>NC_054830.1:111363340-111673590 GCF_018345385.1 Vulpes lagopus | reverse complement strand
AACTGATCAGTGTAATTTGCCACATTAACAGGATAAAGGAGAAAAATCATATGAACATCAATAAATACAAAAACATCTAAATTCGTGGGATGCCTGGGTGGCTCAGTCACTTGAACATCCAACTCTTAGTTTCTGCTAAGGTCGTCATGATCTCATGAGTCCTGAGATCTAGCCCCACGGTGGACTCTCTGCTCAGCAGGGAATCTGCTCAAAGACTATCTCCTGCTCCTTCTTCCACTTGTGCCTGCTCTAATGCTCTCTCTCTCTCTCTGTAAAAAAATCTTTCAAAACAAAACAAAAAAAATTCGGTGTTCATGGTAAAAACTCAGCACCTTCCTTCATTCCTAATTAATTCAATACAAAAGCCAGTTGGTGAAGCCAAGGGAGGAAGGCATCCACAGATGCTAACTATGGCAACCTGGTTGGAAATTAGAGTCCAGGTGTGGAATGTAGGAATCTACAGTGATATTTTTTAAATGAAAGTAAATAATGGGGGAAAAGACAAAACCCTTATAGTAGAATCTTAATGAATAAATGTAGGAGAAATAATGGAACTGGAAAATAACTAATTGATCCCTATCATAGAAATAGTTCATTCAGGTAAGAAACATTAATAGGTGCTAAAAGTTGTGGAAGAAAGTTTGATGAGGTATGAGATATTAATATGGTCTCAATATATATCTCCTCCAAATATTTATTAATAGCAAAGTATTAAAAAAAAACTTTTATGAGAGAAGTGTGGCAGATACCACCATTATCCCAGTAGTGGGATAAATTGAAATCATGGTCCCATTTGACAAGATACAATGAAAGGAACACACATCACTTCTGTAATATTCCTGCCAAAGTTGCATAATCTGATTCTAGTCATGAGGAAATATTAGACAAACCCAAATTTTGGGAGATAGTCCATAAAATAATGTTTTGTAATTTTCAAAGTAATCAGAAAAGTCAAGGAAAATCTGAGGAACTGTCCCGGACTGAAAGAAACTAGAGGCATGACAACAATATGTAATTCTGAATAGTATATAATACAGTATATTATTCTGACCTGGATTCTTTTGTTGTAAAGGACATATTTGGAACAATCAGCAAAACCTAAATAGAATCTGGGGACCATATGGTAGTAATACATCACTAAATTTCCTGATTTTTAGATTTGAAAGTATCCCTATTTTATTAGGAAATATTGATGGGACATCAAATCAGCAACTTAATCTCAAGTGGTTCAGAGAGTAGTTTTGTATACTTTTTTTTTTTTTACTTTTTGTAAGCTTGTGTATGTTTTAAAAAATCTTTTGGAAAACACTTTTGATATTTAAGAAGGTAAGATTTATTTATCTGAAAAATCTACATATTTGATCTAATACTGAATAACAGAAAATAAACGATTTTAGTAAATCAATTAAAGAGTATTCTTCCCCTCTTCTATATTGAATAGCATATAGAATGTCACTTATTTTGGACATTTAAGTTTTCTTTTTTGTCCTCATTGGAGGACAATGCTTGTGCCTTTTATTTCAGAACTAACATTCTGATACTAAGGTAGCATAATTTTTCTCCGTTTACCTTCAAAGGTTGCTCAAGAAACAGATGTTAGAGCCCAGATTCGTCTGCGGTTTCGTGATGTCAATGGAGAACTTATAGCTGTGCAGAGAGCTATGGTGTGTACTCAGAAAAGCAAAAAGACGGAATTTAAAACCCTGGAAGGAGTCATTACTAGAACAAAGTAGGTGTTTATTTTATATTTGAATATCTGTTCATTTTCAGTCTTTTAGGTTCAAGGAACCTAATGGGTTTTTCTCTATTATTTTGGGGGGCATATTAATTTTTTTAAAGACTTTATTTTTTAGAGCAATTTTAGGTTCTCAGCAAAACTGAGCAGAAAGTAGAGTTCCTGAGTACTCTCTGCCCCTACACACATAGGGCTTCATCCACTATGAACATTTGTTATTCTGTCTACTTATCAGTTAAACAGAATGATCCCATAAATGATTTAGTGGTAATGCTACATTCCTTTGAGTAATTTATGAACAGTTGCTCAATTAAAGGTGCACAATCACTCAAGTATAGATTGAATAGAAAAATGGTAGTATTAGGAGTACGTGAGATGAGAAGCATAACAAGAAAGAGATCATCTATCTCTTTCAACTCTTTGTTAGAGGCAGGTATTATCTTGTAATGGGTTTGGATTTTGGAATTAGCCTCCCCTGGCTTCAAGGCTTTATCCTTGTTGAGCAAATTACTTAACTGTCACCTTACCACTTCCTTTTACTTGTTTATTTATTTGTCCAACTACTGAAATAATTCCTTTCATTAATAACATTTAGCACCTGTTATATGCTAGAGGCAATATATTAGCTAATGGCTTCTCCAGCAGATTTGTTTTGATGGCATTTAAACACACTCAGATCTCTCCCACACTCCTGGGATTTCATTCCACTCCAGTTACTGTCTCTTCTTCCCCTTTACAGCCAGTCTTCTCAGGAAGAGTTGTTGATACTCACTGTCTCCATTTCTTTTCTTCCTCCTTACTCCTCCAGCCCCATTCCTCTACTGAAACAGCTCCAACTAAGGTCACAGGTACCCTCAGTGTTAATTAGGATAATGCTATTGCTTTACAAAACAGATCACATAGAAGCCTGTGTTTGTTTCACTTATAAAAGAGGGATTCATTATTACTGTATATATTTTAGAAAGATGTTTTAAGGTTTGAGCTAATACATATAAAATGTTTAATAGGTAATAGGAGCTTATGTGTTAGTTTCCCATCTGCAAATAAATTACAAATTTGGTGGTTTAAAACAATACACCTTTATTATCTTACAGTTCTGTAATTTATGAGTCCAAATTGGGTCTCATCGGCTTAAAATCAAGATGTTAGGAGGGCTGTGTTCCTTTTTGGAGGTCGAGGGAAAACCTATTTCCATGCTCTGTCTTTTACAGTCTATCCACTGGATTCCTTGGCTCATGGCCTTCCTTCATCTTTCAAAGTCAGCAATAGTGGGCAGAGTTCCCATCACTCTGACCTTTTCTTCTGCCTCCCTCTCCCCTTTCAGGACCCTTGTGATTGTCTTGGCCCACCAAGATAATTCAGGGTGATCCATCTATTTAGGGTCCTGATGATAAGCACCTTAACTCCATCTGTATCATTATTCTGCCATGTAACCCAAGAAGTTCACAAATTCCAGGGATTAGAACATAAATATCTCTGAAGGGCCATTGTTCTGTGCACTCTAATTCAGTAAATGGTAGCTGTTAATAACTTCTTGAAAGTCTTTAATAGACTTCCATGATGTGACACTGTTTTCTCTTTATCTTCTTCATGGCCACATCCTACTCAGCCAATAAAGGTAGGAGTTCACCAGGCTGTCCTAGATCCTCTCCTATTTTTGCTCTATATTTTCTTCCTAGTTAATCTCATTCATATCCATTACTCAAATTACTGTGTATTTATAGGCGACCCAGAGATTTAGGTCTCCAGACGTTTGTTTTTAGACCCATGTATGCAACTGTCTTTCTCATGTTTTACCAGTTCTTTCAAAGACACCTCAGTTTCAACATGTTAAAAACCAAGTCTTTCTCCTTGATGCCTTCTAAAAAACCTCCCACAGCCTGATATTCTTACAGTGCTCTTCATCATAGCCAATGGCACCCCTGTCCATACAGTGACAACAAACCAATAACCTCTATCTTGACACTTCTTTGCCCTCTATATTCAGTTCATTACCAGGTCCTATGAATTTAACCTAAAGGTCTGTTGAATCTTTCTTTCCATCTGTGCAGTGTCCATTCGATTTCAAGCTACCATCATCTTTCCCTGGTCTAATGTGATAATCTCCTTTTTTAAAAATATTTTATTCATTTATTCATGAGAATACGCAGAGAGGAGAGAGAGAGAGAGGCAGAGACACAGGCAGAGGGAGAAGCAGGCTTCATGCAGGGAGCCTGACGTGGGACTCGATCCCGGGTCTCCAGGATCAGGCCCTGGGCTAAAGGTGGTGCTAAACTGCTGACCCATCGGGCTACCCAGATAACCTCCTGATCTGTGTCCATTCAATCCCCCGATAAAACATTCTCAGTGTATTTGGTGTAGTATTTTCAAAATACATATTGGAATATATAAATGACAATAAACACAGACACTGCTTCTGCCCTCCTAGTTATTAACAGATACTGAACAGAAGATAGGAAAGAAAATGTTGAATTTGTCCTTCTGATGAAAGATATTGAGAGATCTCTTGGAATTGAAGGGCATGGAAGCTCCTGGCCCTAGGTATAATGATGTAGGGAGCTCATCTTTTAAAAGACCCTAAAGAAAAAAAAATAAAAGACCCTAAAGACACTTCTCTGTTGGATTTATTTGTCTCTGTCACCTTAGAAGTTGAGGTCTACTGATTAAGAATCCTCCTTGGATTTGCTTAGGTGAGTATCACTAAAGTTTGTCTTTGTTCTCTTTTCACAGCGTGTCTGTTACTGAACAGTCCTTATCTAAACAACATAGTCTTCACATGTTATTATTGGCACCATTGCCTGTCTACTATGGACCATCATGTTTTCTTTTATTCTTTTAAGCCTCTTATTTTTCTTATTTTCAAGTTCTGGAGATGTAAGGTAGTTTCCTCTGTTTACCATCTATAAATATTTTAAATTATCATATTTAAAAGTACAGGCATGTAAAAAATCAATTTCTGGCATCTTTTCCTGTCCTGCCCTGTTTTACTTCCTTTTCATAATTGAACTGCTGAATCATTTAAGAGTTAAACTTTTTACCCTGAGCAATCTATTGTAATGGGATAAATGAGGGGACTTTTATTTTTTCTTCTTCTTTTTTTTTTAAAACAAGTACAGCATAAAGGATTGATTAAACAGTTAAATAAATACAAATGGAGGGGTTCTTTTATTTTACATAAATTCTCAATTTTTGTTTTCTGTAGGCATGGTGAGAAGGTCAGTCTCAGCTCTAAGTGTGCAGAAATTGACCGAGAGATGATAAGTTCTCTTGGTGTTTCCAAGTCTGTGCTAAATAATGTCATTTTTTGTCACCAAGAAGACTCTAATTGGCCTTTAAGTGAGGGAAAGGCCCTGAAGCAAAAATTTGATGAGATTTTTTCAGCAACAAGGTTTGTAACCTTTAGTGAGACTTTATAACCCATTAAAATATTGAGCAATGATTATAATTTGGATGCTTCTTTTTTTAAAAGAGAAAAAGTTTTAAAAGTAAAATGTCATCAGTTATTATCTGTCATCCAGTAGTAACCAGTGGGCCTATTTCCTTTCTGTTTACTTTCTGCACATCTCTCTTGATCTGGCTAATAATTTATATATAACTTTTTCATTTACCATTATATCATAAGCATTTTGTAAGTTACTAATAACTCTTTGTAAATGTTATCTTAACAACTATGTAATATTCCATCATTTGAATCTACTGTAATTGCCTTGGACAGAAGTTTGATTTTTATTTAATATCTCCAAAGGTACATTAAAGCCTTGGAAACACTTCGGCAGGTACGTCAGACACAAGGTCAGAAAGTAAAAGAATGTCAAACAGAATTAAAATATTTGAAGCAAAATAAGGAAAAAGCTTGTGAGATACGTGATCAGATTACTAGTAAGGAAGCCCAGTTAACATCATCAAAGGAAATTGTCAAATCCTATGAGAACGAACTTGATCCATTGAAGGTAATTTGATTTCTTATATAATAAGAAAGTAAAAAAAAAAAAAAAGAAAGAAAAAAAAAAGAAAGTAACCTTTTATCGTGGTAGCACCCCTAAAGCACTTTATATAAATTTTAATATATATATTTCTTGAAAAAATTATCAGACACTATATAATGTTATGGTTAATATCTTAGGTGTGTAATAGATGGTTAGTGTTAGAATTGCCCAAAGAGCTTGGATTTGAGAGTAGAAGGATTGGTACCATCATACTAAGTTACTAATGTAGATGTTTAGTAATTGAATAATGACCCCACTTTACACATTTTCTTTCTTTTTTTTTTTTATTGGAGTTCAGTTTGCCACCATGTAGCATATCACCCAGTGCTTATCACCCAGTCACCCCATCCCCCCACCCACCTCCCCTTCCATATTTCTATATTCTTAAGGAGATTTTTTTTTTAATTGACACATCTTTCCAGGGAATTTTTGTAATTTTCAGGATGTTCTTGACATTGTGTACAGAATTTGGAATTGATGCATAACATGTTGATAATATTTGCATATGAGTTCAGCTTCCTAAACTTCTGTGGTTTATAAGAAAGGCTATAAAGACCATAAATAAAAATGCTTATTTCCTAAACATTTATTGAGTATTTACTGTGTGTGAAGGATATACATGGTATATGGTGCTTAGGGCTACAGGTACAAGAACTACTACAGGTACAAGAACTACAAGATTTTTTAAAAAACCATTTAAAGGGGATCCCTGGGTGGTGCAGTGGTTTGGCGCCTGCCTTTGGCCCAGGGCGCGATCCTGGAGATCCAGGATCGAATCCCACATCAGGCTCCCGGTGCATGGAGCCTGCTTCTCCCTCTGCCTATGTCTCTGCCTCTCTCTCTGTGACTATCATAATTTAAAAAAAAAAAAAAAAAAAAAAAAAAAACCATTTAAAGGTTACTGATCTGGCTTTTTAAACACGTCTCCAAATACTGGTATAGATTTTTAAAGATTTTTTGTCTATTTTAAAAGGTTTTTATTGTAATCATCTGGTTCTCATCATGACAAAAGTATTCCTTAATCCCCATCATCTATTTCACCCATCCTCTCACCCACGTACACTCTGATAACCATTAATTCTTCATAGTTAAGAGTTTGTTTCTAGAAGTTTATGTCTTTTTCCTTTTTTTTTTTTTGCTTTTGCTCATTTGTTTTGTTTCTTAAACTCCACATGAGTGAAATCAAATCAGTCTTTCTCTAATTTCTCTAATTTATTTCACTTAGCATTATACTTTCTAGTTCCATCCATATTGTTGCAAATAGAAAGATTTCATCAGTTTTTTTGGCTATTTAATATTCCACTGTTTTATACATCACATCTTTAACCATTCATCGGTTGATGGACACTTGGGCTGCTTCCATATTTTGGTTGTTGTAAATAATGCTGCTACAAACATAGGGGTGCATGTATCCCTTTGAATCAGTGTTCCTGTGTTCTTTGGGTAATGCCCAGTAGTGCAGTTGCTAGATCTTAGGGTAGTTCTGTTTTTAATTTTTTGAGGAACCTCCATACTGTTTTCCAGAGTGGCTGCACCAGTTTGCATTCCTACCAGTAGTGTTCAAGAGTTCTTTTTTCTCCGCATCCTCAGCAGCACCTTGGGAGACATGAGATGATATCTCATTGTAGTTTTGATTTGCATTTCCCTGATGAGCAGTGATGTTGAGCATCTTTTCACGTGTCTGGATGTCTTCTTTGGAGAAATGTCTAACGTCTGTTCATGTCTTATGTCCATTTTTTAAGTGGATTATTTGTTTTTTGGGTGTTGAGTTGTATCAGCTCTTCGTATGTTTTGTTGGATACTCACCCTTTTATCAGATATGTGATTTGCAAATATCTTCTTCCATTCTGTAAGTTAACATTACTTTGATGGCTTCCTTCACTGTGCAGAAGCTTTTTATTTCGATGTAGTCCCAGTAGTCTATTTTTGCTTTTGTTTCCCTTCCCTGAGGGGACCTGTCAAAAAAGTTGCTATGGCCTATGTCAGAGGAATTATTTCTTACACTCTCCTAGGATTTTTATGGTTTGAGGTCTCACATTTAGGTCTTTAATTTGTTTTATTTTTGTGTATGGTGTAAGAAAGTAGTCCAGTTTCATTCTTTTACATGTAGCTGACCATTTTTCCTGACATTTGTTGAACAGTCTTTTTTTCCCTTGGATATTCTTTCCTGCTTTTTTGAAAATTAATTGGCCATATTATTGTGGGTTTATTTCTGGATTTTCTGCTCTATTGATTGATGTGTCTCTTTTTATGCCAATACCATACTGTTTTGATCACTACAGCTTTGTACTATAACTTGAAATCTAGAATTGGATGTTTCCAGTTTTGCTTTCTTTTTCAAGATTGCTGTGGCTATTCAGGGTCTTTTGTGGTTCCTTACAAATTTTTGAATTGTTTATTCTAGTTCTGTGTAAAATGCTGTTGGTATTTTGATAGCATTAAATCTGTAGATTGCTTTTGGTAGTATAGACATTTCAACACTATTTGTTCTTCCAATCCATGAGCATGGAATGTCTTCCCACTTTGTGTCATTTTCAGTTTCTTTCATCAGGATCCTATGGTTTTCAAAGTACGAGCCTTTCACTTCTTTGGTTAGCTTTACTCCTAGGTGTCTTACTGTTGTTGATGCAATTGTAAATGGGATTGTTTTCTTAATTTCGTTTTCTGCTGTTCCATTATTGGTGTGCAGAAACACAATTGATCCTGTGTCCTTCAACTTTACTGAATTTGTTTATCAGTGCTAGCAGTTTTTTGGTAGTCTTTCCAGTTACATGTCTATATACACAGGTGTGTGTGTGTGTATATATACATATTTAGAATGTATGATATATAGAGTTCACATGTACTATATGTATATACAGTTTAGTGTATGTATACTATACATATATGGTTTAGTATACTATGTATTAATAGCATGTAGTATCATGACCTACAAATAGTGAAAGTTTTACTTCTTCCTTACCAATTTGGTTGCCTTTCGTCTCTTTTTGTTGTCTGATTGCTGTGGCTAGGACTTCTAGTACTATGCTGAATAAAAGTGGTTTTGTTCCTGACCTTGGGGAAATTCCGGTTCTCAGTCTTACCCCATTGAGGATGATGTTAGCTGTGGGTTTTTCCTAGATGGTCTTTATTATGTTGAAGTATGTTCCCTCTAAACCACTTTTTTGAGGGTTTTTATCATGAGTGGATATTATACTTTGTCAGATGTTTTTTCTGCGTCTGCTGCAATGATCACATAGTTCTTCTCCTTTCTCTTATTGATGTGATGTATCATATTGATTGATTTTATGAATAGTGAACCAATCTTGCAACCCAGGAATAAATACTACTTGATTGTGGTGAACGATTTTTTTAATGTATTGTTGGATTCAGTTTGCTCATATTTTGTTGAGGGTTTTTGCATCTGTGTTCATCAGAGATAATGGCCTGTAGTTCGCTCTCTCTCTTTTTTTTATGCTGTCTTTATCTGGTTTTGGTATCAGGGTAACACTGGCTTCAGAATGAATTTGGAAGCTTTTCTTCCTTCTGTATTTTTTGGAATAGTTTGTGAAGAATAGATGCTAATGTTTCCTTACACGTTTGCTAGAATTTACCCGTGAAGTCATGTGGTCCTGGAGTTTTGTTTTGTTGGGAGTTTTTTGATTACTTCTTTAACTTGCTTGCTGGTTATCAGTCTGTTCAAATTTTCTATTTTTTCCTCATTCAGTTTTGATAGGTTATATGTCCCTAAGAATATATCCATTTATTCTAGGTTGTCCAGTTTGTTGGCATATAGTTTTTTATAATATTCTCTTAAAATTGTTTGTATTTCTATGGTGTTGGTTGTTACTTCTCTTCCTTTATTTGTGATTTTATTTGAGCACTCTCTTCGTGCTCTATTTATTTATTTATTGACTAGTGGATTGGTGGGTCTGGCTAGGACCTTATCAGTTTTGTTGGTGTTTTGAAAGAACCAGCTCCTGGGTTTATTGATCTATTTTGTTTCGTTTTCAAGATTTATTTATTTATTAGAGAGAGAGAGAAAGGTGGGGGGGAGGCGGGGGCGGGGGAGAGGGAGACTCCCTGCTGATCATGGAGCCCTGACACCGGACTTGATCTCACAATACTGAGATCATGACCTGAGCCAAAACCAAGAGTTGGATGCTTAACGAACTGAGCCACCCAGGTCCCCCTGCTTTGTTTTTTTTCCATTTCTATATCATTTATTTCTGCTCTAATCTTTATTATTTCCTTCCTTTTGCTGGTTTTGGGTTTTGATTGCTCTTCTTTTTCTAGCTCCTTAACGTGTAGGATTAGGTTGTTTATTTGAGATTTTTCTTCTTTAGGTAGGTCTGTATTACTATAAAATTCCCTGTTAGAATGACTTCTGCTATGTCCCAAAGATTTTGGACTGTTGTGTTTCATTTTCATTTGTTTCCATGTACTTACTTTTTTAGTTTATTTTTTTAGGAATCTTTTCACCCAGCATGGAACTTAAACTTACAACCCTGATTTTAGTATATGTGCTGCTGAAGTGAGCACAGCTTACAACCCTGAGATCAGGAGTAGCATGTTCCTCCCACCAAGCCAGCCATGCACCCTTCCCTGTACTTTCTTCTTTTATTTCCTGGTGACCCATTCGTTGCTTAGCATGTTATTTAACCTCCATGTACTTGTGTTCTTTTCACATTTTTTCTTGTGGTTGATGTCTGGTGTCATAGCTTTGAGGTCGGAAAAAATGCATGGGATGTCTGATCTTTTTGAAGTTGTTGAGACCTGTCTTGGGGCCTAATATATGATCTGTCCTGGAGAATGTTTCATGTACACTTGAAAAAGATTGTGTATTCTAGTGTATTAGGATGAAATATTCTGAATATGTCTATTCAGTCTATCTGTTCCAGTGTGCCATTCAAAGACCTTGTTTCCTTGTTGATTTTATTTTTTTTTTATTTTTTTTATTTATTTTTTTTTCCTTGTTGACTTTAGATGATCTGTCCATTGATGTAAGTGGGGTGTTTGTCTCCTATTATTGTAATACTATCAATTAGTTCCTTTATGTTTGTTATTAACTATTTTATGTATTTGGGTGCTCCCATGTTGGGTGCATAAATGTTCACAATTTTTGTATCTTCTTGTTGGATTGTCCCTTTGATTATTATATAGTATCTTTTTCTCTTGTTATAGTGTTTGTCTTAAAGCCTATTTTGTCCAATATAAGTACAGCTACCCCAGCTTCCTTTTAACATTCAATTGTGTGATCAGTGTTTCTCTATCCCCTCACTTTCAATCTGCAACTGCCTTTATTTATTTTTTTTAAAGATTTTATTTATTCGTTCATGATAGACACACACACACACAGAGAAGGAGAGAGAGAGAAGAGAAAGAAAGAGGCAGAGACACAGGTAGAGGGAGAAGCAGGCTCCATGCAGGGAGCCCGACGTGGGACTTGATCACGGGTCTCCAGGATCACGCCCTGGGCCAAGGCAGGCGTTAAATCGCTGAGCTACCCAGGGATCCCTGCAACTGCCTCTAGGTCTAATTATTATTATTATTATTATTTAGATTGTATTTATTTATTCATGAAAGACAGAGACAGACACAGACAGAGAGAGAAGCAGGCTCCCTCCCTATAGGGAGCCCAGTGTAGGAGTTGATCCCCAGAAGGGGATCATGCCCTGAGCCAAAGGCAGTCGCTCAGCCACTGAGCCACCCAGGCAGCCCCTGCCTTTGGGCCTAAAATGAGCCTCTGGTGACGCCTGGGTAGCTCAGTTGGTTGCGCATCTGCCTTTGGCTCAGGTTATGCTCACTGGGTCCTGGCATTGAGACCCCATCGGGCTTCCTGCCCAACAGAGTCTGCTTCTCCTTCTCTCTCATTCTGCCCCTCACCACTGCTTGTTCGCTCTCAAATAAATAAATAAAATCTTTCAAAAAATGAAATAAAACGAGGCTCTGGTATAGGTTTTTTTTTTCTTTTTTAATCTCCATCCTGTAACCCTTTGTCTTTGATTGGAACGTTTAGTCCATTTACATTCAAGGTAATTATTGATAAATATGTATTTATTGCCATTTTATTGTCTTATGGTTGTTTCTGAAGATTTTCTCTGATACTTTCTTGTCTTTATCTCTTTCATATTTACTGGCTTTCTTTAGTGATATATGTGGATTTCTTTCTCATTATTCTTTGCATATTTATTAGTGGTTTTTGATTTGTTACCGTTAGGTTACCATTAGATTTGTATATAATCTCTTCTACATATAGTAGCTTATGTTAAGTTGATTGTCATTTAAGTTTAAACCCATTTACTCTTTTCCTCCCTACATTTTAGGTATATGATGTCGTAATACTTTACAGTTTTTATTTTGTGGATTTCTTGAGTGGTTTTTTTTACAGAAACAGTCATTTTTCTTGCTTTGTGTTTCCTATCTTCATATTGTCATTTTGGGCTCTCCTTTCCACACACAGAGTCCCCTTTAATATTTATTGCAGTGGGCTGAGTTAGTGATCATGAACTCCTTTAGTTTTTACTTGTCAGGGAAATTTTTTATCTCCTATTCTAAATGATAGCCTTTCTGGATAGAGTATTCTTGGCTATGGACTTTCCCACTCAGCTCTTTAAATATATCATGCCACTCCTTTCTGGCTTGGAAAGTTTCTGCTCAGAAGTCAGATGATACCCTTAAGGGGTTTCCTTTGTATATAAGTGTCTTCTTTTCATCTTGATGCTTCAAATATTTTGCCTTTTTAATTACAGTATATACTATGATGTGAATCTGCTTTTACTGATTTTGTTTGGAGTCTCTGTGCCTCCTGAATCTGGATATCTATTTCCTTCCTCAAATTAAGGAAGTTTTCAGCTATTATTTCTTCATATAAATTATCTGCCACATTTTCTCTCTCTTCTTCTAAGACTCTTATAATACAACTATTATTATGTTTGGTGGCATCACTGAGTTCCCAAAGCCTGTTCTCATTTTGCATAATTCTTTTTTCTCCATTTTGTTAAGTTGGATGACTTTCCATTAACCTCTCTTCTAGGTTACTATATCTTTCCTCTCTTTCTTCTAGCCTGCTATTCATTCCATCAATGTGTTTCTCATTTCATTTATTTTTTTTTTAAAGATTTTATTTATTTATTCATGAGAGACACAAAAAGAGAGGCACAGACATAGGCAGAGGGAGAAGCAGGCTCCATGCAGGGAGCCCAATGTGGGACTCGATGCTGGGACTCCAGGATCACGCCTTGGGCTGAAGGCAGATGTCAACTACTGAGCCATTCAGGTGCCCCTCTCATTTCATTTATTGAGCTCTTTATATTTGCTTATGTTTTTCATTAACTCTGTGTTAATGGTCTCACTGTTGTCTTTTCTTCTTTTCTCAAGTCCAGTGCGTATCCTTATGATCATTTATTTAAATTCTCCCAAGAGGCATATTATTTATATCTGTTTCACTTAGATCTTTAGCTGTGGCCTTGCCCTCTTCTTAGATTTGGGAGAAATATCTCTGTCTTCTCATTTTTGTCTATCTCTCTGCCTGTTTCTGTGTGTCAGGAAAGTCAGCTATGTTTCCTATTTCTGAGAGTAATGGCTTTACGAAGAAGAGGTCCTGTAGTGCCCTACCATATAGTGTCCCCTGTTCTATGGGACCTGACCCTTCTGGGAGCATCTCCTATGTATGCATCATGTGCTCTCCTTTTGTGTCCTGGCTGCTTTATCCTTCAAGCCAGTCAGTCATCTGCAGAGGCTGTCTTTGCCTATTGTGGACAATGGTGGGTCCCTGGCCTGATTGTGGCATGTTTTAACTAGGTGTACTCTGATCTGCTTGTGAAATGAGATCTGTCACCACTGCCACTAGAACTGAAGCTTTGCAAAACTCCCAAGTTGGGAGATGGGGTGTTGGCAGAGATTTGGGCCAGTGTTTTGGGGGAGGAGACCAAAACTACATTGGGACTGAGATGAGTGTGACAAGGACCGGAGGTTCCACTAGAGTGTGGAGGCTGTGTGTAGCTTGGTATAAGTTAGGTATTGAGTGTCAGGGCTCTGCTGGTTCCTACAGATGGCCCTGAGGGCTGGGGAGGGAAATGCCAATTCCTTTGTTTCTGGACCAATCTCTGAACATTGCCTCTTTAGGACATGTTCTGAGATGAACAACTAACCTCCCCACTGTGTGCCCCAGGTGTCCTTTAGATTGCTGTTTCCACAATATATGATTACTGGCTGTTTGTCCAGCATTTTCTCCAAGAGCAGCCTCATGGCTCTCTGAGGTTTCCCAGAGTCAAACACTTTGAAACTCCAGGCTGCTTGCAAGAACTCAAAAAATTCAGGCCCTCTTCGCTTTCTATGCCGATCGCTCTGGGGATCCATTTTCCCTGTGTGCTACCCTGTATGTTAGTCTGTTTCCTCACTCTTCTCTGCAACTACAGCTCCCTCCTCACCCAGGGGCCATAATCCCTTTTGTCCCAAACCACATCTCTACACTTCCTACCTTCTTCAGTGTGACCTCTTCTCTGCCTTTAGCTGTGGAGTTTGTTCTGCCAGTCTTCAGATAGACTTCTGGGGTACGTAAATGATTGAATAGTTATCTACTTGTATTTGTGGGATGAGGTGAGCCTAAGGTCCTCCTATTTCATTGCCATCCTCCAACTGCCTGATACAGATTTTTGGATTGTAAACTAGAAAAGCTTTGATTTTAATTCTCAGTATCCATTGACATTATTGCATTATTTAGTGAATATTGTTTTTGCATAGCACTGTGCAGTTGCTCTTGGGCATGATGAGGCCAAAACTTTGGACCTTGCTTTTAAAGAACTTAAAATCTATTTGGAGAAACAAGGATACTTTTTAAGAAGATAGTTAGGATCATAGAGGAGTAATTTAAAGAGCTATGCAAATAATATAGTTTAAAATATAGATTCTTTAGGAGCCAAAAGGTGTGGTGGCTGTAGCACAAGTGAGAAAAGAAAAATGGATAAATAGGACTTCCTCAAAATAAAAAAAAACTTGCTCTGCAAACTATATCATCAGGAAAGCAAAAAGACACAAAATGGGAAAAAAATAATTGCCAGTCATCTATTTAAAAAGGGACTTTTTCCCGGAATATGTAAGAAACTCTTTATAACTCAGTAATAAAAAAATAACAATTTGAAAATGTACAAAGGATCTAAATAAATATTTCTCTAAAGAGGGTATATATCTGTCCAAAAACACATGAAATTTGACACCATTATTCATCACAAACATACAAACCAAAGCCACAGTAAGATACTGCTTCACACCCACTGGAATAGCTGTAAATCAGAAAGACATACAATAGTGTCGATAAGGATAGGGAGAAATTGGAACCCTCATATATGGTGGTGGGAATGTAAAATAGTGCATTCTTATTGGAAAACAGTTAAGCAATTCCTTGAAATGTTAAACATAGAGTTAACATATGATCCAGCATTTTTTTGTAAATTTTTATTTATTTATGATAGTCACACAGAGAGAGAGAGAGACAGAGGCAGAGACACAGGCAGAGGGAGAAGCAGGCTCCATGCACCAGGAGCCCAACGTGGGATTTGATCCCGGGTCTCCAGGATCGCGCCTTGGGCCAAAGGCAGGCGCCAAACCGCTGCGCCACCCAGGGATCCCTGATCCAGCATTTTTGCTCCTGAGAATCTTACACCCAAGAGAACTTAAAAAAATTTATCTACAAAAAAATTTGTATAGGGATGTTCATAGCAGCATTATTCATAATAGCCAAAAAATGGAAACCGTTAACTGCTAAATAAAATGTGGCATAACCTTACATTGAAATATTATTCAGCCATAAAAAGGAATGAAGTTCTGATACATGCTGCAACAGGCAAGAACCTCAAAAACACACTAATTGAAAGAAGCCAATTACATGTATGTATGTCATGTGATTCCATTTATTTGGAACGTCCAAAATAGGCAAACTATAGAGACAGAAAATACATTAATGATTGCTTTGGGTAGACAGTGGAATGTAATGAACAGTGATTGCTAATTGACACAGTTTCTCTTTTGGAAGTTGAAACATCCTAAGATTCGGTTATGGTAATGGTTGCACAATTCTATGAATATACTAACAAGCGTTGAAAATCAGTACACTTTAAACAGGTGAATTTAATGATATATCTCAATAAAGCTGTTAGGAAAGAGGGGGATGGTCTTGAATAGAAATTGGTCACAAAGCCTTCAAAGGAGGAGGGATGGCTGAACTCTTCCTTAAAAAATGGGGAAAAATCAAACTGACTTGAGTAGAAGGCATTTTATGTATGTTTGTATTTTTTTCCTTTAAAACTAATATGCTCACAGTGAAAAAAATTATGGAAAAAATATGAGTTGAAAAGTAAGAGATAATCTTCCTACTCCTCATTTCTGACCTTCCAGATACAGGCTACCTGCAGTTTTTCTTTTTATGTATATATACAGTATAAATGTATTTACATCTACATTTTTATATGTCTGTATTCACACATACAGTTTATTAAACAGGATCATGTGAGGAAGAGCCTGGGTTAAGTAAACCAGGGTAAAATGAGTGAGAGGGAATTGCAGTCAGATTATGGAGAACCATTGGGTTTAGAATTTAGTTTAATAGACCAAAGAATGATAAAGTATGAATGATAAGTGAAAAATGAAAGTATGAAAGTAAGAATTATATTTTAGAATGAGCTATCTGATTACCGTGTATAGATATTGTGTGGTAATTCCCAAGATACTGGAACACATTTTACCTTCTTTAGGAGCAGCCTGGTTAGAAAGGCACACATACAGCAGAGAGAGACAGGTGTAAGACCTCTAAGGAATAAGAAAGAGAATTTCTGTCTGAGTTGGCCAGAGAGGAATGAATTGGGGATATGATTTTGTTGACTATGAATAAGTAGGTAATTAGAGATGGAAAGCAGTGAAAAACAAACTTTTCTTAAACAGTATCAAGAAAATCCATTTGGTAGAAACAACTTGTAAAGGAATGAATATCAAGATATGGCAAACAAGATAACAACTGGCATTTGCTGAGTGGTGCCAGGATTCTAACTAAGGCTGTAACAAATAGTGAGGTATTGGTTTTTTTTTTTTTTTTTTTCACGTTTTTATTCAAATTCTAGTTAATTAGCATATACTGTAATGTTGCTTTCAGGAGTAGAACTTAGCATTTCATCACTTACATATATATATTGTTTCTTTATTTGTGTTTAGTTTTGATTAGTTTTCCCTGGGTTTAATTTTTATTCTCTGAGTCCTCATAGCCTATCCCAGTGTCTGGCACATAGCAGGTGGTTCAGGAAATATTTATTTAAGTGGTTGATTTCAAAGTTTTTGTTTGGTTTGGTTTTAGCTCTAACGTACAAGGTTTCTTTCCTTCGTGGAACTAAACATAAAGTTTGAGTCCGATCACCTTCCCAGGAGTCATCTAGAAGCCCGCTTCATTTCAATACTGCATTCATGCTTCTCATTTTTTATAGATTCCCTCTTTCTGTAGGAATTCTGACATACTGCTTTATTCTCATCCCACCACAATCTGTCCTGACCTTGGCCCTTCTTTGCCTTCAGTGGAAACGCCTTGGGAAACTTGTTTTTGAATTCAAAAAATACCCTCTGGCCTGTTTGTGTATTCTTCCACACATAAGTTCATGGTTCTTGGATACCTGATAACCCAACTTGCTCATGGTCTCATTTCACACTAACACCTAAGCTTTAAATACTGCTACATTTTGTGTTGTCTTTGTATTTGTCTTGGCTTCTTTTACTAGGTGGTGTGCTCTGGGAATAGAACCTGGGTTTTGTGCTGCAGGGACTGAACAGAAACACGTATACATATAACACTGTATGTGAACTACACTGGAATGAAAATTGAGAAAAAAAAACAGATTTCAAAGAAATGATATTCAGGATCTGGTGGACTGGCTGGATTTAAGGAATGAAGTCACTAGAGGTGTCAAAATAGATTCAAGCCCAGATAAGGTTAATGCCAACAAAAGACAGTGATAGAAGCTGACAAGTTTCTGAGTGTAGTACCATAGCTGAGGTGTTAATATCCAGGGCTTTTAAGAATCAGTCTGGTCTCTTTGTTAAACTGCTCAAAAGACATTTTTCAGAACACAGAATTTTTTTCACAAGTGATATGAATGGTCCCATTCGTTGAGTGTCTATGATATGCTAGTCACTCATAAGTGCTTTAAAATGCACTGTGTAATAAGCCCTGTAGTAATCCTATGAGATTTTATAGGCAAGAAAACTGAGGCACAGATGTTCCTATGGTGTGAAACCAGAATTTGAGTCCAGACTTCACTAAATCCTAAGTCCATATTTTTTTAAGTCAGATTTATTGAAAAATAATTCACATATAGTAAAATCCACCTTTTGCAAAGTACATAATTTGATAGTTTAGGCAAATGCATACGGTAGCATAACCATCACTATAGTTAAGATATAGAGCATTCACATTACCCCAAAAAAGTTCTCTGAAGTTTGTTTGTAGTCCCCTCCCTCTACTCTCAGCTCTTGGTAACCACTGATTTGTTAAGTCGTAGTTTTGCCTTTTCTAGAATGTCATATAAATGGAATCATATATTAGGTAGCATTTTGTTTCTGGTTTTTAGCATAATCTTTTAAATCTTTTTAACTTACCTGTATTGCATGTATGAGTAGTTAATTTATTTTTATTGTTGAGGATAAATTGTGGGATATATTATAATTTTTTCATTCCCTAGTTGATGGATAATAGTCTCTCTCCAGCTTCTAGCTATTAGGAATAAAATTGCTATAAACTTTGGTGTACAGGCTTTTCAAGAAATCTTTTCAAATTTCTTGGGTAACTTCCTAGTGGTAGGTTGCTAGGTTGTATGGTAAGTGTATGTTTAACCTTATGAGCTGCCAAACTACTTTTCAAAGTGATTGTACCATTTTGTAGTCCTGCTAACAACATATAAGAGTGCAGTTGCTCTTCATCCTTCACACTATTTAGTATTTTCAGTCTTTTTTATTGTAGCCATTATAGCATAGTAGTATCTGCAAATGTTTTTTTTTTCATCATAATTTTTATTTATTTTTTTTCTAATGCTTATAGATGTTAAGTGTCTTTTTATGTGTTTGCCATATCTTCTTTGCTAAGTATCATTCAGATATTTGCCTATTTCTTTTTTTTTTTCCTATTTCTTTTTTTTTTTTTAAGATTTATTTATTTTTGATAGACACAGAGAAAGAAAGAGGCAGAGACCCAGGCAGAGGGAGAAGCAGGCTCCATGCAGGGAGCCCGACGTGGGACTCGATCCCAGGTCTCCAGGATCACGCCCTGAGCCAAAGGCAGGCACTAAACTGCTGAGCCACCCAGGAATCCCCTATTTGCCTATTTCAAATGGGATTTTTGTCTTTTATTTGGCTGTGGGATTTCTTTTTATTGTGGATGTAGGCCCTTATCATGTATGTGTTTTGCAAATACTGTATTTTATTAACTGCTTTTCCAAGAGCAGCAGTTTTTAATTTTGATGAAATCAAGTTTCTTTTTTTCCTCATACAGTTTGTTTGGTTTCTTAATTGGAAATCTTTGCCTAACCCAAAATCACAAAGATTTTCTTCTCTGTTTTATAGTTTGCATTCTTACATTTAAGTATATGCTCCATTTCAGGTTAATTTTTTATATGGTGCAAGATAAAGTTGAGATTTACCTTGTTCCAGTACCCAGAGCCTATAGTGTTAGCAGCAATACCACTCTGCCTCCAATCTTACCTCACATTATTAAGAACGTGACTTCATGCACATTGAGTCCTCCAAGTCTCCTATTTAGCTAGTAGTCTCATAAGGGTTAGAGTGAATGTATAGCAGCATCTTTCTTAAACAATGTCTTCAATATAGTAGGCATTGATGCAATGATAGCCATGAATTATAATCGGTAAAATTATTCCTTTGATTTAGCTAATAACATAGCACCAATTTCATGTGTGGGGATGCATACTGAACAAAGTTCCTATTTTTATGGTGATTACATGCTACTTGTTAATATACAAATCACAAGATATGGTATTACTATAACTTTATTAAATGAAATTAAAGTTAAGGGTGTATTTAGGTACACCAGTGAAAGCTAAAGTTGATATAAAAGCACTCTACTAGTGTGGCAGTTTTTAAAATTAGGGGTTTTTTTCTCCCCAGAATTTTATTTTATTTTTTATTTTATTATTTTATTTATTATTTATTTTATATGAATGAGACTAAGAACAAGAGTATGGAGGAGAGGGAGAGAGAATCTGAAGCAGACTGAGCACAGAGCCTGATGCGGGGCTCGATCCCACAACTGGGAGATCATGACCTGAGCTGAAACTGAGTCAGACATTTAACTGACATAGCCACCCAGGAACCCCTTCTCAGAAGAGGAATTGGTCAGCCTTGGAATTGTAGAGGCAAACATTAGAAGAGTATCCTCAGTGTCAGTCCAAGGAAAGAACACTCTGAGCCTGGTTTTGAGTATTCCTAGGAGATCAGGCAACCAACTGTCCCTGGAAGCAGGCCAGTGAGATCATCTGTCACACTTCACTTGCTCAGAATTTTCTGCGCTTGAGCAGACTTTGAATCAAAATATAGTTTTCTGTCTAAATTTTGCCTTCAGCCTCAGAATGCACTTGTGACTCATGATGAGTTTCTCGCCCACTCAGTAGTTTTTTTTTTTTTTTTAAATAAATGAGCCTGTTAAAGATTAAGTTTTTATAATGTGGTACTTTACATAATGTGACTCTACCCAGTGAATGAATGACTTTTGTGGGAGGTGTTGAGGGTAAGACATGGGCTTTGGAGCTAGAAGTGGTGTTTTAATTACTGATTTTTTTTTAGTAGCTCTGAGAAGTTGTGCAAATTATTTAATGTCTCTGATCCTCAGTTTCTCAGTGCCTCCTATGACTTATAGCATTATTAGCATTAAATGAGAGAGATCACTTTTACTAAGTATCTAGCCCAGGATATCTTTATTCTTTTCATTCATTTGCACTATAAACTGTAGTGAAATTTATGTAGAGTATTGGTTTATTTTCAGAATCGTCTAAAAGAAATTGAACAAAATCTCTCTAAAATAATGAGACTTGACAATGAAATTAAAGCCTTGGATAGCCGAAAGAAGCAAATGGAGAAAGATAATAGTGAACTGGAACAGAAAATGGAAAAGGTTTGTGGTGGTAGAATTTTATTCTCCTTCAGAATTTTGAGATTATTGTAATGAGCCTTATTTGAATCCATTTGCCACTCATATTTCGGAAAAAATACAAATCTTGATGTTTGTGTGACTTCCATGTATGTGTTAAAAGAAAGGATTTTGAATAAGCTTTGTTTCATATTTTGTACCTTAGAGTGATAACTTCTATTTATTCAATAAAGCTCTTTATTTTGGTTCTCTACACAGGTTTTTCAAGGGACTGATGAGCAACTAAATGACTTATATCACAATCACCAGAGAACAGTAAGGGAGAAAGAAAGGAGACTGGTAGACTGTCAGCGTGAACTGGAAAAGTTAAATAAAGAATCAAGGCTTCTCAATCAGGAAAAATCAGAACTGCTTGTTGAGCAGGGTAGGACAAAATGTTAACTTGGTCTTTTCTCCAACTATATTATGCATTTTCTGCATGAATGATGAATCTCCAGGAAATTATGCTGAGTGAAAAAAAGCCAATCTCAAAAGATGGCTTTTACAGTATGTTTTCATTTATATAACTTTTTTGAAATATCAAAATTTTAGAAGCAGAGGACAGATAAGTGATTGCCAGGGTTACTGAGTAGGAGGAGGGGCAGGAGGTTTAGTATGGTTATGGTTATAAAAGGGACAAGAGCAAAAAAACAGGGGTACCAGAGTGGCTCAATCAGTTAAGCGTCTGCCTTTGGTTCAGGACATGATTCCAGGGTCCTGGAATTGAGCCCCACATTGGACTCCCTGCTCAGTGGACAGCCTGCTTCTCCCTCTCCCTCTACCTCCCCCTGTTTGTGCTTGCTCTTTCTCTCTCTCTCTGTCTCTCAAATAAATAAAGTTTTTATTAAAAAAAAAAAAAAGTAACAAGTATGGTTACAGTTATAAAACCTTATGGTTACAAAAGTTTATTGTGGTATTTAAACTGTTTATTGGGATCCCTGGGTGGCGCAGCGGTTTGGCGCCTGCCTTTGGCCCAGGGCACGATCCTGGAGACCCGGGATCGAATCCCACATCGGGCTCCCGGTGCATGGAGCCTGCTTCTCCCTCTGCCTATGTCTCTGCCTCTCTCTCTCTCTGTGTGTGTGTGACTATCATAAATAAAGAAAAATTAAAAAAAAAAAAATAAACTGTTTATTATGTTCACTGTCATACATAACTTAATATGCACAAGCAGATAAAAGTAACACTGGGGAAATCTAATAAAACTGATGAATTGTATCAGTGTCAATATCTGACTGTGAAATTATACTATAGTATTGCAAAATATTACTAAAGGAAATACTGTTTTTCTGCTCACAACAATTCTGACACCAGATGTGTGGGTTTTTCCATACCAAGTAATTTAATTCTCCAATTCTCAGCAGACAGAATTCAGCTCTTGAGACTAATTGTCTGGAGTCATGAACCAGTACCTTGATGTGTTCTCACCACCCTGAAAGCTCTCTGAACACTGTTGTTCAGGGTTTTTATGGAAAAGTTCCATTATATAGGCATGGTTGGATAAATCATTGGTGATTGAATTAATCTTCAGCTGCTCTGTAGAGTTGAGAAGGTGGATACTGAAAATTCCTACTCTATAATCACATAGTTCTTTTGACAACCAGGTCTCATCCTTTTAAGAGGCATCTCATTAGAATAAACTCAAGTATGGCTGAAAAGGACTTAAAATGAATAACAAAAGATGCTCCTTTCACCTGTATCACTCAGAAATTCTAAGAGTTTTGGTTGTTTTGTGTTAGGAGGCAGGGACAAAGACCAAATATGTATTTCTTATTATGTCACAATACCACATTTACCAATGAGGAGATCTGGGTAAAGGCTATAAGAGATTCTATTGTGGTTTTTTTTTTTTTTATAGCTGCATATGAATGTACAGGTTTTTTTCATTTTTAAAAAAATCAGTTGAAAATAGAATCATTATGGTTGTGTTTTTTAAAGGTCGTCTACAGCTACAAGCAGATCGGCATCAAGAACATATCCGAGCTAGAGATTCGTTAATTCAATCTTTGGCAACACAGCTAGAATTGGACGGCTTTGAGCGTGGACCATTCAGTGAAAGACATATTAAAAATTTTCACAAACTTGTGAGAGAGAGGCAAGAAAGGGAAGCAGAAATTGCCAGCCAACTGATGGTAAATACTGCTATATTCTTTTGTTTGTGTCAGATTCTCTAGTGATATTATAGTTTTAATTTTTGGGTGGACCTCTGACAAAATGAGTTTTGTCAGATTTTCAGGTTAGTGTTAGGATAGAATCTATAGGAGATAGAACAAAACTTTATGGAAGCAACTTTCCTCAGTTTTTTTTTTTAGTAATAAATTTATTTTTTATTGGTGTTCAATTTGCCAACATACAGAATAACACCCAGTGCTCATCCCGTCAAGTGCCCCCCTCAAGTGCCCATCACCCATTCACCCCCACCCCCTGCCCTCCTCCCCTTCCACCGCCCCTAGTTCTTTTCCCAGAGTTAGGAGTCTTCATGTTCTGTCTCCCTTACTGATATTTCCTACCCATTTCTTCTCCCTTCCCTTCTATTCCCTTTCACTATTATTTATATTCCCCAAATGAATGAGACCATATAATGTTTGTCCTCAGTTTTTTTAAGGATAAAAATATGAAGAAAATACAGGCTATGTTTTAAATTTGATTTTAAGTTAAATTTCTTTTCTCTTTTTCCAGTTTTACTGAGAAATAATTAACATATACAACTCTAGAAATATCAGAAAGGGAGACAGAACATGAGAGACTCCTAACTCTGGGAACGAACAAGGGGTGGTAGAAAGGGAGGTGGGTGGGGTGTGGGGGTGACTGGGTGACGGGCACTGAGGGGGGCACTTGATGGGATGAGCACTGGGTGTTATTCTATATGTCGGCAAATTGAACGCCAATAAAAAATAAATTTAAAAAAATATACCACTCTATATGCTTAAGGCATATGTCATGATGGATTGACTTACATATATTGTGAAATGATTACCACAATAGGTTCAGCTAATACCCATTTCCTCATGTAGTTACAATAAAAGAATATTTACCTTGTGATGAGACTCTTAGGATGTACTTCCTTAACAGCTTTTCTATGTATTATACAGCAGCGTTAGCTATAGTCCTTATGGTATACATTATATCTATAGTACCTACTAATCTTATAACTGGAAATTTGAACCTTTTGACCACTGTCCTTCAATTCTCTCTCCTCTTGCCTTTTGCCTCTGATGACCACAAATCTAATCTATGAGTTCGTTTTTTTGTTTTTTGGGTTTGTTTTTAAATTCCAAAATAAGTGAGATCATACAGTATTTGTCTTCCAAATTTTCTTTTTAAAGGTGATTATAAAGAAGAAGTTTGCTCGTAGTTACTAATAATTCTCTCTGGTTGATAGTCATTATATTTTTTACTTTGCTATATTTTTCTTAGTGTGCATGTGTTAATTTTGCATTTAAGAAACTTTATTAATAAATTGTTCAGTGAAAAAATTGTTAATGCTCATTCTTCTCATATATAGAATGACTTTGCAGAAAAAGAGACTCTGAAACAAGAACAGATAGATGAGATAAGGGATAAGAAAACTGGACTGGGAAGAATAATTGAGCTAAAATCAGAAATCCTAAGTAAGAAGCAGAATGAGCTGAGAAATGTGAAGTATGAATTACAGCAGTTGGAAGGATCTTCAGACAGGATTCTTGAACTGGACCAGGAGCTCTCAAAAGCTGTAAGATATTATTTGAGTAATCTAATAATTTTAAGATATCAGATGTTTAGAATCTTATATTCTGAAGTATATTGTCTGTTGCTAATTGTTAAGATTATGGCATTTCAATAAAAATGTCAACCTTGCCTATGAATCTCATACAAAATGGAAACATCTGAATATTTAATCATACCAACTCTTTGATTCTGGAACTAGGTGGATTGAAAATTAGAATCACTTTGGAAGCTTTTAAAAAAGACTTATGCTTAAACCTTACCTCAGACCTTGTTAATCAAAATCTCTAGATTGGGGAATAGAAATATGTGTTCCAGGGGTGCCTAGGCGACTCAGTTACTTGAGCATCTGCCTTCAACTCAGGTCAGGATCCCAGGGTCCTGGGATTGAGTCCCATGTCAGGTTCCCCACTCAGCGAGGAATCCGCTGCTCCCTCTGGCCCTTTCCTTGCTCATGCATGTTCTCTCTCTCTCTCTCTCTTTCTCTTTCTCTCTCTCTAATAAGTAAAATCTTTAAAAGAAAAAAAAACGTGGGGTGCCTGGGTGGCTCAGTGGTTGAGCATCTGCCTTTGGCTCAGGTCGTGATCCTGGGCTCCTGGGATTGAGTCCCGCATCAGACTCCCCACAGGGAACCTGCTTCTCCCTCTACCTATATCTCTGCCTCTCTCTGTGTCTCTCATGAATAAATGAACACAATCGTTAAAAATAAATAAATAAACAAATAAATAGAAAAAAGAAAAATGTGTTCCCAACAAAACCAGGTGATTGTTATGAATACCTTGGCTAAGAACCACTTACCTAAGTTAAAAAAGAAGTATTTTCCCTCTAGGTTCCAAACACTGTAGATTTTATTTGATTCTTGACATGTTCTCACTTTGTGTGTGGTAGAAATTTCCTTAGACCATCTCTTCTTTTCATGAATTTCCAAGTTTCTCTTCCTCATTTCTAATCTGTCCCCTTCCTTCACATTTCTGCCACCAAAGTGGGCATCCTAAAGCTTGGCTAATCTCCCTCTCAGATCCCATCTTGATAATATAAGTAAACATTTCTATTTGCTCTGTACCATCTACCATACATTTTTGTCAGTTTAGCAGTTTGTCACAATATTGCCTTGTGATGGCAAAGCATTGGTCAGAAACCGTATCACACTATTTTATGGTTTCTACATGCCAAGCAATGTAATGAGTTACATGGGTACTTGATAAATAATTACCAACTAAAGGGTCACTAAACTGTATATGTAGGTATATTTTTCTCCGTTTTACACTAAATTCTCACTTTTTCCTCCTGTTTGTCCTTCCAAGATTTATTTACTAATTTTCTACCATTATAACCTAGGAAGATAACTTTATAAGAATTTCTTTAAAAATCTTATTTCTTATGCTTTTTCTCTTCTTGGATAAGGGCAAACAGTAATATTTTGGTAATTCTGATGAATAGTTGATTTCTAATACATTTTGTCTTTATTTTAACACAAAACATATAAACTTGTGTGTTTGAATTATTAATAAGGAACGTGAGCTAAGCAAGGCTGAGAAAAACAGCAATGTAGAAGTTCTAAAAACAGAAGTAATAAGCCTTCAAAACGAGAAAGCAGACCTAGATAGGACCCTGCGTAAATTGGACCAGGAGATGGAACAGTTAAACCATCATACAACAACACGCACCCAGATGGAAATGCTGACCAAAGACAAAGTATGACTTTCTTTTTGTTCTAATTATACTTTCTGGTATTTAAAATAATTTACATTCATAATAGATGCACTGTGAAGTGTTTAGGTGGTGCTGGCAATGTATTTTAGGAGTTAAGTGAGCTTAATACTCTATAAAAAAGACTTTGGAGCGGAACTGTTTTCTGATTACAAAAATTAATAATACAGAAGTGTATATACACATGCCCATTGCTATTAATTTTTATTATATATCATACAGAAGGGGATCCCTGGGTGGCGCAGCGGTTTGGCGCCTGCCTTTGGCCCAGGGCGCGATCCTGGAGACCCGGGATCGAATCACATCGGGCTCCCGGTGCATGGAGCCTGCTTCTCCCTCCGCCTGTGTCTCTGCCTCTCTCTCTCTGTGACTATCATAAATTTAAAAAAATAATAAATAAAAAAATTAAACATACAGAAATTTTAATTTTTATATATTGTCAGACTTTGTTACTCTTTTCTCTTATGGCACAGAAAGGCAATTCCCACTGTGAAACTTCAAGACCTTTTTTTATTTTCTTCTTGCATTCTATTGTTTTATTTTTTAAGCCTAGAATTTTAATCAGTCTAAAATTTATTTTGTTCTGAGCCACCTAGCTGGCTTAGTCGGTAGAGGGATGTGACTCTTAATCTCAGATTTATAAATTAAAATTTATTTTTGTTCTTGATACAATGTGCAAAATCTTGGACTTTATTTAAAAAAATTTTTTTTCTGTAGGCTGACAAAGATGAACAAATTAGAAAAATAAAATCTCGACACAGTGATGAATTAACTTCATTGTTAGGATATTTTCCCAACAAAAAACAGCTTGAAGACTGGCTTCATAGTAAATCAAAAGAAATTAATCAGACCAGGGACAGACTGGCCAAATTGAAGTAAGTAGTTGTAACATTTGAAGATGTACTGTAGATCCCTTATCTCATGTTTTTATTTTTCATTGTTGTTTTATTATTTATTGTTATAAACTGGTATATTTTGTGTTAATTGACTTTGGTTCTTCTGTATTTTATAAATCAAGTGAAATGTTGAAATTGATTTGGGCCTTTTGTTCCTTAAAAGTTTGCAGAATTTAAGAGAGGATTAAAATTCTCCTTTACAAAAAGCAACGCTTGACACTGTAAAACTAATGGTAGAAAATTTAGGGGGAAGGCTTCATTATATTGAAATTGACAAATATTTTCTTGGACCTGACATGAAAAGCATAGGCAGCAAAAGCAAAAATAGATAAATGCGACTACGTTAAACTTAAAAATTTCTACACAGCAAGGAAACAATTATGGAAAGGGCAGCTGACAGAATAGGAGAAAATATTCAAACCATTTATCTAATAAGTGATTATTACCTAGAATATGTAAAGAACTCCTGTAATTCAACAACACAAAAACAAATAATTGAATTAAAAAATGGGCAAAAAATGTGAATAGACATTTCTCCAAAGACCATATACAAATGGCCAGTAAATATATGAAAAAGTACTTGAGTCATCAGGGAAATGGAGATGAAAACCACATGATATATCACTTCACACCAGTTTAGGAAGGCCACTACCAGAAAAGAAAAACCAGAAAGTAAGTATTGGTGAGGATGTTGAGAAACTGGAACCTTTGTGCATTGTTAGTGGGAATATGAAATGATATAGGTCATAGAGAAAATGGAGGATCTGAAAAAAAATAAAAATAAAGTACCAGATATTGCAGCAATTCCATTTCTGAGTATACAAAAGCATTGAAAACATGATCTTGAAGAGATTTTTGCAAATCCATGTTCATTACAGCATTACTGTCAGCAGCCAGATGATGAATGGATAAAGATTTGGTGGATATTTGTGTATATATTACTCAGCTTTAAAAAAGAAGGAAATCCTGGGGTGCCTGGCTAGCTCATTCAGTCGGGCATGTGACTCTTGCTCTCCAGGTTGTGAGTTCAAGCCCCACATTGAGTGTAAAGCTTACCGAGGGTTGGGGGGTGGAAATCCTGTCATGCACTAATTGGGTGAACCTTGAAGATACTTTTGCTAAGTGAAATAAACTAGTTACAAAAGGACAAATACTGCATGATTCCACTTATGTGAGATACCCAAAGAAGTCAAACTCTTGAAAACAGTAGAATGATGGTTGCTAGGAAGTAGGGAAAGGGGGAAAAGGGAATTGTTGTTCAGTGGTTACAGAGTTTCAGTTTTTACAAGATGTAAAAGTTTCAGAGATGTATAGCACAATAATGTGATATAGTTAATGCTACTGCACTGTACACTTAAAAATGATCAAGATGGTAAAGTTTATATAATTTGGTTTTTACCACAATAAAGTGATCACTTTATTCTGTTGTCACTTTGCACTCAAAGTGTCAAGAGAGTCAAAAAATTCAATACAGGTATTTGAGAAGATAACGAATTCACTTTTGGCCATGTTTAATTTGTGTATCTTACGGAAATGTCTCTTAGGGAATAGAATATTGGAGTTGAAGTTCAGGAGATTGGAAGTTGTTGCTTTGTGAATGAATAATAATTGGAATCATTAGTATAGACTGTATCATCTTAAAGGGGTTATATGAAGAAAAGAGAAAAACATTTACTGTTGGTAAGCAAAGCAAGAGGAGAACGTTAAGGAAACTAGAATTCAGGGAGCTGGAGTGGGAGTCAGACAGGAGTAGTTCTTGACATCTTGAGAAAATAGACCTTCAAGGAGGGGGTCAGCAGTGTTAGGTGCTAAGATAGTGATGTTGACAACCATTGCTCAGTGGCTGGGATGGCCAAAGCATCACCTTTATTTTTGCCATATTTTTACTGTGACTCATAATGGAAAGTATCAAGATGTAGCACACATGGACTTATACACATTAATCTGAAATAAGTTTCTCAAAATAGTTTGTGTCCTAACCATGCGTAGTCTGTTCCAATGTATTTTGTTGTCTCATTTTTAAATATATGCTGAATATGATCCATTATATTGATTACATACCTGACTTGCCTAGTGCATCATAACCTGCAAACCCTGATCTATATTGGTATGGAGGTTGGCTAGGATAATTTTAGGAGTTGTAGTGGAGATGAATTATACTAGTGAGCAAGGTCTTTGATGAATGAGAGGGAATGGATAATGTCATAAGTAGATGACAGCAACAAGGAAGGGATGAAGTGGGATCCCTGGGTGGCTCAGCGGTTTAGCGCCTGCCTTTGGCCCAGGGCATGACCCTGGAGTCCTGGGATCGAGTCCTGCGTCAGGCTCCCGGCATGGAGCCTGCTTCTTCCTCTTCCTCTGCTTGTGTCTCTGCCTCTCTCTCTCTCTCTCTCTCCCCATGTCTATCATGAATAAATAAATAAAATCTTTTTTAAAAAAAGGAAGGGATGAAGTTCTTACAGGAGTGAAGGGAAGTGTATTCTTTGTATCCTGTAAGTGTAAGGGAAGTGTATCCTATAGTTCTTTCAGGAGTGAAGGGAAGTGATACTGTGAAAGGTTCAAAGGGAATTAAGAGAATGTTCTCCCTTTCTCTTCTCTCTCTCCAGTATGTCCAGCAAGCATATTCTTTTTTTTTCTTTTTTTTCTTTTTTTCTTTTTTTTAAGATTTTATTTATTTATTTATTTATGAGAGACACACAGAGAGAAAGGCAGAAACACAGGCAGAGGGAGAAGCAGGCTTCATTCAGGGAGCCCAAAGCGGGACTCAATCCCAGGTCTCCAGGACCAGGCCCCGGGCTGAAGGCAGCACTAAACCACTGAGCCACCGGGGCTGCCCAGCAAGCATATTCTTGCTGAGGTTCCTAACCTGAGATCTAAGACATGAACCCCCAGAAATCACACAGTTTTGCCTACACACATTTGTCTGGGAGTAGGTTAACGACCAGGTTTGGAAGGCGATCACTGTCTTTGGGGTAGAGTTCAGGCAGAAATGGACTGTTGCTTTGACTTCTCAAAAAAAGTACTTAGTCACAGCAAACATTTGAAATACTTATTGGCAGATTTTGTTTTGTATCTACTTACTCAGACTTTTCAAACTCATTTCTCATGTTGTAAAATTGTAATTCATATTCTTATTTTAGCAAAGAACTAGCTTCGGCTGAGCAAAATAAAAATCATATAAATAATGAACTAAAAAGGAAAGAAGAGCAGTTGTCCAGTTATGAAGACAAGCTGTTTGATGTTTGTGGTAGCCAGGACTTTGAAAGTGATTTAGACAGGCTTAAAGAAGAAATTGAAAAATCCTCAAAACAGCGAGGTAAGTTACCGTCTTTATATTATCAAGGCACTTTGACTCGTAAATTTTCACTCACAGGTTATTATGAAGGATGAGAGTTTTAAAAACTTGGTTCTAGAAACAAGGTTTTAAGTTTCAGTCCTGGTTCTACAACTTACTGACTTTGTGGCTTTGGGCAAATTACCAAATCATTCCTTTTCTCAGATTCAGATTCTTCAGATTCTTTTATTCAGAAAATCATTCCTTTTCTTCAGAGGATATAATTACCTACTACTCAGGATGTTAAAGAAGAGAAAATGAGATTATAGTATAAAGCTCTTAGAACAGTTTCTGGCACACAATATGCTCCAAAATTTTGTGATGCTTTTTGTGTGTTACCAGAAAGTAATTTATACAAATCTGACTGTATTGTGCCCTTTCAAAGAATATGTAAATAACAGAATTTTTATTTTTTCATTGTATGTTTATAAATGATGAATAATCATATATCTAAGATAGAACCATAATGACAAAACTATATTGTGTATTCTTACTGGTAATTTATATATTTTCTTAAAATTAGCCATGCTGGCTGGAGCTACAGCAGTTTACTCTCAATTCATTACTCAGCTAACGGATGAAAACCAGTCATGTTGCCCTGTCTGTCAGAGGGTTTTTCAAACAGAAGCTGAATTACAGGAAGTCATCAGTGATTTGCAGTCTAAGCTGCGGCTTGCTCCAGATAAACTCAAGTCAACAGAATCAGAACTAAAGAAAAAAGAAAAGCGGCGTGATGAAATGCTGGGACTTGTCCCTATGAGGTAAGAATAGGGATTTACCATTACTGTACATGAACAGCAGCACTGTAAAAGGTACCCATCCAGTCCCTGGCATATGGTAGGTGTTCCACAATGGGTTAGATGAATAAAAGTACAAGTCAAGATTCTGAACCAGTGTGTCCCATCTCATGTTATTTATCTTATAAGGAAAAGTGGGGCCCTTGGGTGGCTCAGTCAGTTGGGCATATGCCTTCAGCTTGGATCATGGTCCTAGAGTCCTGGGATCAAACCCCAAGTGGGGCTCTCTACTCAGCAGGGAGCCTCCTGTTCCTTCTCCTTCTGTTTGCCATTCCTTCTGCTTGTGCTTTCTTTCTCTGTCAAATAAATAAATAAAATCCTTAAAAAAAAAAAAGAAAAAAGGCAATTATTGGGGTGCCTGGGTGGCTCAGTAAGTTAGGCATCTGCCTTTGGCTCAGATCATAATCTCAGGGTCCTGGGATTGAGCCCCACATCCAGCTCTCTGCTCAGCGGGGAGTCTGCTTCTCCCTCTGCCCTTCTCCCCTGCTTGTGTTCTCTCTCTCTCTTTCTCTCTCTCTCTCTCTTTCAAATAAGTAAATAAAAATTAAAAAAAAAATTATGTAAAAGTAGACTTCTTAAACTAGTCATAGAGCAGTTATAATTTCTACTGTTTTCTGTTTGTGTGTATGTATGTGTTAATTTCTGAGACTTGACTTGAGGGCATAAATTTTGACAGATACAGACCTGTTTGCTGATCTCTCACTTTCTCAATTCATCAAAAGAATTAAAATACTGAAAACCTCCCCCAACAGACAAACTTTAAACTATGTTTGTATGTCTTTTCCACTTTCAAGAAGAATGAGTCATCATGATTTTGTTTATTTTTCCCTCACTTATTCAAGAAATTCATATGATGGCCTATTTATAAATAAAATCAAGTCAGAAAAGTATGTGATGATGCCTTGGTGTCTTCCACAACATAGAGCAGAGATTGGCCACAGAGACCAAAATGACACAATCTTCAAGGGGCTGATGGTCTATGTAAGGAGACAAACTCTCAGAATTGAATATTTAGAAAGCTGCACTTAAGTTCTTAATTGGTTCAGACAAATGCATTAGTTAAGAGGAGAGAAGCTAGAGGACTACAGAATGAGAATAAGATTTTGAGAACATATGGGAGGGGAATGTAAAGCATAAGGAAATTTGAGGGCACCTGGGTGACTCAGTTGGCTAAATGTCTGCCTTCAGCTCAGGTCATGATCCGTGGGGTCCTGGGATTAAGCCCCACATTGGGCTCCTTGCTCTACAGGGATCCTGCTTCTCCCTCTCCCTCTGCTGCTCCCTCAGCTTGTGCTCTCACTTTCTCAAATAAATAAATAAAATCTTTAAAAAGAAGCAGGGGGCACCTGAGTGGTTCAGTCAGTTAAGTGTCTGCCTTCGGCTCAGATCATGATCCCAGGACTCTGGGATCAAGCCCCACTTTGAGCTCCTTGCTCAGCAGGGTGTCTGCTTCTTCCTCTGCCCCTCTACCCCCACACTCATGCTGGCTCTCCCTCAAATAAACAAAATCTTCTAAAAATAAAAAATAAAATGTAGGGAAGTTGATTTGACTCAGTTAACAGAAGGCAAGTATAGAGAGAAATGAGAGCACTGTGTGTAAAGGGAAGGAGAGTCTGTCCTGTGCTATAATAGAAAGGTGATCTCGAGTTAGAGGAATCATTTGGGGAGTTTGATTCCCATAAGTTGAGAAGATAGGGCTATGTTATATGTTCAGGCCTATTTACAACACTCACTGATAGATGATAGGGGGTTTAATGAAAAATGTGTTTTAAGAAATTAATCTTATGTTAATATATTGAATGGATAAGACTGAGAACAACTCTAGAAGCAGAAAAGCTAAGAGAGTATGTTGTCCAGAAAACTGAAGAGGAATTTCAGGAAAAGGCTACAAAGGTAAGCTTTGTGATAGCCAGCCTCCAAGATGATTCCCAGTGATCAATCTCTCCCTCCCGGTATTCATGCTCCTGTATAGTCTTCTCCCATGTTCCCAGATGGGTCTTTGAAACCGATAAATTATGACAGAAGTGATAGCATATCCCTTCCAAGATTAGGTTAGTTAGGTAAGGCAGTACAGCTGCCTGTTCTCCTTTTCTTTTGGATATGGGGGAAGCCACCTGCCATGTGAGTCTCCCCGTGAAAGGCCCCACTTGACAAGGACCCGAGGCCTTCCACCACAAGTACCATTTGGACACTGATTATCCAGGAGTCAGGCCTTGAGGTGACTGCACCGCTGGCGAACAGCTTGACTGGAACTTCAGTAAAACGGCCTGAGTCAGAAGGACCCATATGGTTGTTCCTGATCCTGAAATAAGTGCTGTTGTTTTAGGCTACTGAGTTTTGGGATATTTTGTTATGCAATAATAGACAAGTTCTATAATCTTGAAAGGGTGAAAATGAGATTATTGGGGTCTATAGAGAGAATGTGATAAGGAGACAAAAGGAAAAGAAAAGATAAAATTTGAAGTTGGTAGAAAGTGCACTTAGAGGAATTGAGAGCTTCATTTTGTGTCATACTAATATAAATAGCAGAAATCAGCTTCGTATTATACTTTATGACGCTTGCCATCAAAGCTCCCCATCTCAGAGTAAGGTACATTCCTTATTCATAGTTGTACTTCCTTAAGGATCTGTGTTGTAACATTGCTAAGTATTTGCTGAATAAATGAGAGCTACAATATCTGTTCCAGTTATTTATTGCTTGTAACAAACCTCCTCAAAACTTAATGTCTCACAACAGTCATTGTTAGAATATTTCATGGGTCCGTGGGATAATTGGGTTTAGCTGGGTAGTTCCTTGTAGAGTCTTTCATGTGATTGTAGTCAGATGTTGGCTGCAGTCATCTCAAGACCCTCCTAAGCCCATTGCTCAAGGTGGCTTACTCAAATGACTTGCAGTGACACTACAGGCTGGGAACGCAACTGGGGCTGTCAGACACAGTGCCTGTGTGTCTTGGGATTTTGACAGCATAGTGGTTGGATTACCAAATGAAGGATCCTAAGAGCAAGTAGTCCAAGAGACAGGCAATCGAAACTCCTAGTATCTGAAGGCATAGGCCCAGAAACTGGCACAGTGTTACTTCTGCTGTTATCCCTTGGTCTCTGTCAGAGTTACAGAGCCTGCCAAGATTCAGTGAGAGGACACAGACTCCACCTCTCAGTGAGAAGACTGTCAAAGTATTTGTGGCTAACTTTAATCCATATAGTACCCCAGTATCTAGAGTGGCACCCATATGTCATTCTGATTGTCACATGCAAAGTAAGATAACCTGAACTGGAAAAATAAATATGTAGTAGACAAGTAAATGAATGCCTTGGAAAAAAATACAGCAGGACAAGGAAGTGGAGAATTACCTGAGGGATTGATGAGAGGGGAATTGCTGTTGAAGGTGGCATTTGAGTGTGGACCTGAGAGAAGTAAGGGAGCTAGCCATGCATTTGTCCAGGAGAAGAACATTCCAGGCAGTACAAAATCCCTGAGGCCAAAGGGAAAAGTAATTGAAAGTGAGCTCAAAGAGCTAGTGAAGAGCCACATCTTACTCTCTCTGAGGAAAATATTTTCATTTAAAGGCCAAAGGTCACCAACACTTAATTTAAGAACACCTTCGTGAATGAAATCTCAGATGAAAATATACCTGTTTCTCATTTTGCTTCATACTGAATCAGGTTTATTACAAATCTCAGTTAAATAAAAAGTATTTTTCCCCATTTCTATGATTTTTCAACCAACCATATATGTGTTGGTTTCTTTTACATAAAATCCCCTTGGAAAAGGAATGCTGTCACAAAAAGATGAACTGAGTTTGTGAAAATTTTACAAAACCAAAGCATCCTAATTTCAATAACCTATTCTTTTGGGAAACATCTTTTCTCTTTCTGATAATACTTATTTTAGCGTTTAGCATCGTAGATAATTGCCAGAAATTGTCAAAACCCCTGGACCACATCAATAAGAGGGTTTTTTGTGTGTGTATGTGAAGATGTAAGGATAGGGCTAAAATTGAATGGATACATGTAGTTCTTCACAAAGATGTCCCCAGTCAAGTGAATGCTTGATTTCATTAGGCTATCATAGCTGTCACTTTTTAGGTATTGGGAACATTTTTTAAGATCAACTTCTGGGCTATGATCACAAGATTCAAGAAGTAACATGGGTATGGAACTACTCATAATCTACATACCTTCATATTTACTCAGGACATTTTTTCATCTCAGTGGCATAACAAACAGGTCTTCTGTTGCCAAAGACCACTTTAGGTTGGCATTTCTTGGTCATGGTGTGGATTTTTAAAAAATCATTAAGTAGTAGTAGTATGTAAGAGCAAACCCTTGAGTTTCTGGTTTTTCCTTTAGTTTATTATAAGACTCCATTAGAAATTAATTCATCATACTAATTTATAATTAAGAATTCTGGAATTTTTCAGAAGTACAGTTGATAGCTTTTTTTTAAGATTAAACATCAGTTTTATTGTTTCAGAGGTGTCAACAATAATAGATAAGAAGCCAGTACCTGCCACAGGAGTTGTAATCCATTTGCAACAGTAGCAGCAGTAAAGTGGTTAACAGCTTCTGTACTGTAAACACGTGTAGCAGTTGGCTGAGTGGTCTCCTTTCAATCATTTTTTTTAAACTTTTTGTTTCGAAATAATTTTAGATGTACAGAAAAATTTCAAAAATATACAGAGAATTCACATCTACCCTTCATCTTGCTTTTCCTGATATTCACAATTTATGGAACCATAAGTTAATTGTCAAAACAAAGAAATTAACATTTGTGTGGCACTGTTAACTAAACTACAAAGCATATTAGAATTTCAGCAGTCTTTCCATTAATGTTGTTTTTCTATTTCAGGACCCAACCCAGGATCCCACCTGGCACCTAGTTGTTATTTCTCCCTAGGCTCCTGCAGTCTTCAGTAGTGCTTCAGTCTGTCTTTCATGATCTTGACACTTTTGATCAGTATAGTCAGTTAATTTATTGAAAATCTCTCAGTTTGGCAAATAGCACAGTAATACAGTAGTCCTTCTTACCTGCAGTTTTCTTCTCTGCTCTTTACATTAACCTGAGATCAACTGTGGTCCAGAAGCAGATGGTCCTCCTGACATATCATCATGTTAACAGTAGCCCAATTTGAAGTCACAAGGCCTACATCATTTTCCTTGTTTCATATCATCATATAAGCAACTTACCATAAAACATCACAAGAGGGAGGGAGGGTACAGTACAATAAGATATTTTTTAATATGTATTTGAGAGCATTCATACTTGGGCGGGGGTAGGCATAGAAGGGGAGAATCTCAAGTAGACTCTTCACTGAGTACAGACTCTCCAATTCAGGGCTTGATCCCACAATCTGTGAGATCATGACCTGAGCTGAAATCACCAGACACTTAAACAACTGAGCCACTCAGGTGCCCCAGTACAAGATATTTCAAGAGAGACCATATTCACATAACTTTTATTACAGTACATTGTTATAATTGTTTAATTATTAGTATTGTTAATCTCTGTGCCTAGTTTATAAACTCTATTGCAGAAAAAATAATATAATGTTTGGTGCTATCCATGATTTCCGGCATCCACCAGGGGTCTTGAAATATATCCCCCGTGGATCAGCATGGAGGTAGGGGGAGACTATTTAATTGTTCTGAGGGATCCCTGGGTGGCGCAGCAGTTTAGCGCCTGCCTTTGGCCCAGGGCGCGATCCTGGAGACCCGGGATTGAGTCCTACGTCGGGCTCCCGGTGCATGGAGCCTGCTTTTCCCTCTGCCTGTGTCTCTGCCTCTCTCTCTCTCTCACTGTGTGCCTATCATAAATAAATAAAAATTATTAAAAAAAAATTGTTCTGAGAAAAATCTATCATTGGATACTAAAATCAGTGGGTAAAAATTTGGAGAGAAACAAGATACTGGCACAGTCCCCATGTATTCCTAGGATTGTTATTAATAACAAAGACAAAAATAATAACTTTATAGTGGGTAAAACCTGGCTTAACACCATGTTAACCAAGTGAATAAGATTAACATCTCCGTTAATAAGATATGACATTATGTACCGCTGATCTGATGCCCTGAGGAGGATACAGTCACTTAATGATACTCTTGCCAAAAATACATAACCTTCATTTCATGATAAGAAAACATTAGAGAGCTTTTTAGAGAGCTTTTTTAAAATTATTATTATTTGTTAGCTTATTTTTAATTGTGTTCTCTGTTAAGGCAAAGCATAATTGATTTGAAGGAGAAGGAAATACCAGAATTAAGAAACAAACTGCAGAATGTCAATAGAGACATACAGCGCTTAAAGAATGACATAGAGGAACAGGAAACGCTTTTAGGCACAATAATGCCAGAAGAAGAAAGTGCTAAAGTTTGTCTGACAGATATTACAATTATGGAGAGGTTCCAGGTAAGTTTATTGTAATTGAAGGTCAAATAAAACATGTTTCATGGTGATTCATTTTCATTTTTAGTTTCCTATTATTTATATCATTTAAATTATTAAAATTCATTTTATCCTATTTGTTAAAATTATATCTGAAATCGGTGACAAATTGAGATTTTAAAATAATAGCAACTTTTAAAGATACCAAATAATGATAATGTAAGTTTGTTAAAGGAAATAACTGTTTTGTTCTTAAGATGGAACTTAAAGATGTTGAAAGAAAAATTGCACAACAAGCAGCTAAGCTGCAAGGACTAGACTTGGATAGAACTATTCAACAAGTAAACCAGGAAAAACAAGAAAAACAACACAAATTAGATACAGGTAATATAGTTTTTTTCTTTCTTTTTTTTTATATATATAGTTAGTTTTTTTATGTACCCATAAAGACTTCAACATCCTAGCATATACTTTTTTTTTTCTAGCATATACTTTTTTATCATACATTTTATATCTATCATGTGGACAGGGAACTGTCTTTCTTCCAGTTCGCAATATTCATCCTCTTTCTAAAAGCCTTACTTGTTACCTTGCTTTGCATAACAGATTTTGAATGATGGATATCAGATGAGCTCTACTCTTTCTTAGTCCTGCCTGCCCTGTGATTTTAACCCATGGGTGACCAGGAGGGATTCTGTATCACTTTTCTTGCAGTGGGTGGGATCCATAGAAGCTGAGCCTTTGTGAATTCCATAGAGCTATAAAAATGGAAGCTTGCTGATCATAGTATTTTCTATATCCTTAAACTAATCGCTGTGTGACTATGTTTTCATGTAGTTTCCAGTAAGATGGAATTGAATCGTAAGCTTATACAGGACCAGCAGGAACAGATTCAATACCTAAAAAGTACAACAAATGAACTTAAATCAGAGAAACTTCAGATATCCACTAATTTACAACGTCGTCAGCAAATGGAGGAACAGACTGTGGAATTATCCACTGAAGTTCAGTCCTTATCCAGAGAGATAAAGGTAAGTTTCATACAAAACTGTTTTTTATCTTTTTTTTTTTTTTTAATTAGGCTCTATGCCCAACACAGGGCTTTAATTCACCACCCTGAAATAAAGTGTCTCATACTCTACTGATTTAGCCAACCAGATGTCCCACATACCTGTTTTTTAAGTAAGTTCACATATGTGAAATGCTTCTTATTGGCATAGTGACTAGAACTCTGGTTATTGTGAGACTTAAATAGAAAATAGTATAATTCTTTTGTGGCTCCTGTGTTGACAAACTTTGTATTAATATGTAAAGATTTTAGCCATAATATGGAGGAATTGGCTGCCTGGTTAATTAGTGAACTTCCTGTTACTGGAAGTGGTTAGGTGGCTGGCTAACTACACAGAAGGATTCCTGCCTGTCTGGGATATTTGTCTTACCTGCAGATCCTGTATCCATGGCAGACCCTATCTCTTAGTCGTAATGCTTTTTCTGTTTGATTCTAGATGTAGTTTCAGAATCCTTCCCATTGTAGTAAGCAGGCATTGAGTTACTATGTGGAATGGAAACCATTTGGCATCTCTCATCTAGATTAATCACATCTAAGGCCCACTCAAATTTTTGAACAGTTTTAGAAATAATAATCTTGGGTGCCTGGGTAGCTTAGTCAGTTAAGCATCTGCCTTCAGCTCAGGTCATGATCCCAGAGTTCCAGGATTAAGCTCTGCATTGGGCTCCTGTTCAGTGGGGAGTCTGATTCTCCTTTTGCCCCTCTCATGCACGCGTGTGCGCTCGCTATTTCTCTCTCTCTCAAATAAATAAAATTTTAAAAAAAAGAAGTAACAATTTCGGTTTTTTGTTTAAAGATTTTATTTTTTTATTTGAGAGAGAGCACACAAGCAGGGGGAGTGGCAGAAGGCAAAGGAGAAAGAAGTAGGCTTCCTGCTGAGCAGGGAGTTCAGCAGGGCTCAATCCCACAACCCTGGTATCATGACCTGAGTTGAAGGCAGATGTTTAACTAACTGAGCTACCCCGGTGCCCCTTAGACATAACAATTTTACCTAGTTTTTCATAATTATAAACATTCAGTGAGCACTAAATATATTACTGACTCTGTCATTAATTACTATAAATGCTTCATAAGTATTTTTGGATTGCATATGATCAGAGGCTTAGAGTATGATATAAAATAGTAATAGCTTTTTTTTTTTTTTTTTTTACTCTTGGGACGCCTGGGTGGCTCAGTGGTTGAGCATCGGCCTTCAGCTCAGGGCGTGATCCTGGAGTCCTGGGATTGAGTCCTACATCAGGTTCCCTACAGGGAGCCTGCTTCTCCCCCTGCCTGAATCTCTGCCTCTCTCTGTGTCACTCATGAATAAATAAATATTTTTAAAAATTTTGTTTTTTACTCTTTATAAAGCCTTTTAACATTAAACAGTTCAGTGTCTTAGTAACCTGGTTGAGAATTGTGACTAAATCCCCCTTTTATAAAAAAAGAGTTTGAGACTTAGGGACAACCCCAGGTCTTAGCCAAGTTCATGCAGCTAGTAAGAGGCACAGTTTATTTTCAGATAGGTCTTCAATGTCTATTACATTTGACTTCCCAGCATACCATACCTCTTCTCAATATGATAAAATGCAAAAATATACCTATACTGAAGTGTGATACTAAGGAGTTATTTCTACTTTTATGGGTTTGTTCGATATTCATTATTTTAGAGTGCTTGAAGATCATTGTTTTCAACAGTGGTAGTCATGTAATTATACTCTAGAAATGTTGTAAGGCTGAACAACGTAGACTCCTGATTAGTAAAATAGTTTGTTATTTCAAAGCCCCCTTTCTTCCAATATAGGTGTGGATACACCAACATCAATGTACTTATATTTTTTATTACCATAAAATACCTACTTAGCCTTAGCAAACTAACCTTAAGGACAAAAGTGTCCTCTGTAGTCATATTCCCATCTGTAAAAGAGAGGCCTGAACTGAACCGCTTCTTTGGTCACACAGAGCCCCTACAAACTCATAAAAACTACACCTGAAGCCACATGCTCATATAATTGGGGCACATGGCCTGGATTAGGAATCAAGTCAGTGCTTGAAGCAATGTAGCATAGTGGCTAAGAGAAAGACTCAGGAGCTAGCCAGGATTTGAATACTGAATCCTTCATTTATTGGCTCTTATGACCCCAGACAAATCATTAGTGTGCCTGTTTACTGATCTGACATATGGGATGAAAATAATGGTAGGGCTCCTCATTGGGTTATTGGAAAAAGCAAATGAGTTAATTTTTAAAGCCTGACACATAGAAGCTGCTTTTTTTTTTTTTTTTTTTTTTTATTTTATTTATTTATGATAGTCACACAGAGAGAGAGAGGCAGAGACACAGGCAGAGGGAGAAGCAGGCTCCATACACCGGGAGCCCGATGTGGGATTCGATCCCGGGTCTCCAGGATCGCGCCCTGGGCCAAAGACAGGCGCTAAACCGCTGCGCCACCCAGGGATCCCTAGAAGGTGCTTTTATGAGGACTGTAAAGTCTGACACCTGAAATAAAATGATAGAGTATAAGTCTGTATTTTTCATTTTTAGGATGCTAAAGAGCAGTTAAGCCCTTTGGAAACAATATTGGAGAAGTTCCAACAGGAAAAAGAAGAATTAATCAACAAAAAAAATAAAAGCAACAAAATAGCACAGGATAAAGTAAGATATTATTTTTATTATCAAATACATATATTAAACTTAATGTTCAGAGCACCATGTTGGACATTAGTGTTTCACATGAAATTAAAAACATAAGGTAAATAGTATTTTCAGATCTGTGACATAATTGACATTAAAAATTCTTGTTAAAGATTAAAATTAAATTATTTTGCTTTTTAATCTAAAATAGAAGTTGAGAATAGAGACTATTTAATCCAATCCCATAGATGATAAAGGGAATTGTCTCATTATAAAACTTGGTGGTGATGGGAAGTGGAACCCAAGTCTCCAACTTCCAAGCCACTGTTCCACTGGGTTTGCCTATTAAGTTTTTGTTACCTTAATATATATTTCTTTGGAAATAAATCTTTCTAAATGCCGTGTCCCAACCGGTATATAAACATTAGTATTAAATAAATACTAAAATAAATATTTTTCCACAGATGAATGATATCAAAGAAAAGGTTAAAAATATTCATGGTTATATGAAAGACATTGAGAATTATATTCAAGATGGGAAAGATGACTATAAGAAGGTAATTTAATACTTAAAATTATTTATTTGTTTATACTTTTATTTTTCATGCTCAAAGAATTTTCTTTTGTACAGCAAAAAGAAAATGAACTTAATCAAGTAATAGCTCAACTAAGTGAATGTGAGAAACACAAAGAAAATATAAATAAAGAAATGGGAATCATGAGACAAGATATTGATACACAGAAGGTAGGTCTTTTTTGCTACTGGCTTTTGATATTACTTATACCAGTAACATTCTTCTCTTTATGTTTTTACTTAATTTATTTTACTTTATTTTTACTTTTGTTTTCAATAGATCCATCGAGTAGAAATGCATACAGTAGAGAAAAGCAATTCTAATAACATAGTCTTTTCCTTTTTTCCAATTTTATTTAAAAAAAAAAAAGACTCATTTGGTAAAAGTATAAACACAAAAGCTTTTATTTATTGACTGATTTTAGAGCATGAGCAGGGTGGAAGAGACACAGAGAGAGAGAGAATCTTAAGGTTCCATGTCCAGCGCAGAGCCCAGTGTAGGGCTCGAGCTCATGGGCCTGAGATCATGACCTGAGCCAAAAGCAAGAGTCACACTTAATTCACTATGTCACCCAGGCACCGCAAAGCTAATTTTAAATATAAACATTTAAACATAAAAAGTTTAACCTAAAATTCTCCCTCCCCGGGATGTGTGGGTGGCTCAGCAGTGGAGCATCTGCCATTGACTCAGGGCGTAATCCCAGGGTCCTGGGATCGAGTTCCGTATAGGGCTGCCTGTGAGAAGCCTGCTTCTCTTTCTGCCTGTCTCTGCTTCTCTCTCTGTGTCACTCGTGAATAAATAAATAAAATCTTTATAAAAAAAAAAATCTCCCTCCCCTTCTGCCAATTCTCAGTCTCATTTCTAGATGTCATAACTATTAACAGTTTTTTGTTTGTTCTTAAAGAAGTTTCTTATTCATATCAGCAGGTAGATAAATCAATAATATATCTGTGTGTATGTATGTATGTGAGCATATTTACTTTTATGTATAAGATCATACCATTCATATTCTCCACCTTTTTTCTTTTCACTTAATGCAATTTGATCTTATATATCAAGTTAGCTCACAGATCCACCATGTACTTTTTAATGATTATGAAATACTCCATTTTGTGTGTGGGCCATAAATTGATCACTTTTTTTTAATACTGCAAATGGTAACAATGAATATCCTGCATATATCTTTTTTCCTCTGTCTTTTCTTACCTAATGAAACGTAAATTCACACGAAACAAGAATAGAGGCATAATAATCTTAAAAGTTGTAAGTATAATATCTGTATATTTTGTCATTTTTTTCAGTTAATTCCTGTCTCATTTTCTCCATTAAGGACATTAATTTCTACAGTATAATTAAAATCATATTGAGAAATTATCTTCAGCATTCCTTATGTAAGCATGATAGTTAATGTCTACCATTTCTCTATTCCTGCTCTTATCAACAAAATTTGCTATATGAATGCTTTAATCATTTAGTTATAGTGTTTTAAAAATCTGTTTGAAGATTAGCTGTATCATCTGCCTGCAGGGCCTCTGGCCATAGTGCCAGGTATTTCAAATATATGAATATTAGTCAAAAGTAAATCTCTGCCATCTAGGGGTGCCTTGCTGGTTCAGTCGGTGGGGCATGCAGCTCTTGAGGTTAGGGTTGTAAGTTCAAGCCCCATGATGGATGTAGAGATTACTGAAAAATATAAAATCTTTGTTTTATTTAAGATTTTTATTTATTTTTTATTTTTTTAAGATGTATTTATTTTAGACAGTGCACATATAGGTGGCAGGGGTAGAGGGAGAGAGGATCTCAGTGAGCCCGGAGCCCAATGTGGGGCTCAATTTCATGATCCTGAGGTTATGTACAACCTGAGTTGAAGTTATGAGTCAGTTTCCTAACTGACTCTACCCCCCCAGGCACCCCAAGTTTTTATTTTTAAGTAATCTCTATCCCCGACATGGGGCTCGAACTCACAACCTCAAGATCAAGAGTCACATGCTCCACTGACTGAACTAGCCAGGTAATCCCAAAAATAAAAGCTTAAAAAAAAAGTAATCTCTGCCATCTAATAAATGCTGAGTAACTACAAATTGAAGATAGCATATATAACAGGATACTTATGTATCCTTTGCGTATACGTGGAATGCCTGTTTAAAATCCCAGTCTATTAAATCAGTGTCCCTCCATGTATAACATACACGAAGATCATTAAGATTTACCCATTTGTAACTCTCTCCTTTCCTTTTTTTTTTTTTTTTTTAAGATTTTTCATTTATTCATGAGAGGTAGAGAGAGAGGCAGAGACACAGGCAGAGGGAGAAGCGGGCTCCATGCAGGGAGCCTGACGCGGGACTTGATCCCGGGTCTCCAGGACCACACCCTGGGCCAAAGGCAGCGCTAAACCGCTGAGCCACCCTGGCTGCCTGACCATTTCCTTTTCAAGTTGATGATCTAAACTTAGTGAATCTGACTGTATTAGCTCACTTTTGTAAACTACCTTGTTCTAGAAATTATTTATAAGTTATATACATAGAGTAATGCCAAGTAACATTTTAAGTTAGTGGGAAAATGAGACAATGTGGCAATTGAGTAGTAAGTATATAAAATGTAGCCCATGAAATGTGATATGCTTGCTAAAGATTCCAGTAGTCACAGGAAGATAGGAAGTCACAACTATAATTAAGATTCACATTGTCGGGATCCCTGGGTGGCGCAGCGGTTTGGCGCCTGCCTTTGGCCCAGGGCGCGATCCTGGAGACCCGGGATCGAATCCCACGTCGGGCTCCCGGTGCATGGAGCCTGCTTCTCCCTCTGCCTGTGTCTCTGCCTCTCTCTCTATCTCTCTGTGACTATCATAAATAAATAAAAATTAAAAAAAAAAAAAGATTCACATTGTCTGAGAGCTGAAAGGACCCATATTAAGACCAAAGAAAAATATTTCCCATAGACATTCATGGGAAGAAGGACACTGTAGCTTATTAACACTATATCCTTAACAAACCTCATGGAGCTTTTTCTCTCTTTTTTTCCCCCACGGTGTGTTTCAGCATCTCTTTTATCTTTCCTTAATAAGGTTCTTTAGAAGGTTGTGTGATTGAGGCCTAAAATAAATGTTGGAGTGTTTTAGAGAACAAAGGTTAGCTAGGGGAACCCATCAGAATCTCCTGGGTTTACCACTCCTAGGTACACAACCAAGAAAATTTTAAACATGTTCACATAAAAACTTGTACAAGAATATTCATAGTAGCATTATTCACATTAGTCAAAATATGTCATCATTAGTCAAATTATGGTCATCAGCTGATGAATGGATCCGTGTGATGTATCCAATATGTATTACAGTTCTCCGGAACAACAGAACCAACAGGTTATATACATATACACAAATTTATAGAAAGAAGTTTATTTTAAGGAATTGGTTCACACTTTTGTGGAAGCTGAGCACTCCCAAGATCTGTCGTTAGTCAGGTAGAGACCCAGGGGAACTGATGAGATAGTTCTAGTCTGAGTTTGAAGGTGTAAGAACCAGAAGAGCCGAGGTTTCAGTTCAAGACCAAAGGCAGGAAAAGACCAGGGTTCCAGCTCATACATTCAGGCAGGAGCAGTAACCACTGATTGGTGTTTTTGTTCTATTCAGGTTGTCGTTGGTATGATGAGGCTCACCCACATTAGCGGGGGCAACCTGTTTCAGTCTCCCAATTCAGATGTTCATAGTCTCCAAGACACTCAGATAATGTTCAACCAAATGTCTAGGCACCCTGAGGCCCAGTTGAGTTGACACTGTTAACCATCACATCATAAAAAGGAATGTTATTCAGCCATGAAAAGGAATGAAATAGTAATGTATGCCACAACTTGGAGAAACCTTGAAAACTTGCTACGTGATGAGAGAATCCAAAAAAACATGACCACATATTATTCTGTTTACATGAAATAGGAATATCCAAATGGACAAAAAGCAAATTAGTGTTGCCAGGAGCTAGGGGAAGGAGAGAGAGACGAGAGAGATTGCTAATATGGACTGAGTTTCTTTGGGGGTGGTAAATGTTCTGGAATTAGTGATGATGCTTATATAACCTTGTGAATATACAAAAACCACTAAATTACACACTTTAAAATGTTGAATTTTATGGCATATGAATTACATCTCCATTTTAAAAAAAATCACGTGGGTTGTTAAAAATATACTTGTTTATGTCTCCATTACAGACCAATAAGTCAGAATCTCTGGGGTATGGGCAGAAGTATCTGTGCCTTGTTAAAGTTCCTCAGGGATTCTGATATATCATCAATCACTGAGCCAGAGCATTGCAGAACTTTCAGGCTATCCTTTCTAATGGTGTTTTTCCCAGCCAGACTTGGTAGATACTGAACTGCAATCTATTTGTTGTGCTACTACATCACAGTTACCTAGAATGCAGTTAATTTTTAGATTTTGCTTTAGATACCCCACTGCATAGACTGTCATCTGAGCTAAATGGGGTTAATATTTAAGAGTTGAGCGTAACAGTACCTTATTTACTACTTAAGCTCTACTAAATTTAGTCCACAGAATAAAAAATTTGGAAGTTGAATAATCTGTGTCCCTCATTTTTTAGATGAAAAGAACTGGAGGTGACCTGTCTCGCCCAAGGTCACAAAAGTAGTGAGTAACCAAAGTAGAATGTGACCTAACATTGCCAAATTGCTAATATTACAGAAAAACAATTGTGTTGTATTTTAACTGCATCTGGCTTTCTTTCCTCTTTCGCCAGTACTTTATATTTTGTAGACTATAATTGGAATTCTCACTGCTTAAAATACAAGGACATTTTTGACCCAAAAAGCATTTCACTATCAATTACTGAGCTAGGCACTGTATTGATTATTTTACATATATGTTCGTTCATTCAGTCTTCACATCATTATATGATATGTGGAATTATTATCATAATATATACAAGTTAACTGAGGCTCAGAATTTAAATTAATTTGCCAAAAGTCATCAAATTTGAAAGTTGTAATGCTGAGATTTGAGCCTAGGTGTACCTGACTTCAAAACTTGTGCTGTTTAACAACTGTACTGTATGTCTTTCAAAATGATTGTTAAAAGCAACTAGAAGCTGACCTAATTAAAAAGAAAAAAAAGTGCTTAGTTTTCTGTTCCTAATAAGGAAACAGTCCAAGTGTAGTCTTCTACGGAAGAATTTTTGAGAGTCACAGCAGCTGCAGTGGCACATTAGGTTACCTGGCAACAAAAGGACGTTTACAACCATATCATTTTAGTTATTTTTAACTACTTATAATAATGCCCTTAGTCCATTGTATGTATTTGTATTACTATTTGTAGGAAAACTGAAGGTGACCTTAATGACAATTTTTTTTGAAAACCCACTTCAGAATAGTGATTCATAGGTGGGCAAGGTTAAGCATGTGGCAGAAATCCTTGGCTTCCCTTCTTCTCGCCCACCTCCCAGATCCTTACTCCTTAGTAATTTCTGTGCCATTACTGTTGGCAACAAGATAAGGCCAAAGATCTGTCCCTCCCTCCCACTTCCCACAATACTGGGTTTATTTCAGTTGGAAGGGTTATTGGAGGAGGGTCCTAGCTTTCTCCTTGAGAAGTCTAGACTCTGAACTTAGGATGAATTTTCTATATTAGACTTTTGTGAGCCAAATCTATTTCTGCAGGTGATTTTTTTTTTCCCCTACATTCCAAAGAGTCAACTTGTAAACTGTTTCCTTTTTGGCTCTTGACAACATAGTTCATAATCACCATGGTCAGGTCTCTTTTTAAGGACAGTACTACTCAGAACCTGTCAACTTCTTAAATTTTCAGTTCAGTTCAATGTCCAGGGATAGTGTCTTCAGGTATGTAGGTATATACTATTTTTGTGAAACTTCTGTCTTGTGACTGTTATTTGTCAGCTTTAAGGTTAAGATCTTACCTGATATACCTAATGGTATCTCAGCCTTGGCATATGTTAAGAGATAAATACAACTAGAAAAAAAAAAAGTGAGAGGAGACTTTGATAGTATATTGTTCTTTTGTGATCTTTTACATCAATAAGCTCTATTGTGGGGTTACCATGCAAGGTGATCCAAAGGGATATAGTTATACAATACTAAAACATCTAGTTATATTCTTTTATTTTGTCATTTAAATATCTGTTTTGTGTATTTGTATTTGTGGGCTATCCAGGTTCTTCCAAGCTTCAAGATCCCTTTACCCTGGCTTCTCCCTCTGTTGAGTTTACCATAATTCTAAGTAAAGGTATAATTAGTACTACCTGTCAGCAATTGTTTATTATGAATCACATGTTGGTAACTTGATTATTTTTGTTAACCATTTTAATATTATTTAGATCCAAGAGAGATGGCTACAGGATAACCTTACTTTAAGAAAAAGAAATGAGGAACTAAAAGAAGTTGAAGAAGAAAGAAAACAGCATTTGAAGGAAATGGGTCAAATGCAGGTTTTACAAATGAAGAAGTATGTTTTTTTTTTTTTTAAGAAGTATGTTTTTAAAAGGGGTCTTTAGTTTAAATAAAGATCTTTTTATTGAAGTATGAAGAATATTCAATACATATTTTTTTAAAAAGAATTTTAGCATAAATATCCCTTGAGACTTACAGGAAGGTAGACAGAGTTTTTAATATAACCATAAGTCTTGGCTTTATAAACTGAAGAAGTGATACAGAATTTATAGTCCTACTGCACTGATGGGCAGGATTAAATATGCAAAGTCCCAGATTTCTGCTAGCCTGCTTCACAAGATAATGGTATCAAGCATAAAGAACACAGATGGCCTGTGGACCATGCCTGGGTCCCAGCTTGTATAGTCTCTAATACTGCCAGAGGACTTAGTGCCAAAGTGATTTGTCATTGGAGACCCATTCTAGACGCTCCTCATTATAATTGCATGCCAATCAGATCTGTTTTGTTTTTGTTTTTGTTTTTTGAAGATTAGTCTGCTTCTTCTTTCATGTGGTTTTATTGATATTTACTTTCAGTTGCTACCTTTTTGCCTTAGAGTTGCCTCAGGAATTCTCTAGGAAATGGTTGATGCTTAAGCACTAGACTGCTATAAAAGGCTGGACTAGCCATAGATTTTTGAACCACCTTAACTGGTTAAAAATAGGCCTCTAATTTATTCAGCCATTCCTTATAGATTTTTTGTCTTCTTGACTTTTTTTTTTTTTTAATTTTTATTTATTTATGATAGTCACACACGGAGAGAGAGAGAGAGAGGCAGAGACATAGGCAGAGGGAGAAGCAGGCTCCATGCACTGGGAGCCCGACGTGGGATTCGATCCCGGGTCTCCAGGATCGCGCCCTGGGCCAAAGGCAGGCGCCAAACCACTGCGCCACCCAGGGATCCCCTTGACTTGACTTTAGATCTGAATCAAAGAATGTTTAATTTTTTTCTAAAGGATATTATAAATGAAATTTTAATTTACTCTATAAAGCCTAACGGTTTAATCTTACTGTAAGCACTCTTGGTTTAGCTGTTTAAAATCTCTTTCATATACTGAAAAAAAATCAGACTTTACAACTGGAAGAGCTCTTCATCTTCAGTCTCATTTTTAAAGCATTAGGACATTGAGACCCAGAAAAAAAAATCCACAGGAAGTTATGACAAAAGCCTGGAATGTGACCTAGATATCCTAGTTCCCAAGCCTCAGCTATTTAACATAGTAGTGCTCTCAGTGGCAAGTTGAAAGAGTGAAGCTTTTAGAATAATCTTACAGTTGAAACAGTTTATTTTTCACTGCTGAAGAACAAACCAGATATGTTTATAATTTCTTCTGTGCTTGGTACTACATAAGAGTGATTTTTTAATATTCATTCAGACTACTAAGTACAAGTGCTCCTTGTCAAATCTGTCTTAAACTAGAATGCAATGGAAATGTCAACAAAACAGATCATCAAGCCAGTTCTGTAATGATGTCCATAAACTGTAGTGCTTAATAAGAGGGTGCTTAATAAGTAATTGTTAAATGAATACGATTTTTTAAAGCACACAAATCTTTATTATCTCCCTAGTTACCAGAAAAGTTTGTGTATTTTACTTTCTTTGATCATTATTATGCTATACTTGTACAAGTGAAATTTTATTTTCATAAAGTACAGACCTTTATTAAGTATTACCACAGAAATTAATAGTTTGAGATGAAGTTGTATTTTGCCTTTAATGTATTGTGAATGGAATGATGACACCTATTACTTAGTAACTTCTCCATGTTGGTAAGTGTGCATTCTCAGTTCACAATCAGAATTTTGTGAATTTGTAATTTAATCACCAAGAGTACTTTTTTTTAGGTGTCTAAAAGTGAGGAACTTGGTCAGTGTTCGCGTGTTATAAGAGTTCTTTGGCACACAGAAATCAGCTGTTCAGAAATCTGGATGATTCAGAGATTTGGGAAGGAAGAAAAATTTCTTTAGTATTAAAGCCTTAAATAAAAAGCAAGGAGAGACTTATTTTTTATCTAGAGAGATCTGACTTTTCCACTTCAGGCTGCTAAAAGCTAAAAATGGTCCTTAATTGTCATGTTTACCATTTATAGTGAACATCAGAAGTTGGAAGAAAAAATAGACAATATAAAAAGAAATCACAGTTTGGCAATAGGACGACAGAAAGGTTACGAGGAAGAAATTATTCATTTTAAAAGAGAACTTCGAGAACCTCAATTTCGGGATGCAGAGGAAAAGTACAGGGAAATGATGATTGTTATGAGAACAACAGAGCTTGTGAACAAAGATCTCGACATTTATTATAAGACCCTTGATCAGTAAGTATTAGACTGGGGATTTGATTCCGACTGCAGTAAGTATAAAGTAGCATATTTTAGTCATATTTTCCTCTTTTTTTATGTTTTAAATATAGTTATATATATCAGAGAATGGGAAAATAAATATATATACATGTATATACACACACATGCATGCTTAAGTTATGAAGTTTTACAGCATATTAATCTTAAAGAGTACTCTTGATACCACCCTGCATAGCCATTCCAAGAACTCTTCCATTGTCACTAACTAGGATCCACTTAGATGCTCCTCATCGAAGCCTTCTGTCATCCCCTACTGCCTGTGACAATTGACACAGATTTTTGCTTTCTCTGCTTTAAAAAAAAAATTATCGTGTGTATTGTTTTTTTTTCAAGCTTTTAAAAAATACAATGTTCTGTGTACTCTTCTAGGATTTGTCTTTTTTGTTTTATTTTGTTTTTATATACTCATGTTGCTTTTATAGCTATAGTTCATCCATTTCCACTGATGTGTACAGAATTCTGACATGGGACTATACCACACTGTATGGTGTATATGGTCTTTACTAATATAACCTTTACTGCTAGAAACGTTCCTGTGAGGTCTTCTGAAGAAAAAGGTGTAACTTTTTTTGCACTCAATTTTACAAAATAATGTTATCCAAGATATATCTCTGAGATATATCTTTTTTTTTTCTGAAGAAAAAGGTGTAAGAGATTCTCTGAGATATATGTACAAGTAGAACTTTTTTTGCACTCATTTTTACAAAATAACTGTTATCCAAGGTAGTTTTACTAATCTGCACTGTTACCAGAATGTAAGGGTTTTCTCTAAAGCATCTTCTGACACTGATTTTGTCAGTTTTTTAATTTTTGTGAACCTGGTGGGTGTATAGTGGTAAACCATTGTGGTCTTCATTGCCAGTCCCCTGATTTCTAATGATGCTAAACATCTTTTCATATTTACTCTTGTTTTTTTCTCTTTGAAGTGTTTATGTCTTTCACCCATTTTTAATGTCTTGGTAGTGGTGGTACTGATCTGCCTGTGTTCTTATCTCAGCTGTATCTTAATTTTTTAATTACATGTATTATAAATATCTCAAACTTAATGAACAGATTTTATTTTAAGGCAGTTGAATTTATAAATCTTTTCTAATTAGCTTTTTTTGTATCTTAAGAAATCCTTTCCTACTGCTGTTTTTTCTTCTAAAAGCTTTAATTTTGCTTTTTGACTTTTAAGTATTTAATCCTAAATTGAATTTTATATACATTGTGATGTGAGAACCCAGTTTCATTTTTTCCTTGATAACCATCCTGAATCTAATTATTGGGTAGCCAATCCTTTCCTTAACAATCTGTAGTGGTCATTTCCGTTATATATCAGAAATCCCTGTGTGCAAGTAGGTTCTGCGTTTTCTGCTCTGTGTCACTGCTCACATTGTCTGACTCTTTGCCATTACTGAGACTGTCTTAATTATTACAACCTTATGATATACTCAACAAATAGATTTTTTTTATCTAGTCTGTCCATATTTTTTTTAATTGTCCTATTAATTCATTTTAATTGATAATAGAGTTGTATTTAATTCTGTACCCTTTTTTCAACTTACCTGCTTTCTGTGGGATTAATTTATTGTTGTTTATTCCTCCTTTTCCCCTTCTTTGGGTTGTAAATGATATACTCTCCTTTAGTGATTTGGGTATTTACCTTTATTTATTTATTTTGAGAGCTAGACGCAGAGCCAGATGCAGGGGTTCAGTCTTGCAACACTGAGACCATGACCTGAGCTGAAATCGAGAGTCTACCACTTAACTGACTGAACCATTCAGGTGTCCCCCTTTCAATTTTTAATATGTGTTTTTGATTTAAGATCAAATGCATTGATTCTCCTGGAGCAGCATTATCAGTGTCACGTTGTAACTTGTTAGAAATGCAAAGTCTCAGCCTCTACTCCAGATCAGAAATGTTGGGGGACAGAGCCCAGCAGGCAGCATTTGAACAAAACTTCTCGGTGATTCTAATGCACATCAAAACTGAAGAACTATGGCTCTAATGTGAATTGTTTGATCTTCTTCCTGAATATGAATGATCTTGTGGTATTTCTATTCTCTAGGATTTTAGTTTCACTGTGTTTTTATATCATCTCAAATAAGTAATAATTACTACTGCAGTAGTTTCATCCTCAGGGCTTATTTGGATAAACTCTCATGTTTACCAATTTCTTGAAAGTCCTACTCTTCATTTCTTTCTGTTCTGTTTCCTTTTTATCCTCCCCAGGGTATAACACTTACTAATTTTTGTAGTGTAGAGTTCTAGATTAAGAGGTTGGGTTTTTTTGGTTGTTTCCTCCCCCTTTTTCAAAGTGCCTATTTAGCACTTTGAAAATATTCCATTCTTTCCTGGCTTCCACTGTTACTGTTGAGAAATCATTCTTACTATTCTTTTGGAAGTAATATGCCTTTGTTCTCTGGTTCTCCTAAGATTTTACTTTGTCTCCAGCATTCTGCATTTTTTTTTTTTTTTGTGAGTGCTTCCAGAGGTAGGTCAGTTTTCAGTTCTTCTGTTCAAGTACCATATTTATTGATCTTAGTATTGATAGGTTTCATCATTTCTGGGAAATTCTTGTGTATTATCTCCTCAAATATCATCCTTTCCCATTTCTCTTTGTTCTCCTCCCTTCATTTCTCATTGCATATAAATAAGCCTTTTCATTCTTTTCTCCACAGGCATGCATGTATTGGTAATAAACTGGTTGGCTTCCTCATAGTATTTTCCAGGTCATAAATTCTTTAGCTGCTATTCATCCTGCATATTAACAGTTGCCTTTTTTAAAGCTTCTCATTTCTCTAAGTTTTATTTTGCTTTTGTTTTTTCAGAAATTCTTTTTTTTTTAATTTTTTATTGGTGTTAAATTTGCCAACATATAGAATAACACCCAGTGCTCGTCCCATCAAGTGCCCCCCTTAGTGCCCATCACCCAATCACTCCCACCCCCCCCCCCCCACCTCCCTTTCTACCACCCCTTGTTCGTTTCCTGGAGTTAGGAGTCTCTCATGTTCTGTCTCCCTTTCTGATATTTCCCACTCATTTTTTCTCCTTTCCCCTTTATAGAAATTCTTTTATATTTTTTCCTTAGTATTTCGATTTCTCAAGTGTCTTTTACTCATTTTAAATAATTCATATTTTATACTCTTACATTAGGATTTTTGTATTTCACATTTTTAGGAGTATATTTCTACTATTTGTACTAATTCTAACCCCTAATGAATTATTTTTTGTTTTATGCAATGCTTAATTGTAACTTTATCTTTCATAGTGCTTTTTTAATTTTTCTGTGAGACCTTCTTGTGAGAATGACCTTCCACATAGCAATTTTGGTTTTGATCTCCTAGGAGCTCCAGGGATAACACTGGCCTGGGTCCAGTTTTTATGTTAATTTTTCAGTTTGGGAGTTCCTGAACTACACTGGTAATAAAACACTGAACCTTAAACTCATCCCATGTAAGGCATTTGCCCAGGGCTTTGAATGCTCAACTTACTACTTTTCCATTTTTTCATTGAATGTTGGTGATACAGATCATTAAGAGTCTCAGCCTTTAAGTTGGATCATTTCTAATTCTGTGCCTCTCAAGCCCTATGCTTCATGTTCTATCCTGGTTGATAGTACCCAATGCGAAGTTTACAAAAATAATCAAGTTTATTTTTTTTAAAGATTTATTTATTTATTCATGATAGACATAGAGAGAGAGAGAGGCAGAGACACAGGAGGAGGGAGAAGGAGGCTCCATGCCGGGAACCTGATGCGGGACTCGATCCCGGGACCCCAGGACAGCACCCTGGGCCAAAGGCAGGCGTTAAACCGCTGAGCCACCCAGGGATCCCCAATAATCAAGTTTAGTTACAGTATCATATCACACACTGACTGTGTTGGTTTTCAGTCCTTTATTTCCATCACATGGATATTTTCCTTTATTTCTTAAGAACTCAACTATGAATGTAAAATACTTCTTATTAAAAATCTTTATCATGTTTGTAGGCATTTGTGGCAGGAGAATTATCATTTACCTTAGGTTTTGTTTGTTGCTTTCTGAAAAGGAAAATATCCTCTCCAGTGCTAAGAGAACTAGACAGATGGGTTCTCTTCTAATCAGGAAGTGCATAGTCAACAGATCAGTCTCAGGAAGGCAGGAGAACCCTGCTTTCAGTGTGAGGAATGTTTTAGGTAATGATGAAAATAGAGGTAGCCCCAGAATAACCTAGCCATAACTTTGGAATATACAATTTTGGGGAAGTTCATATTTTAAGACAAGTTGGGTCTATGAAAACTGGGAATGAGCCTATTTGTTATTTTTTTAAATTAATACTACTAAGATTTTTGTTCGATTAAGTTAGCATTCCAAAATGACTCTTAGACGGTTATTCCATGAGCATACCTTCTATCCTCTTTCATGGTAAGTGTAATAGGTGAACATTCTACATTTTCCTAGCACATAGAAATCTGTGTGTGCATCAAGTGAGAACTCTTGTTTTTTTAACCTTTGTAAATGTTGAAAACTCCCCTAGTTTTTGGGTCCAGCAGTTTAAAGTATTGAAATTTAAGGTTTTGAAACAAGAGCATTAGCAAGACATTATTATGCCTGGTAGACTACATGTTCACATACATACCCTCCTTTTTGCCTTTCATAATTCTTTTTAGTCTTTCCTGCTATCTCATATATGCTTTTAGGAAGCTTTTTAATTTTTTAGTTCTTCAACAGATGCTGTTTGCCCAATAAACTTGCCAAACCTTTTTTGAGCACTAAGGAATAGGAGACCTGGTCCTAGTAAGGAAAGTTTATTTCAAGAGATAAGAATCAAAATAGATTCTATCATTAAAAACCTATTATACAGTAAGATAATTTCTATTGGTTGTCATGAAAAAAAATGCTTTTGTAAAAGTTGATAAGTTCTACCTTTTTGTTTTTTGTTTTGTTTTGGCTGGGTACAGTATACTTTATTGATGGTACATGACAAGGTAGGGCTCCCCAAGCCCCTCCCCTTCCTCGGGGTCTAGGATGTAAATTGGAGCTCAGGAGATTCTCAGTGTGTTGGGGGATTAAGTTGGGGCAGGGACTCCCCAGCAGCTGAAGGCCTCTCTCTTCCTCTTGTTCTTGCTGGGGCTGGTGGTCCAGGAGGCTCTTACTCCTTGGAGGCCATGTGGACCATGAGGTCCACCACCCAGTTGCTGTAACCGAATTCATTGTCATACCAGGAAATGAGCATGACGAAGTGGTCATTGAGGGCAATGCCAGCCCCAGCATCGAAGGTGGAAGAGTGGGTGTTACTGTTGAAGTCACAGGAGACAACCTGGTCCTCAGTGTAGCCCAGGATGCCCTTGAGGGGGCCCTCCGATGCCTGTTTCACTACCTTCTTGATGTCGTCATATTTGGCAGCTTTCTCCAGGCGGCAGGTCAGATCCACAACTGACACATTGGGGGTGGGGACACGGAAGGCCATGCCAGTGAGCTTCCCGTTCAGCTCAGGGATGACCTTGCCTACAGTCTTGGCGGCGCCAGTGGAAGCACGGATGATGTTTTGGGCAGCCCCTCGGCCGTCACGCCACAGCTTCCCAGAGGGGCCATCCACGGTCTTCTGGGTGGCAGTGATGGCATGGACGGTGGTCATGAGGCCCTCCACGATGCCAAAGTGGTCATGGATGACTTTGGCTAGAGGAGCCAAGCAGTTGGTCGTCCAGGAGGCATTGCTGACAATCTTGAGGGAGTTGTCAGACTTTTTGTGGTTCACGCCCATAACAAACATGGGGGCATCAGCAGAAGGAGCAGAGATGATGACCCCCTTGGCTCCGCCCTTCAAGTGAGCCCCAGCCTTCTCCATGGTGGTGAAGACCCCAGTGGACTCCACAACATACTCAGCACCAGCATCACCCCATTTGATGTTGGTGGGATCTCGCTCCTGGAAGATGGAGATGGACTTCCCGTTGATGACAAGTTTCCTGTTCTCAGCCTTGACTGTGCCGTGGAATTTGCAGTGGGTAGAATCATACTGGAACATGTACACCATGTAGTTGAGATCAATGAAGGGGTCATTGATGGCGACAATATCCACTTTGCCAGAGTTAAAAGCAGCCCTGGTGACCAGGCACCCAATACAGCCAAATCCGTTCACTCCGACCTTCACCATCGTGTCTCGGGGACGCGGCTGGCACTGCACCAGAAGATGAGGCTGACTGTTAAACGGGGAGGAGCAGAGAGCCAAGGTCTACCTTTTTGAAGTCTCAAAAATCCATAATACATGGTTTAAAGTATTTTCCCTGGAGACTACTTGAATTCAAATTCTCACTTTTGATATTTAGCAACTTATTTAAATGCCTGGAGGTTCAGTTTCCTTATCTATAAAATGGAAATCTTTTTTTTAAGTCAATTAGAGTCACTGTAGAGTCAAAATTATAAGGGAAACTCAGAGGCCATTTAGTCCAGCTTTCTTTGTCATGTTCCATTCTTTAATATAAATTCTTAAACTGTCTATTCCTTACTTACTAAGGAATTTAACTTTTATTAATAAGAAAATGTAGGTTTCTGTTTCTATTTAAACATTCTTTGAGATTCAATTTTTCAAGGGTGGGAGCTGTACAGAGAGGATGTTAATATTGAATCAGTACTTACTGTATATTAGCCATAATCTAATTGAATTCTTGTACTTACCCTGTAATGGTCAAGTATTTATCAAAAAGATTAAGAAGATATTTAGGATTACCCAGCAAATTTAACTTTGATGATGGGAGTAATTGAGGGACTACTTTAAGCCTTTTCTAAGGCAGGATCTTCTCTGAGAATGTGGCATTTAAGCTGGGACCTGATTGATGAGAGGGAGCAACATAAACACAAAAAGAGTTGCAAGCCTTCCAGGTGGAGAGAATAGCCAATGTATAGGCTCCAAGACCAGTTTGAACAGAAGGGATTCAAGGACTAGGAAGAAGGTAAGCATGGCTAGAATAGAATGAGCAGGGGAATAGGGTCAGAGATACATGGTCTCCAGCATATGTGGTGCCCTTGTAGCATTGGTAAACAGTTTGATATTATTCTCTGTACGACAGGAAGTCCCTGGAGAGTTTAAAGCAGGGAAGTAGCATAATCTGATTCATAGCTTGAAGAAACTGGGACGCTTGGGTGGCTCAGCGGTTGGGCGGCTGCCTTCAGCTCAGGTCGTGATCCCGGGACCTGGGATCGAGTCCCACATCAGGCTTCTGCAGAGAGCCTGCTTCTCCCTCTGTCTGTCTGTCTGTCTGTCTCTCTCTCTCATATGAATAAGTAAATAAATCTTTAAAAAAAAAAAAAAAAAGAAAGAAAGTACCCTGGCTTCTGTTTGGAGAATGGATCATAGTGGAGCAAGGGTAGTGAGGAGACCAGTGAGGAGACTGTTGTAATAATCCAAGAAATAGTGGTGGACTAGACTAGGGAAGTAGCAGTGGAAATGAAGAGAAGTGGATGGACTCAAGTTTGTTTGGTATATGAAATTAACTGACCTTGCTGCTGAATTGAATATAGGGGAGGAAAAGGAAAGAAGAAAATCAAAGATTGCTCCTACATATTTTTACTTGAGCAACAGTTTTGTTTTAGACAGTTTAAGTGTAAGGCACTTGTAGGCACCTGAAGCAGCTGGATGTGTAATCTTGAGTCTGGAGTTGAGGAAAGTTATAAATTTGAGAATCATCAACATAGATGTAGTATTTAAAGCCACAGAGTGATACTATATGACATGACTTATAGATAAAGAAGGGAAGGGTTCCATGACTCAAGATGTTTCCAAAGTTGATGAAGTAGGAGAAACATGTAAAAGGTGTGGTATCTTGAAAACTGAGTGAAGAAAGTATTTCAAGAATCTAGAAAAAAAAAAAATCTAGAGTTACTGGGATGCATAGGTGGCTTGGCGGTTGAGTGTCTGCCTTTGGCTCAGGACGTGATCCTGGAGTCTCAGGATCAAGCCCCACATTGGGCTTCCTGCATGGAGCCTGCTTCTCCCTCTGCCTCTCTGTGTCTCTCATGAATAAATAAATAATTTTTTTTAAAAAAAGAAAAGAATCTAGAGTTACTGAGAGGTCAGATGAGATGACTCAGAAGTGACCCTTGAATTTGACAAATGGAAATGTTATTGATTTGAGGAACAATCTCAGTGGCATGGTTTGAACTGAAGCTTTGGAGTTGGATGAGGAGAAAATGGGGGTAAGAAGTGGAGACAGCTTAGTTAATTCTTATGAAAAGTTCTGTGAAGGGGGAGCTGTGAAGTGGGGTGATAGGTAGACAGGACTGAGGGGCCAAGTTAGGTAGGTTGGTCTTCTTTTAAATTTTACTTGTATGTGTTCTGCTATAAGGTAACTCCTCCTCATACTACATTAAACTGCAGCCTTGGGGTTTCCATATGTGTTAACTGAATAGAAGACTATTATATCTAGGAACCTTCCAGCTATCCCTACATACTCTAAGAAGCCTTGACAGCAGGAAGAAAATGAATTCCCTCTGTCAGGCACATGTTCATTCAAAAGCCCCGTTAGTCTTTTCTTGTCAGGCTGTGAGAAGACAGAAGTATCATACCCTGTCCCTAATGCAAACTGCTAATGGTCCAATAGGGGAGCCATGGTAGGTGCTCCACAGTAACAGTCTGTATCTGACTTCGGCCTTGAATAATGAACAAAGGGCACTTCAGTAGAGAAAAGTACCTTAGTGCCAGATCCATCACACTGAGCAGAGTGGGCTTGATGGGGCCAGTGAGAAGGAGCTTGTGGGGGTGGGGAGGTACAGAGGTGCTTTCCAGCAATTTAGGCTTGCCTAAGGAACAAAGACAGGCTGTTTACTGTGTTCTGTTATCTGCTAATCAAATGGATTTTTCTAAATGAGAAGAAAAGTGGTACAGATTTCCCCAAAATTGAGTCTTTGTGGGCTTATGCTGGCAAATAGTGGTCTTCATAAGGTTCATGTTGTGAGCCTTTAATTTGCCTTCTCACCTAGAAGAAAGGTCCAAAATTTCCCTCATTGTTTCACCTCTTAGAATGAAGCATGCAATCAGTGTAATTGTTGCATTCAGCTGTCTATTTAGGGTAACACAGGAAATTAGCAGTGCATTTTCAAGAAAAGCTGATTACCATCTGTTATTAGTAATCATCTAAAAACATCACTGATTATAAGCTTGCCAGTGGTCAGAGACACTTACACTATATGAGAATGGGGGGAAACTACATCATTTAGAATATACTACCTCTTACTGCTTTAAAAAGAAGGCATCAATTAAATGATTTTTGGAATAAATCATTCAGTACTATGTTCTATCCTGTGCCCCAGGTTTTCCACTATTATTTTCCCCCAAATACAGAATGTTGCCTGTTAAGTCACATTTCTTCTGAAACTCATTGAAAACACTTTTATAGTTTTGAAAAGTTTTGAAAACTTTTATAGTTTTGCAGCTGAGGCATCCAGCTCTGAGTCTGTCAGACCCGGCTCCTGGTACTGGAGAAGAACTTAGGGATGAGGGCTTGATCAGGGCTCACCTCATAGCCACCATTCTTGCCATCACTGTGAATACAGTACAGTTCCACATCAGCAGCCTTTCTAGCATCACAGGTAGATTACAAAACCAAAAGATGGTTGGTGGCGTTTCTCACTCACTGCAGGTTTCTTTAACCAAATGTTTATCTTTCAACAGTGATTGAACCACTCCCTGAATTTTAAAAGCTGATATTTAAGAATTTGGCTAAAGGAAATTAGCTCAACAGTTTTAAGGGTTTTAGGAAATTAGTTTAATAACCTTTAAGGGTTTCATCTAAAAAAAAGAGGTCATTTTTCTTTTAAAAGTACAACTTTGGTTTGGTAAGTGACAGATTTTGAGTTTTGCTAAGCAGTGAAAGTCACTGTTTGGGACGTGATACTCAGTAGAACATAACACTGAAGATTCCCTTGTAGAAGAGTGCTTCCGCTGACCTAAATGTAGGGAGACAGGAAATTCTCACGGTGGTAAATACTAGGGCAATAAGGAAGAGTATCCAGTGTGATCACGAATAGCAGTGATCATAGCTAATTTTTTTTTTTTTTAGCAATTTATATATCTCAAAATTTGGCACACTTTTAAATACAAGGGTGAGGATAATCTTGGAAAATGTCTTTTGCAAGTATAATCCATCTTACTGCTTTTTTCTAACTTGGTAAGTTTTCATTAACTTGGTAGTTTTTATCATACTTCTGAACTAATTTTTTATTAATAAGACATATGTGTTTGACTCTTTTACTTAATGTTTTATTCAGTGAAATAGCTGAGACTACGGAGAAATCCACTTCCACTTGCCATTTTATGTGCTCTTCAGATTTTAAGCGTCACTTCAAATTTTGTAGAATGATAGTTTTCTTTCCTAGTATTTTGAGCCTTGGTTATGGTTTAAATAATGGAAGAAGTAAGAACTAGAAAGATCTTTCCCTGATAGGTAAGGTTTTGTGATGTTTTTCCAACCCCTTAGTACCTGCTCTGACTCCTTTTCAGATGTTCAGTTCTCTGCTAATGGCTGGGTCCAAAATGATTTTAAAAATGGACTCAGAGAGGGAATCCTTGAGTGGCTCAGTGGTATAGCACCTGCCTTCAGCCCAGGGCTTGATCCTGGAGTCCTAGGATCAAGTCCCACATTGGGCTCCCTGCATGGAGCCTGCTTCTCTCTCTGCCTGTGTCTCTGCCTCTCTCTCTCTCTCTCTCTCTGTCTTTCATGAATAAATAAAATCTTAAAAAATAAAATAAAATTTAAAAAAAATGGACTCAGAGAAGTGGCAAAAATCCTGAATTACTGTCCTGGGGATGCCAGGATTTTTACTGAACCCAGCCAATTTTTACTGAAATTTTTAAGGGAATCTTTCACATGGAAAAGAGTATTTAAACATAAGACTAAATAATTTATAAACCACTGTTGTCTTAGATATTGGACCTTTTCTTCTGAAAGTCAGTTTTCACAAAACAGACTACTTCCCAAGAGTGAGGATAAATGTAACAGAGTGACATACACACTTCAGGCACATGGTAGGGCTGGTGCAGCTACTCAGATGACCACTTACCCACAATACTTTCCAGCCCATGAAATACTTACCTTTGCCTGAGCAGAATGATAGTTTACTACAGGTCAGGGATTTCAAGGTCATTCTTAAATGTCTATTACTTGTAAAGTCCACAGGCTGCAAAGTGTGTTGTGAAGTTCATCTTTGGGCCTGCATCAGTCAGCTCCCACAGAGTCCTGTATTGCACTCCCTCTCCCCACCCATTATACTTTCTACCAGGTGTATTTTCCTAAAGGTAGTGGTCCCTGTTTACTTGTAATATTAAAGACTTTCCACCTCTGGTCTTGCCCATCTCATCTCTCACTATTCACTATGTTCTAACCAAATCAAACCATTTTGTTCCCTGAAGACACCTCACATTTCCCTGTGCTCTTTATCCTCTGTGGAATGTTACTTTGTTGAAGCCCTTCCCATTGATGTGATTTTTCCTTCCCTGTACTCCGTGATATTTGTACTACTTATACCATTTAGCCATGTATTACAGATATTTGTGCTTCCTGTTGTCCATTACTTTTTTTAGTATATATGCTGCCGAAGCGAGCACCCCTGTTGTCCATTACTATGTAAATCACAGAACAAGATTTATAGCAGACTTAGGTTCATTTCTGTGACAATGACTAGAATTTATTGAGCACTTAGATATTATTACATTGTCATTGCCCTCCCATTGCTTTTTTGCATGTTATGTACACACAAATAGATCTTTGTTTTATGTGAATAGTATCACACTGTAGGTATTTTTCTGTTTTGTCCCTTAACAGGTAATGAAAATTTTTTTATATTCATATATGTAAGTACATCATTATTTTTAATAGCCGCATAATATTCCATGAAATGGATGTTACCTAATTGATTTAACCACCAGTGGACATATTGGGAAGCTTTTACATGTTTGATACTACACATGCTACAACATATGTCTTTGCACACTTGGGCAGATATACCAGAAAGATAGCTTCTTAGAAACAGTTACTACTAGGACAGAGGGTGTGTACATTTTTAGCTCATTAGTGCCAAAATGCCTTCCCAAAGCACAAAATTTGTGTTTCCATGACTAGTGTATGAAAGTGCCCATTTCTCCATGATTGCATTTCATATTATCAACCTTTTTAACTTTTGCCAATCCATTGCACAAAAACGTTCTCACTTGAATTTTACATTTCCTTGTTTAGTAGTGAGGTTAAACGGCATTTCATAGGTTGGCTATTTGTATTTCTCTGAGAATTGCTTGTTCATATCTCTTTATCAATCTACTAGGCTATCTTTTTCTTAGTGAGTTGTACTACTGTTTTTTTTTTTAATAGATTTTGGATGGTAATCCTTTTCACATTGCTTGCAAGTAGTTACTCCCAGTTTGTCATTTGACCTTTAACTTTATGGTATTTTTTGTGACTTTTAATTTTTAGGTAGGAAAATCTTTAGTCTTTTTTTTTTTTAAGATTTTATTTATTCATTCATGACAGACACAGAGAGAGAGGCAGAGATTAGGCAGAGGGAAGAGGAAGCTCGCTGCAGAGAACCCAATGCGGGACTCGATCCTGGGACCCCAGGACCATGCCCTGAGTCGAAGGCAGACGCTCAACTGCTGACCCACTCAGGAGTCCCAGAAAACCTTTAGTTGTCTTATTTATGGCTTCTCCCTTAGGCTTTCCAGTCCTAAGACTACAAAGCTGATGGTTTTATTTATTTCTTTATTATTTATTTATAATTGTTAATTATTTATTCTGATAATTTTATTTAACTTTTAATCCTTTAGTTTGAAATTTAAGGTCTAATAAAGATAGTGATGCATGGGGTGCCTGGGTGGCTCAGTTAGTTGAGTGTCCAACTCATGATTTCAGCTTAGGTCATAATCTCAGAGTCATAAGATCAAGCCCTATGTTAGGCTCTATGTCAACAAGGAGTGCTCAAATTTCTCTCCCTCAGCCCCTCCCCTCACTCATTCTTACTCTCACACTCTCTCTCTAAAATAAATGACTCTTAAAAAATAAAAAGCAAAAGAAATAAAGTTTTGATTTTTCCCTCTTCCCAACACTCTTGAATCTTTTCTCACTGATGGGAAATAGCAGTTATAAACTAAAGTTCTCTCTGTATTTGGATTTATTTCATCTTTATTCCTGTTATGTCTTACATACTAACAAGTCACCTTGTGGATTTCATTTAAAATTTTTTGTTTTTTTTTTACTCTTGTTGGGAGTTCTGTTTGGAGTGCATTTAATTTAATGGATTACTTAGGGGAAGGAATGGACTTCTCTGGAACATTAAATATCTCCCATTTTGCACCCAGTAGTTTCTCCTACTTAATTAGTTCTTTTTGTTCTTTTGTAAGGGTTATTCTCTTGTAAGCTTTTATAGCTTTCATAGCTCCCTCCTCTAGATCCTGTACCATTTTGTTAGATTTCTTCCTAGGTATTTCATAGTTTTTATTACCACTGTGAGTAGAATCCTATTTTCTATTATGTTTCCTATTGGATTTTGCTTACTACATAATAATACTTATAATTTTTTTATGTTTATTTCTGATCACCTTATTAGTCTTAATAGTTTTTCAGTTGATTTCTTAGACTTTCTAAGTGCATAATTATATCACCTGCAGAAACAATGACAAGTTATTTTCCCCTCATTTATTCTCCATTTCTTATTATTGTCTTACTGAATTGTTAGGGATCTCGAGGATATTGTTGTAAAGTAGCCATAAGAAGGGGCATCTTTCTCTCGTACTTTAGAAGTACTCCTTTCTATTTTAACCTAAAATTTGATGCTTGCTGTGGATATCTGATAGTCATTTTGTCAAATTAAAAAAATTTCTTCTGTTTTTCACTTTCTGAGTATTTTTGTCAGAACTCAGGGTTTATATCAAATACTTTTTTTGACAAATTTTTGAGATAATCATTTTTTTCTTTAATCTGTTAATGCAGTGAGTTATCTTAAATTATTTTTCCTGTTGTACTAGTCTTGCTTCCTTGGGATAAATGCTACTTGGTCATGATAACACTGATACCATGATATTACTTGGTCTTTTTACTACCTTAGCACCAAATTTGATTTTATTTAGAATATTTGTATCTGCATTTATAAGCAAAATAATTAGGCCTGTACTTTTTTTTTCTTATATCCTTTTTTTTCTTATATCTCTCCTTGCTGTGTAATATTCTATATACTTTAGAGCTAACATTTACTCCTAAAACTATTTGAGCCTTCTGTCTTTCAAGATGGCATTTTTTTTTTTAAAGACTCTATTTGTTAATGAGAGAGAGAGGTAGACACACAGGCAGAGGAAGAAGCAGGCTCCATGCAGGGAGCCTGATGTGGGACTCAATCCTGGGTCTCCAGGATCAGGCCCTGGGCTGAAGGCAGTGCTAAACCGCTGAGCCACCCGGGCTGCCCTCAAGATGGCATTTTGGAGGACTCCTGGGTGACTCAGTGGTTGAGCGTCTGCCTGACTAAAGCTAAAGCTCAGGGCGTGATCCTGGAGTCCCTGGATGGAGTTCCACATCAGGCTCCCTGCATGGAGCCTGCTTCTCCCTCTGCCTGTGTCTCTGCCTCTCTCTCTCTGTCTTTCATGAATAAATAAATAAAATATTTTTTTAAATGGCATTTTGGGGTGCCTGGGTAGCTCAGTTGGTTAAGCATTTGCCTTTGGTTCAAGTCATGATCCCGGGGTCCTGGGATCGAACCCCACATTGGACTCCCTGCTCAGCAGAGGAGTCTGCTTCCTCTTCCCCCTCTGGCCCTGCGCTCCCTCTCAGGCTCACTCACTGTCAAATAAAATCAGTAAAATATTTTTTAAAATGGCATTTTAACTGTCTTGTTAATTTTAATTATGATATCCAAGTGCTGTTAACATCGTAATCACTTTTCTCTAATTGTAACCATGTTAGTAATTTTGTCAGACTTCAGGTTTTTTTCAGTGTTGAGAAATAATTGATATACACCACTGTATTAAGTTTAAGATGTAGTGTGATGGTTTGGTTTACGTATATTGCAAAGTGATTAGTACAATGGGTTCAGCTAACATCCATTTTCTCAATAAAGGAAATACAATAAAAAAGATACAATAGGTAAAAGAATCCATAAATACACTAAAAAGAAAAGGAAAAAAATGTCTCCTTGTGATGACAGCTGCTAGGATGTATTCCCTCAACAACTTTCCTGTATATCATATGGCAGTGCTAGCTGTATTCATTCATGGTATATGTTACATCCCTAGTACTTACTTATAACTAGAAGTTTTACCTTTTGATCACCTTCTTCCAGTTCTCCCTCCTTCCACTCTCCAACCTTAGTGACCACAAATCTGATCCCTTTTTTGTCAGTTTGGTGTTTTTGTTTTGTTGAGATTCCACATATAATTGAGATCATATACAGTGTTGTCTTTCTCTGACTTTTTTCACTTAGAGTAATGCCTTCAAAGTCCATCCATGTTGTCCCAAATAGTAGGATTTCCTCATTTTCTAAGTGGCTGAATAATAATCCATCGAATATATACACTACATATCTTTATCCATCCATGGACATTTAGGTTGTTTCCACGATGTGGCTATTGTAAATAATGGTGCTATAAACATGGGGTGTAAATATCTCTTTGACATAGTGTTTTCATCTCCTTTGGATATATTCCCAGAAGTGGAAATTGCTAGATCCATTTGGTAGTTCTATTTTTAATTTTTTGTTTAAGGACCCTTCATAATGCTTTCCATAATGGCTATACTTAAAGTCCCACCAACAGTGCACAAGGGTTCCCTTTTCTCCAATACCAGCATGGAATTCATTATCACTTGTCTTTTTGATGATGGCTATCCTAACAGGTGTGAAATGTTATCGCACTGTGGTTTTAATTTGTATTTCCCTAAAGACTAGTGACAACATCTTTTAATGTACTTTATTGGCTGTGTATATATAAGACTATAGTGTGTAATACATTTAAAATATATGTTAATTGACTTTTTGTGTTATAGGTAAGGCTTCTTCTAGTCAACAATAGACTATTAGAAGTTAGGTTTAGGGCAGCCACAGTTACATATGGATTTTGACTGTGTGGTGACTTGATACTCCTAACCTCCATGTTCAAGAGTCAACTTTTTTTTTTTTTTTTTGCTATTGAATTAAAGGAGTTCTTTGTATATGTATGTATATGTGTGTGTATATATATATTATATATATTTTAAGATTTTATTTGCAAAAGAAGAGAACACAAGGGGCAGAAGGAGAGGGAGAATCAGACTACCTGCTGAGCAGGGAGTCTGATACAGGGCTCAATCCCAGGACCCTGAGATCATGACCTCAGCCAAAGATAGATGCTTAACCTGCTGAGCCACCCAGGTACCTCTGAGTTCTTTATATATTTTAGATATTAACCCCATCAGATACATCATTTGTGAATACTTTGCCCATTCTGTAGACTTTCTTTTCCATTCTATTTATGATTTCTTTTGCTGTGCAGAAGTTTTTGTTTATTTTTTTTAATATAAAGATTTATTTGAGAGAGAAAGAGAACAAGGCAGGGGAATGGGCAGAGGGGGAGAGAGAGAATATCAAGCAGACTCCATGTGCTGGGTGCCCAGTGTGGGGCTCGATTCTACAACCATGAGGTCATGACCTGAGCCAAAATCAAGAGTCATGCTCAAATGACTGAGCCACCCTGGCACCCCAATTTTTAATTTTTTAATTTTTTAATTTTTTTTACTTTTGCTTTCGGTGTAATTTATAAAAGTCATGTCAGAGAACTTAGTTCCCATGTTTCCTTCTAAGAGTTTCATGGATTTAGGTCTTACATTTAAATTTGTCTTTAATCCATTTTGAGTTAATTTTTGTGAGTTGTAGAACATAGGGGTCCAGTCTCATTCTTTGACTTGTGACTATCCATTTATCCCAGCATCACTTATTGGAAGAGACAGTCTTTTCTCTATTGAGTATTCTTGGCTTCCTTGGCAAATATTAGTTGGACTGCTTATGTTTGGGTTTATTTCTGAGCTCTAAATTCTTCTGATCTGTTTGTCTATTTCTATGCCAGTGCCATAATGTTTTTAAGACTATAGCTTGAAATCAAAGTGTGATGCCTCCTGCTTTTGTTGTTCTTTCTTAGGACTTCTTTGGCTGTTTAGGGTAGTTTGTGGTTCCATAGTAGGAGTGTTTTCTCTATTTCTGTAAAAAAAATCCCAGTGGGATCTTAATAGGGATGGCACTGAATCTTTAGATGGCTTCTGTTATTTTAATAATAGTAATTCTTCCAGTCAAACATGAGATACTTTTACATTTATATGTGTCTTTGATTTCTTTCACAGTGTCTTGAAGTTTTCAGAGTAGAAATCTTTGACTTCCTTGGTTAGATTCGTACCTAAGTATTTTATTGGTTTTGATGCTATTATAAATGGGATCAATTCCTTTTTCAGAAAATTCATTGTTAAAGTATCAGTTTTCTTGGTGGTAAAATGAGGATAACTAAAGATAACTCTTCAGTGTTGTTGTAAGGATTAAATGACATTTAACTGTTTACCATAATTACGCGTCACAGAAGGTAAATGGTCATTAGTAGTAACAACTAATGTCACTATTCTTCTCAAGTGGATTTAATGTGGTTATCTTCATCATCCCCTACTGTTGCAAGTGGTGTGGTAAACTCCATACTGGAGAGAGACAATACAAAGATAAGCTGATGGTCTGGCCAACCAATAGGCATCAACTTGGTGTGACACACCTCTTGGGGGATCCAGATCTCTCTCAGGACTAGAGCTGCTGCTTTTTTTTTTTTTTTAAGATTTATTTTTATTTATTTATTTATAAGCGGGGGGCAGAGACACAGGAAGAGGGAGAAGCAGGCTCCACACCAAGAGCCCGACATGGGAGCGCAATGCGGGACTCGATCTCGGGACTCCAGGATTGTGCCCTGGGCCAGAGGCAGGCGCTAAAACTGCTGAGCCACCCAGGGATCCCCTAGAGCTGCTTCTTGTAGTGCTGTCTCTCTCAGGCCAGGATACACCACCTCTGTTCTATAAGGAACCCATGGCAGGGGCTGTGTATGTGTACCTTGGACACCTGGAGTTTGTTCTCCACCTTGGGTTTGCTTATTTAGGTTAGTTATAAAAGATCTTTAAATTGAATGAAAAGATGACCTTTCTATAAAATTATTTGAAAAATTAGGATTATAATGTGTGAAGAGCTATGGATTACGTGATTGGTCCCAAGAACATTCTCAAGGAATTTTGTTGTTTATTTGGCAAATACTTAGGCATTTGGTCCGTTCTTTTGACAGGAATGTGAAATGTCAGGCTGGGATAGGCGTGTGAATTGGAAAATGGAGGCTTGCAGCATTCTCACCAGCAAGCACAATATACGGTTTTTTTTCCAGTCTGATTACTTCAAAATTCTTCATCTGATATTTAAAATGTATTTATGTTGAGTCATTTCTTTCTCTCTTGCTGGTGAACCAAAAGATCATGAAATGATTCTGCAGAGGCAGTAGCATTACGTTCAGTTTCTTTTTTTGTATATATCAGATAAGAGACTTGCAAATGGAAGTAGAGCCACCTCACATCCTCTGTATGGTCATGGCAATGATGTTTGCCTTTTTGTCACCGATGCAACATTTATTAATTCATAAACCCATTTCCAAAGAACCAAAGGGCTTTTTCATGAAAGGAGACTAGAGTGTAAGAATGAAGTTTGTAAAAACAAAAGTAGCCTGTTAAAAACTAACGTTTCTTCCCCCCCCCCCTTTTTTTTTTTGGAATTCAGAAAGTATTAGTTTTTTAAAAGTGTGTTGTGGAGTGGAGGGGGGAAGGTGACAGGCCAAATGGAAATTAATGCATATACTTGGAGGTAAGATTTCTTAATCCCTCAACTAGGAAGGGAAAATAGAAATTTTGAGGTTCAGCTCAGCTTAAGTCTCTTACTAAATTGTTCTCTCTGAACCACACCTTCTGGTTGGTGAAAAGCTCACACATCTGAGGAATTTTAAAATACCTTAACAGGCTCACTTGTGGTAAACTTTAATAGTAACAGAAAGTGAAAAAAGACAGCAGTTCAGAGTCGCACTATGTCCCCACAGAGTAGAGGACCCTGTACATCTCGCCCCCCATATTTAACTCACTACCATCCATTTATTCAACAGGTCCTTCTGTACCTGGTAGGCCTTAGTGGCTACAGTCCTTCCAGTAAGCCAAAGAAAAAGTTGTCCACAAAGTTTCTGAGATTTTCACAGTATTTAAATATTTCTTTCAGGGAGTATTTGTCCTGTCATGGAGTGACAATGGGCAGGGCCAGGACTCAGGAGCCCGGGAACGTGCCTGGCTGCATTCATTCATGGCCATGCAGCAGTGTTGTAGCTCTGGTTCCTGTTTCCAGCTCTTACTGTATTCTGCTTTTATCATTGGAAATACTCGTTATTTCATGAGATTGTTAAGATGTTTCTTTTATTACAGTATACATTATATGTTTCATATATTTTTAAAATATACTATTACATATCATTAATCTTACCATTACATTATTTTACCTTTTAAGTATCAGTGGCTTCTTCTTCCAGAGCAATCATGAAATTTCACAGTATGAAAATGGAGGAAATCAACAAAATTATACGTGACCTTTGGCGAAGTACCTATCGTGGACAAGGTAATTGACATTGTTTGTTGTGAATGCTTTTTCCAAAGCCCCGTCCCTAGTTCTTGGCACATAGGATCTCTCATCATGCCAGCATTACTTCCTAGACCCCTTTCTAGATGTTTAGAAACATCTCTTGGAGATTTTCTAAGAATTCTTATCTTGACGACATCTTGTAGCAAGAAAAAAAATGCAAAGTTTTCTATTCCAAAGCCTGACAGGACTTACATATTTGGCTATGTACATATTATATTTAACTGATGACCTAATAGATTCTGTTGAAGCATAGATACGGATAAGCTGAAAGGCGATAAGAAGAAAACCAGCAGGAGGAAACTCTTAATCGGGGAACTAAGAAAGGCAGAGTAGAGACTGAAAGTTGGGGTATCTGGGGTTGCTTTTGCCTCATGAACCATCTCAGCCAGTTTGAATGGTAATGTCAGCTTCACACGTTGCTTCATGGGGGCTTACTTGATATTTGCAAGTGACAAGAAGCTACAGAATGTAGGTTTCTCTGAAATCTTCTTTTTTGTATGTTAGATATTGAATACATAGAAATTCGGTCTGATGCCGATGAAAATGTATCCGCTTCTGATAAAAGGCGGAATTATAACTACCGCGTGGTGATGCTAAAAGGAGACACAGCTTTGGATATGAGAGGACGATGCAGTGCTGGACAAAAGGCAGGTATCTCGAAAGCCTAGGGAGTAACTGTGCACAGTGAATTGACGGGAAGAAACTGCTGTCAGTGCAGTGAAAGCAACTAGGGCTGCCTGTGAATGCTGAGAAGCTCCTCACAGCACTCTTTGTTGCCGCATCAAGTTGATCAGATCAACTATCCCGTTACACTCTTCTAGTTCTAATCAGCATTTCCTGCAACATAGATGGTCCTTTAGGAGAAAGGTCGGAAACATTCTCACATGACAGGCCAAACACAGAACATGCAGCTTGTGACCATTATATCATAATACTCCTTACAGGAATAAAGTTAATGTATCATCAGTTCTAAGACATAACACTATTTTATGTGTCACCAAGAAAGAAAAAAATGCAACTAATTGCAAGAGTGCATTCTGATTTCAGAACAATCAAAGGTGGGGTGGGGTGATAGACTGAGTGACCTGCAGTATTACTAAGTCAGATCCTAGGCTGAGCCTGGTGAGGCACTAAAATGTAAAATTCTCATTGAGAAAGCTGCCCCATCATGAGACTGAGTCCCTGCCAACCTCTGCCATCGGCCTAGCCAATGGGTCTGGCCTGCACACCCTCTGAAAGAAGGATCCACTAAGGGAACCTGGCTGGCTCATTTGGTAGACTGTGCACCCTTGATCTTGGAGTTGTGTTTGAGCCCCACATCATGTGTAAAGATTGCTTAAAAATGTTAAAAGAAGGTTCTGCTAGACCAGAAGCCATGACACATACAGCTGCCTCTCCCCTCTGTGCATGTGCCACATACACCCTGACACACCCCTCAGCTACTGAGCCAGGCTACTTAGCTCCACACAAGGCTGGCAGAACAGGCTATGTTGGATAGGGAGCACAGAGCAAATCAGAAAGAGGAGTAAAGCTTTAAATAAAGAGTCAGGAAAATTGGTCTGTGTCTTTGGGAGCAAAGCTGGGTCCTTTGTGCACAGGTTTGTAACCATGGTGGCTTAGATTCTTGAGCTTCCTCTTTTCAGATTAGAAGCGGATTATATTTGATAACATTTCTGAACTCCTGGGTTTCTTAACAAAATCTTAAGATTCTAGAAATGGCTGATCACATTATCTGAGGTATTTCATAATTTTCAATTTTTGCTTAAAGACAATCCTGCGTGTATGTATTTTGTTGTCAGCCCAGATGGCGGATACCAATTTAAGGCACACGCAGATTATTATCTTAATCATATTTTGCAAAAATGACAAATTTGTGATCTATAATCAGTATTCCTACTTGCTTTGGTGATTTTCAGTGGTAATGAATAAGAAAATACAGAGTTTGAAACATGTCCCTTTGAATTAAAAATACTTTTGAAAATTATTTTCTGAACAAAGTAGATTTCCCATAGATACTCTAAATTATAAAAATTAGCATTAATTGCTTCTTTGGTGTTGGGGGAGAAGACAGACAAATAGTTTGTTAGAAGTTGGCCAGGGGAAAAAAAAAAGAAGTTGGCCAGGAACTTCATTTAGACTCTACTCTGAGTACATGGTGGAGAAAGAGGCAGTTGCAGTAGGGTTCAAATACAGGAAAAAGGTGTCTTCCCCAAAGGGCCAAGCTATGATCCTGGCTTCAGTCTGCCAGTCTGCCCTGGGTATCAGAGAGAAGCTCTAAACTGCCCTGAAGTCACTAACTCCACTCACTGATGCTCCTTTGCTCACAGACTGGTGGAAGGAGATACTGACGGCTCACACAAAAATAGTTTCTACTTCCTAGACTATTCTGTCACTCTTGATTCTGTGCCCCTTATACCTCAGATGGCTTCAGCTGCATCTGAGAGTTTTAGCATTAGGTTTTTAATTAACCAAGAAAGTACCTCAAAGTGTCAGTTCCCTTGATGTCCTGTAGGTAAGCTTAAATAAAATCATACTCCTACACTCCTGGTAAACTGATCCAGGACTATTCTTTCTCTCTCTCTTTTGGCTTACACTTAAGTCTAGGTAAATAACACCACAGTACCTGGTGCCCCTTTTGCACCACAGAACATAGAGATTGAAAGATAACTCACAGAGTAAAAGTGTGTGTGGGACTCTAGAAGATGTAACGTGTCTACGTTTTCTAACAAATATCATTATCAGGAAAGTAAAATAGGACTTGAATTTTTAAGGTTGTTAATCTTATACTTTGAGTAAAAGTAATGCATTTCCGATTCAAACATGTGCTCAAGTTTCATTATAGCTGACATGATTTGTGTGTATTTGTGGGTAGTAAAATCACCATTGCTTTTAGCATCTTATTTCACTGCACGATAGGCTGAGATAATATACCTGATGGCTCACCTTCTGGAAGGGTTTAAGAGTCTGATCACAGTGCCAGACTCTCCCATATAAAAGAGCAATGATTTGCCTAAAGTCAGTGACCTCGTGACATTGATCCTTTCCCTTATAACGACATTAGGCCAGGTCTGCCTGTTTTCCTAAAGTGAATGAGAAAAAGGTCAGTGCAGTACAACTCAGCTCTGGTGCTTTATTCCAGGTACTGGCCTCACTCATCATTCGTCTGGCGTTGGCTGAAACATTCTGCTTGAACTGTGGCATCCTTGCCTTGGATGAGCCAACAACAAATCTTGACCGAGAAAACATTGAGTCTCTTGCACATGCTCTTGTTGAGTAAGAATCTCTGGTTTGGGGGCAGGTTATGATAGAACTCTTTACCTTACTTTAAAAATTACGGTGAAAACCCTCTCTAGATGGGTGTTCTGTGGGAAAGCTGGTTGGTGCCAGACCTTTGATAGTAATTCTTCAGATACTTAAAAAAGAACTAGGTGGTGAACAGCAGTCCCAGACACATCCTGCATCTCCCCGAGTGTGTTCATAGGGAAACTGAAGGGTTTCCTGGCTTGGTTTGGTTTTTCTGTAAATGCACCAGCAGTGCCCACACATCATGTAGAGGACTTAGCTGCCCTGCTAAAACATTTTTAGGTGGTAATACTGGATTTTGGCCCATCTCCCCAGCTTTATGAGAAATGACAGCTCTTATTCAAAAAGTGGAATAGTGGTTAAGTAGAATCTAGAAAGTAAAATTGCACACACTTTTGCCACATTCACATGCCCTTGGTACAGGCTCCAGGGATGGACAGCAGTTGAAAGACTGTGCTGGCAAAGAAAAGGCATTTTTTCCAAGCTAGAGAAGCTGTTTTGGGTACTCTTGCTCCAGACAGATTCTTTCTGGCAGAGATGAAAGTATGGGGCCCCTTTCTCAGCCTTCTCTTGGTAGTCTTGTGTGCCCATCACACAAGGGCAACTACTTTTGAAAGCTAAGTGCATCCAGCTGCAGGCAAGGGATAAATAAATGAATAGTTAAAAGAAAAAGTTTGATTTCAGTCCCCTAGGTAGTTACCTCAGCATATAGATAATGAACAAAAATGTTCCCAGTACACCCACTCAGGTCTCCTGTGTGTCATACTAATGATGCATCTGGTAACTGGTGGTGGCAGAATTCTAAGTAGACTCAGCTCCCAAGAAGGTAGTGGGACTTGCAAATGTAATTTCCCTTGCCTGTAGTTGGTCTTTTTTTTCTTCTTCTTCCAGAGAGAATTAGTAACAGGTCACAAAAACCCCAGACAAAGGAATAAGTCAGACTCCTAAAGTTGAACACCACAGATATTAAAGAAAATTAGGTAAAACATTTCTACCTGCTTTAGTAACAACTTTGTGTTCTGGAAGAAACTAGATTATGTATTCTTACCAGTGCCTGAGTCAGACCTAGGTGAAGAGTCAACAGTGGGCACCTGCACTGTCTGGAGAGGAGATGGGGGCTCCTACCCAGCTGGACTGAAGGCCTCAGGCCACCCCAGGCTCTCCAGCTTCCTGCAGGGCTGGCAGGGGCCCTGGTCATCACACACAGCACACATGGTGTCATCCACTGTGACAAGGTTCTCAGTGGCTTTTTCATATAAAAGGAAAGGACTATTTGAGCTTTCCAGTAATAAAATGTTCTGAATATATTGTTTCAGGATAATTAAGAGTCGCTCACAGCAGCGTAACTTCCAGCTTCTGGTCATCACTCACGATGAAGATTTTGTAGAGCTCTTAGGCCGCTCTGAATATGTGGAGAAATTCTACAGGATTAAGAAGAACATCGATCAGTGCTCAGAGATTGTGACATGTAATGTTAGCTCCCTGGGTTCTTACGTTCATTAAAAATAGTCAAGATTTTGCCTTAAAAACACATGTCCTAAAAAAAAAAAAAACACATGTCCTCAGGCAACTGCTTATTTCTGGTATCAACTTATTCAGTAGGAAAATCTGTCCCCTCAGAGGAGCTCTGCATCTAGAATCATTAAAATTGTTCCACATGAAATTTGGACTGATTTCCTGAACTTCAACCCCCTGCAGGCAGCCTCTGACAGGCCTGGGTGGGCTCAATAGCAACACAGGTGACTCAGCTGCTCTGCTTCCCTTCCTGGTGGAAATGACTGCTTCCTATTACCTAAAGCTACTTCATTCAACTTCCACTTTCCAATGTACTTTTGAGAAGTAGGTTCTCACTGTCTTAATAATTTAGGAGTTATTAGCATCATTAATATCTGAAGGTGACCAAAAATGAAGAGGTTTTAATATCTGGCTCTGCTCTTAACTTCAGAAATCCAGGAACTGACCTCCCTCACTGGGACTCCGGTTCCCCCAAATAAAATTCACAGTAGTCAAATGGGGCACTGGTGTTTGAAGAAACCTTAAGTAATCATTTAAATCAATACCTATCGTCGTCTCTCCCCACATGCCCCTGCTAGGTAGCCATTACAGCTTGGGGCTCTCTAGACAAGAGGAAGTTCTCCACTATGCACATCCACCTTTGGAAAGCTCTGATCAAGAGCAGGCCACCTTTGGCTTGGAGCATGAGCTGCCATCATAAAGAAGTCTGTCCCTCTCTCTATATCCATCCTATGTATCAATTATCTGCCTCACCATCAATCCTGATTGTTCACCAAGTGTGCATTCCAGTGTGGTAGGCAAGCAAGGCCTTCTCACCAAGTACTAACCTCCTTCCATTGGGGTCCAGCCAGACCTGGAAGAGCAGGACTCATGCTCATTTCAGATGTCATTTCTAATAAAAGTCCAGTCACACCTTTCTCCTAGAGTTGCCAGCTGACATCGGGAAGCTTTTCCCAAGCATTATACACAGAATGCTACCAAGTCACACACTTTTGAATTAGACTGTGGAGTTTTATCTTTCAGAGTCTCAGTCATGTGGCACAACCAGTTTTGAGCCATCTGTAAATCTACTGAGTCTACGGTACAGACAGCCTTTCTCAACCAGGGTGTGGAAAGAATTAGGTCCTAAGGTATCTGCAATAGGCTGAAGAATAACCTCCAAAGATAGCAAAGTCCTAATCCCTAGAGCCTGTGAGTATTCCCTCATGTGGCAAAGGGGACTTGACAGATATGATTAAAGGTAAGGATCTTGAGATGAGATCATCCTGGTGGACCCTAAATGTAATCATGAATAGCCTAATCAAGAGAGCATGTGCTGCCAGAGGCAGAGGCTGCAGTGCTGTGCTTTGAAGGAGGGGGAAGGGCTATAAGCCAAGCAATATAAGCAACCAAGAGAGGTTGAAAAAAGCAAAGGAACCCTTGCCCCTCAGAGCCTCTAAAAGGAACCAGCTGACACAGTGACTTATGAGCACTGATTCTGGGGTTCTGACTTCCCAAGTTGTATAAGAGAATCAGTGTTAAGCACCTTAAGTGTAGGCTAGTTCATTGTAGCAGCAGTAGGAAACTCGTACTATATCTGCTGTATGTAATCCGTTTCTGTGCATCTGAAGTGATCTTACAGTTGATCCTTGAACAACATGGGTTTGAACTGTGCAGGTCCACGTATATGTAGGGTTTTTTTCCTCTGATAAAGAACAGTACTGTAAATATATTTCCTTTTTCTTAGTATTTTCTCTAGCTTCATGCTAAAAATACAGTATATGATCTAATACAGAGAATATGTGTTTATCAACTGTTGATATTATCAGTTAGGCTTCAGGTCAGCAGTATGAGGTAGTCCAAAGATTTGAGGTAGTCCAAAGTTCTACAAGATTTGTGACTGCGCCTTCTGAGGGCTGGCCTCCCCTAGCCCCTGGGTTCAGAGTTCAAAGGCAGCTATAGCTACATACTGTCTGTGGAAGAACTGAAAAAAGTTACTTGCATCATTTCCTGTGTCCTATTATTCACATGAAGAACTCTGGTTGAGAAAGCCTGGTCCAGACCCTCACCTGATTCCTGGATAAAAGGGCCAAGCAGCATAGCTACCACTCCAGCCATCTGTTTCCTATCCATTGACAAGGTTCAGTCATCCTAATATGCTTTGAAAAACTAAAATTACCCTGTGTACCAAACTAGCAGCCATATATTAAATAATAACCAATAACACAGTAATCAGTATCTCAGGAATGCAAGAATATTTCAAAGTACGATGAATCTGTCATAAATCATCGCCATAGTAAAGCCAAAGAGGAAAAATGCCAATAGACACCGTAAACACCATTTTTTTAATAAAATTCATTGTCTCCTAGCTTTAGCAAACCTAATAATTTTGCAAAGAATTTTTTAAAGATTTTCTTTCTTTAGAGTGTGCAAGCAAGGGAAGGGGCAGAGGGAGAGAGACTCTCAAGCAGACTTCACACTGAGCTGAGCACAGAGCCTGACGTGGAGCTCCATCTCCCCACCCTGAGACCATGACCTGAGCCCAAATGGAGTCTGACACTTAATTGACCGAGCACCCTAGGCGCCCCAAAAATATTTTCTTCGTGTTGTCATCCAATCAAAATTAAAGTCCTCTTAATAGCAAAAGAGGAAGCATTTCCCATTAAATAAAAAACACGTCTTCTATCAACATATTTCTTAAGGCTCCAGCCATTGCCACATGAAATGACAGGGCAATACAAGATAAATAGAAGCAATTGAACATTTACAAGTTAAAAAGAGATTTCCCATTTCCATTCTCCATTTCCCCTTGTGTCTGTGTCCTGGAGTTGGAGTAGGGTCCCTTTTCATTGCTGCTTCTAGACACATTTCACACATGGGATGAGTAGGTGGCACAATGTGGAGAGGAAGAATAGGAGGCAAAATCCTGAGCTAAATCCAAGCACCACCACTCACTGGCTCTGGAATCCTGTCATTTATTCACTTTTACTTCCATTTCCTTATCTTTAAAATAGGTAAATAGGTAAAACAGATACTGGGGGGTTGTTAATGAGGATTAAATAACCATAAACTACTTAGCACTGCCTGGCAATGTAAGTAGCAGGTGGCTGTTCAAGAAAAATCCGTCTTCGGTTTACTCTTTCTGGCTTCCTTTTTCTTGAGCCCCCAGCCTGCTCACTCCCCCTTCTTCATGGGCATTTTTAGCTCCCAGTTTGCCATTTCCCAAGACTAACTTCATAATCAGAGTGATTTCAGCCTTTGGATGATGATGTAACATAACCCTTGGCCTCTTGGCTCCTCATTCTTTCCTGAAAAGACACTCCCTTGTCTTATCCAGAGTCCAGTACTTCTAGTAACAAAGCTCTCCATAATCTCACTGTTCAGTACCTCACTCTCCAAAAACCCCCTGAGAAGTTCACAGTTCCCTCTGGGGGCCTCCAACCCCAGCAATCCTGTGAGCCCACAAATATTTCAACCTACCGTATTGTCACTTTTTCAGTTCCTGGCTTCCATCCTACCTTTTTCTCCTTCAACAGCCTAGATTCTGTGGCCTATCATTCTATCACTGTCTCACCTAGGTTCTGTCCTCTAACTCCTAACAACCCCAACACTGCTGCCCACTTCTCCCTGCACATGCCACCTCCCTGACCTAAGGATGCAGCAGCCCTCTGGTGCTCAGAGTCTGCTCCTCTGAGCCCTGCACTCACTCATTGGGAGATCTCATCCACTCTCATGGCTTTCACATTACCTTAATTTGAGTTCTCCACCCACAGTAGAATCTGAAATGATTCCAGCAGAAGGAAACAGGAGACTAGGGAGTTTCATAAAAAGCCAACAGTTCTACATAGAGTGTGTTCTTAAGCCAGTCACCACAGCTGGCAACTGTAGTTGAATCCCACATGAACATTCTGGGAAATGTGGCAGAGTACACACCTCCGAGCCGTCACACGGAAGGGCCATGGTATTCACCTACTACGTCCTGAGAGTGACTAAGGGCCATTCCAGAGCGGGGCAGCTACTGACTTGCCAAGTACACCTTCCACAGAGCTGCCTTTCACAGTTAGAAAATAAAAACAAAAACTAAGAAAAGCCTTTTGACAAAGATTCAGTTAACAGCAGCAGACAGAAATGGGTAGGAGCACACCGGAAGCTTTTATGATAGAGGCAGGGCACTGACAGCACTTTCCACGATCCCCTAGATGCTGACTCCTCAGATGTGTCTCCAGTCCAGATCTTGTCTCAGCTCCTGACTCAGAATCAGCTGCCTACTGGACATCTAGTTGCACTTGAATATCTAACAGACATCTGAAACTTAAAATGACCATAATCAATCCTTCCCCCAGAGACTGCACCTCCCATAGGCTCTCACTTAATGGCATTTCCATTCTTTGAATCGCTCAGGCAAAAACTTGGCAGCATCCTTCATATTTTGTTTATCTCCTGCCCCACATCCAGTCCATCAGTTTAATACTCTGGGTTCAACTTTCAAAATGTTTCCATCTCACCTTGTCTTACCTTCTAAACCGCCACTGTTGTGGCCCAAGTCACCATCATCTCTAACCTGAATAATCTGAGGAGCTACCTAATGGCTCTCACTGGTTGGACCTGCCCCTGACGCTCGATTCTCAACACAGCTGTCAGTCATCTTTGTAAGAGTAAACCAACTCAGTGTGTTTCTCACAGCAGGATGGTTAGCAATTCTGAAACCACTTTATACACGAAAATCAAACACATACATGTATTGTAGATAATAAGAACCAGTTTCTCACTGGTAGAGAATTATGTCTGTGTATCAGGAAAGGGGAAAGGCTGTAAAAAGAATCCTGAAGTATTGAATTGAATCCAAAGTGTCGATTAAATTTGTAATTTAATTTCTGGATCTACAGAAATTCTAATTCCTTTAAAGAAGTAAAAGGAGGGAAAAGGGATGGGGCTGTATGTGGGAATAAAGGAATAGTAGATCTGACAAAAATCAGCTCTTCGTAAAAGCAATAAGAACAGTGGCAAAAGCTAGTAAACTTTTTCAGAACTTTGGAAATTAACTAAAGGCTTGCTATAAGCCAAGGAGTGTTTATTGAGGGAAAACAATCTCAGAAAAGCCAATGGCTTTGCCCCACTCCCCATCTCTGGGGGGGCTTTGAAAACCAGAAGCCCCATAACTACAGTACTTGTGGAAACCAGCACTGACTGGAAGGACCAGAATGGGTTGGAGTGCCCCAAAATCTTCAGCCACAGAGAACCACTCCTATTTGCCCTGTCTGGCAAGCTCACTGAAAATCTCCATCCTCAGAGCTGTTCTTTATTTGACCTGAATGGAGTTCACCCCCTTCAGCACCTCTAACCGCAATCGCAATCACTGCTAAGACACAGCCCTTCAACAAAGGCTTGGAAACTTGTTAGTTCAAGACATGAAATCTCTGTCTGAACATTAACTACCACTAAGCCGAGAATTCAGTGACCACATATAACAAAGAATATAGCTTTACAAAATTAGTCCAGGAAAGGAGGCTTCAGGTCCCAGATGATGATGTAGGAGACCCTAAACTCACCTCCTCCACTGACACTCCAAATTCACACCTACTTCCAGAACAATTCCTCCTGAAGAGGAACTGAGGGCTGAATGAACAGCGTCTGCATAATGAAAGAGAGACCACATAGAGAATGACAACACAGATGGATACACCATCCCGAAACAAAATTTACCCCTGACCCTGTGAGCGGCAGGAGGAGGGAGAGTACTAAGAGGTCAGAAGCACATAGAGGTGCCCTTAGGGTACAGGAAAGGAAAAAAAGAAAAAAAAACTTGGCTTAGGGGTATCTGGGTGGCTCCCTCTGTTAAGCATCTGCCTTCAGCTCAGGTCGTGATCACAGGGTCCTAGGATCAAGCCCCATGTCGGGCTCCCTGCTCAGTGGAGAGCCTGCTTCTGCTTCCACCTCTGCTTCTGCCTCTCCCTCTGCTTGTGCTCAGTCTCTCAAATAAATAAATGAAATCTTAAAAAAACAAACACCTTTGCTTAAAAGAGGAACTAGAATATAAAAGATCCAGCCCCAGAATTCTGCCAAACAGCAGGAGAGCTGCTGGAAATCTCTGGTTGAGGTCCTGGTGAGCACCAAGGTTTTTTTTCCCCCTTACATCTTGATAAGGTGGATGGGAACAGAGTCTGGGCACCATTTCCAGTCTGTGTCCTCAGTGAGCCCTGAGCCTTTATCCCACACTGGCCCAAACTACCCACCAAGGTGGCCCCAGCATGGCACACAGCAGGACACCCCTGGTCAGCACCCACTATAGTTCCAGCCTCATGCCAAGGTGACACAGTTATGGGACACAAAGGAACATTCCAAGCCCACACTACTTTCCATGGCACCCCCTCTGTGGATGAGCGTGCACCCACTTCAGCTCCAGCCACCCAGCCAGGACACCCTGGCTTACACTCACATCAGATTCAGCTGTCCTAAAAATAAATAAAATAAAATAAAATGTAAAATAATAAAATAAATAAAATAAAAATAAATTCATCTGTTCTGTCAAGATACCCTCTGCATGAAAAACCCAGGGAACCCCCCAGCTTAAACCTACTTCAGCTTCAGCTGTCCTGTCAGGGTACCCTCTATGTGGAGAGCCTCAGGATCATAAAGTACCCTGGGACCCCCAGCCCATGCCAGCCACAACTCCAGCCAGCCAGCCAGCCAAAATAATCAGGCTTACAAAGTCTATACAGGGGATGGCCATACACAAGACCATTCCTTCAAGTCCAGAAGTAGCTGTTCCACATGACTGACAGAAACAAACACAAAGTCAAGCAAAATGAGAAAACAGAGAAACACGCTCCAAACAAAAAGACCTAGATGAAATGGAAATAACCAACCTGCCTGATAAAGAGTTCAAAATAATGGTCATTAAAGATGCTCACCGGACTTGGGTAAGGAGTAGATGAACTTAATGAGAACTTCAACAAAGAGCGGGGGGGGGGGGGGGGACTGCAAATAATCAGAGTTGAAGAACAAAATAACCAAAATGAAAAATACACCAGAGAGAATCAACAGTATATTAGAGGATGCAGAAGAATGAATCAGCACTCATTCAGACAAGGTGATGGAAAGCACTCAAGGTGAACGGCAAAAAGAAAAAAAGAATTTTAAAAATGAGGAGAGGTTAAGGGCTCTCTTGGATAATATCAAGTGTACAAACATTTGCATTATAGGCATCCTAGGAGGAAAAGAGAGAAAGGGGCAGAAAACTTCTTTGAAGCAAAAGTATCTGAAAACTTCCCTAACCCGGGGAAGGAAACAAACATCCAGGTTCAGGAAGCACAGAGACTTACAAACAAAATACATCCACAGAGGTCCATATCATAACATATACTAATTAAAATAATAGACAAAGAGAGAACTTTAAAAGCAGCTAGAGAGAAGCAACTAGTACAAGGGAAATCCTATAAGGCTATCAGCTGATTTTTCAGCAGGAACTGCAGGCTAGAAGGAATGTCATGATATATTCAAGGTGCTGGGGAAAAAAAAAAAACACAAGAATACTTTATGATGTTATCATTTGGAATTGAGGGAGAGAGAAAGAGTTTTCCAGACAAATAAATTTAAAGGAAGTTATTACCACTATAGTGGCCTTACAAGAAATGTTAAAGAAGTTCCTTTAAGTGGAAAAGAAAAGGCCATAATTAGAAGAAAACTATGAAAGGAAGCATTTCATGAGTAAAAGCAAATGTACAGTAAAGGTATTACAACAATCACTTATAAATAGCATTTTATTTTACTTTTCAAGTAGGCTCCATGCCGAACATGAGGCCTGAACTCGCAACCCTAAGATCGAGTCATATGCTCCACCGACTGAGCCAGCCAGGCACTTCTTAGAACAATCCCTTATAAACTAGTATGAAAGTGAAAAGGCAAAAGGAGCAAAATCAATTATATCTAGAAAAATATTTAAAGGGATTCACAGAGGGGTACATGGGTGGCTCAGTCGGTTAAGCAGCTGCCTTCAGCTCGGGTCATGATCCCAGGGTCCTGGGACCATGTCTCACATCAGGCTCCCTGCTCAATGGAGATTCTGCTTCTCCCTCTGTCCTTCCACCCCTGCCCCCACCCCCATGCTTTCTCTTGCTCACTGTTTCTGTCTCTCAAATGAAGAAATAAAATCTTAAAAAAAAAATAAAAAGATTCACAGAATAAAATGAGATAAAATATGCCAACATATACATAAAACATGAAGGGGGGAGTAAAAATGAAGTTATTTTAGAATGTATTTGAACTTAAGTGACCTTCAATTTAAAATGGACTGCTGTAGGGGAATCCCTGGGTGGCGCAGCGGTTTAGCGCCTGCCTTTGGCCCAGGGCACGATCCTGGAGACCCGGGATCGAGTCCCATGTCGGGCTCCTGGTGCATGGAGCCTGCTTCTCCCTCTGCCTGTGTCTCTGCCTCTCTCACTCACTCTCTCTCTGTGACTATCATAAATAAATAAAAAATTTTAAAAATGGACTGCTATATATGTAGGATGTTATATATGAACCTCATGGTAACCACAACCAAACCTATAATAAATACACAAAAAATAAAGAGAAAGCCAAGTCTAACGCTCAAGAAATTCATCAATCACAAGAGAAGAGAGCAAGAGAAGTTCATCAATCACAAGAGAAGAGAGCAAGAGAAGAAGAAAGGAACAGAAAAGAATATAAAACAACCAGAAAATAATTAACAAAATGGCAATAAGTACCAATAATTACTTTTTTAAAAAGATTTATGTATTTATTTATTTATGATAGACATAGAGAGGCAGAGACATAGGCAGAGGGAGAAGCAGACTCCATGCCGGGAGCCTGACACAGGACTTGATCCCGGGACTACAGGATCGCACCCTGGGCCAAAGGCAGGTGTTAAACCACTGAGCCACCTAGGGATCTCCTCAATAATTACTTTAAATGTAATGGTCTAAATGCTCCAATCAAAAGACAGAATGGATTTTTAAAAATGCCTCTCCATGCTGCCTACAAGAGATTCACTTCAGACCTAAAGACACATACAAACTGAAAGTGAAGGGATGGAAAAAATATTCCATGCAAATGGAAGAAAGAAAAAAAAGAAGCCAGAATATCAAGACTTATATCAGACTTTAAAACAAAGACTGGGGGCACCCATGGCTCAGTTGTTTAAGAATCTGCCTTTGGCTCAGGTCATGATCTCTGGGTCCTGGGATTGAGTCCCATGATGTATTGGGCTCCCTGCTTAGTAGGAAGCCTGCTTCTCCCGCTCCCTCTACCCCTCCCCACCCTCCTTGTGTTCTCTTTCTTGCTTTTTCAAATTAAATTTTAAAATATTTTAAAAAATAAATAAAGACTGTAACAAGAGACAAGAAGGGATGATAAAGGGATGGATCCAACAAAAAGATATAACAAGCATAAATATATTTGTCCCATTGGAGCACTTAATACATAAAGCAACTATTAACAGACATAAAGAAATGGGGCACCTGGGTAGCTCAGTCGTTTAAGTGTTTGACTTGATTTCAGCTCAGGTCATGATCTCAGGGTTGTGAGATAGAGGCTCGAGTCAGGCTGCATTTTGGGTACTTAAGATTCTCTCCCATCAAAAAAAAAAATTCTCTCCCACCCTTTGCCCTCTCCCCCAATAAAAGAGAGAAAAATGGACAGTAATATAATAATTAGGTGACTTTAACACCCCATTTACAGTAATGGACAGATCATCCAGGCATAAAATCAACTAGGAGACAGTGTCTTTGACAACAGATTAGACCAAATGGACTTTATATATATTCAGAACATTCCATCCAAAACAACAAAATACACATTCTTTTCAAGTGTACATGGAATGTTCTCAGGATAGATAACATGAGGCCAAAAGACAAGTCTCAATAAATTTAAGAAGACTGAAATCATATCATGTATCTTTTCCAGCCACAACAGTATAAAACTAGAAATCAATTATAAGAAAAAAAAAAAAACAGGAAAAGACACAAACACGTGGAAGCTAAACAACATACTTCTAAACAACCAATGAGTCAGTGAATAAATCAAATAGGAAGTAAATATCTGGAGGCAAATACAAATGAAAACATAATGGTCCAAATCTTTGGAACAAAGCAAAAGCCACTATAAGAGGGAAATTTATAGAGACATAGGTCTACCTCAAAGACAAGATAGACAAATGTAAAAAAAATCAATGAAACCAAGAGCTGACTATTATCAACTCAAAGTTGATAAATCTTTACCCAGACTCATAAAAAAAAAAAGAAAGGAACCAAATGAATCAAATCAAAAACAAAATTACCCAGGAAACAAACAGCAGTAAAATCAAACATCAACATTTACAAATGCCCTGATTTTCAGACTTGAGTTATATTATTTAAAATGTCTAATTTCCAGAGCATTTCTGATAGCTCCATTGCTTAAGCATCCAACTCTTGATTTTGGCTGAGGTCATGATCTCAGAGTCATGAGATAGAGCCCCATGTCAGGTTCCGTGCCAGTTGTGGAGCAGGCTTAGGATTCTCTCCCCCTCCTTGTGCCCCTCCCCTCTTTCTCTTCCTCTCTCTAAAACAAACAAACAAATAAAAAGTCCAGTTTACAGCAAGGGATTATGAAACATACAAAGAAATAGGAATATAGGATCCATGCATAGTAAAGGGAAAAGAAGCAATTGATAAAAACTGTTCCTGGAGAAGCCCAGATAAAGACTTTAAATCAGCTATTATAAGTATGTTCAAGAAACTAAAGGAAACCATGTCTAAAGAACTGAAGTATGAGAATTATCTTTCACCAAATAAAAAATACCATTAAGAAGATAGAAGTTATTTTTAAGAGATCCAAATAGAAATTATGGAGTTCAAAAAATAAAATAACTGAAATAAAAATACACTAGAAGAGCTCAACAGCAGATCTGAAATGAGAGAAGAAAGAATGAGTGAACCTGAGACTGAGATTACTTCAGTCTGAGAAACAGAAAAAAATAATGCAGAAAAATGAACAGAGACTCATACCTGTGAAACATTGTCAGGTATACCAACATACTCAGTTTACCAAGGATAATGGGAATCCCAGAAAAAGCAAGGAGAAAGAAGCAGGAAGAACATGAAGAAGTAGTAGCCAAAAACCTCACAGGTTTTATGAAAAACATCAATCTTCCTATCCAGGAAGCTGAACAAACTCCAAAATGAATAAACTCAAGACCCATAACTAACATCATAATCAACAGTGAAAAGTTGAAAGCTTTCCTTCTAAAATCAAAAACAAGACAAGGATGCTCACTCTTGCCACTTATTTCCACACAATATTGGAAATCCAAGCCAGAAAAATTAAACAAGAAATAAAAGGAACCCAAATCAGATGGTAAGAAATGAAACTGTTGTTATTTGCAGATGATGTGATATCATATATAAGACACCCTAGGGGCACCTGGGTGGCTCAGTAGGTTGGACTGCTGCCTTCAGCTCGGGTCATGATCCTGGGGTCCTGGGATCAAGCCCTGTGTCAGGCTCCCTGCTCAGGAGGAAGTCTGCTTCTCCCTCTTTCTCTGTCTGCTACTCTCCCTGTTCTTGTTTTCTCTCTCTGTAAAACAAATGGATAAAATCTTTAAAAAAGAGAGAGAGAGAGAAAAAAAAACACTCTAAAGACTCCACTGAAAACTGCTAGAACTAATAAACAAATTCAGTAAATTTGCAGGGTACAAAATCAATATACACAAATCTATCACATTTGTACACACTAATAAACTATCAGAATATGAAATTAAGAAAATAATCTCACTTACAATTGTACCAAAATGAAGAAAATATCTATAAATAAATGTAGCCAAGGAGGCGAAAGATCTGTACTCTGAAAACTCTAACACACTGATGCAAGAAAATCAAAGAGGACATTAAGTGGAAAATTAGTCTGTGCTCATGGACTGGAACAATTAATACCGTTAAAATGTCCATATTAGCCAAAGCAATCTACACATTCATGCAATCTCTAACAAAACTGCAATGTCAGTTTTCAAAGAAATAGAACAAACAGTCCTAAAATTTGTAGAGAACCACAAAAGACCCTGAATACCCAAAGTAATCTTGAGAAAGAACAAAGGTGAAGGCATCACACACCTGGATTCTAAATGATATCACAAAGACATAGTAATCAAAACAATGTGGTATTGGATCAGAAACAGACACTTGAATCAATGGAACAGAATAGAGAAGCTAGAAATAAACCCATGCATATATGTCAATTAACATGACAAAGGAACCAAAAATATACAGTGGGGAAAGAGAAGTCTCCTAAACAAACGACACTGGGAAAACTGGACAACCACATGCAAAAGAATAAAACAGAACCATTATCTCACATCACACACGAAAAGTAACTCAAAATGGATTAAAGACTTGAATGTAAGGCCTGAAACCTAAAACTCCTAGAGGAACACATAAGGAGTAAGCTCTTTTATATGTCATGGCGATGAGTTTTTGGATTTGACACCAAAAGCAAAAATAAACAAGCAGGGTTACATCATACTAAAAAACTTCTGTATGGCAAGGAAAACCATCAACACTATGAAAAAGAAACCAAATGGGAGAAAGTATTTGCAAATCACTTACATGATAAAGGGTTAATATCCAAAATATATAAAGAACTCAGACAACTCAGTAGCAAAAACCCCAAAGCAGTCTGATTACAAAATGGACAGATCAGACCAGATAGTTTTTCAAAGACATACAGATACATGCAAAGGTGTCAACATCACCGACCATCAGAGAAATGCAAATCAAAACTCCAATAAGGTATCACCTCATACCTGTTAGAATGATTATTATCAAAAAGACCAGAAATAACAAGTGTTGAAGAATGTGGAGGAAAGGAACCCTTATGCACTGTTGGTGGGAATGTAAATTGGTACAGCCACTATGTAAACAGTATGGAGGTTCCTTAAAGAATTAAAAATAGAACTACCATATGATCCAGTAATTCCATTTCAGGACATTTTTCTGAAGAAAACTAAAATACTAACTCAAAAGTATATGTACCTTCAATGTTCACTGCAGCATTATTAACATAGCCAAAACATGGAAGCAACTTAAACATCCATTGACAGGTAAGTTAACTTTTAAAAACATATGCTACACACACACACACACACACACACACACACACACACCCCAGAATCTTATAATATTATTCAGCCATAAATAAGAAATAAATCTTGCCATTTGAGACAATATAAGTAGACTGAGGACATTATGCTAAGTGAAATAAGTCAGAGAATGACAAATATTGTATGATCTTACTTATATGTGGAATCTAAAAAATAAAAACAAAAACAAAACTGAGCTAAGATTGGTAGTTTCTAGAGGTGGGGATTAGGGGAGTGGTAAAATGGGTAAGGGTGATGCAGATGGCTTGAACTCAAGATCCCAGCTGAAATCAGGAGCTGGACACTGAGTTGACTGAGCCACGCAGGCACCCCAAGCATCTGACTCTTGATCTCAGCTCAGGTCTTGATCTCAGGGTCATTAGTTCAAGCCTTGCACTGGGCTCCACATTGGGCATGGAGCCTACTTAAAAAAAATAAAATTAAAAATAATAAAACAAAATAAAATCCTTTTAAAAAAATGTAGAAACCTCCAGTTGTAAAATAAATAAGTTATGCAGATATAAGGTACAATATGGTAACTATAGTTAATAATATGGTGTTGCATATTTGAAAGATGTGAAGAGAGTAGATCTTAAAATTTCTCATCACAAGAAAAAAATTGTAACTGTATGGTGATGGATGTTAACTAGACTGATTGTGATGATCATTCTGTAATATATACAAATTTGAATGATTATGTTGTACACCTGAAACTAAATACATGTTATATGTCAATTATACGTCTCTTATATTTAAAAACTCAAAGAGGGGCACCTGGGTGGCTCAGTTGGTTAACCATCTGACTCTTGATGTCAACTCAGGTCATGATCTCAGGGTTGTGAGATTGAGCCCCCCATTGGGCTCTGCACTGGGCATGGTCTTTCTTCAGGATGCCTGGGTGGCTCAGCAGTTGAGCATCTGCCTTTGGCTCAGGGCATGATCCTGGAGTTCCAGGATCAAGTCCCACAGCAGGCTTCCTGCATGGAGCCTGCTTCTCCCTCTGCCTGTGTCTCTGCCTCTCTCTGTGTGTCTCTCATGAATGAATAAATAAAATCTTTTTAAAAAATTGTCTCTTTCTGCCCCCATATTCCTCTCTAAACAACAACAACAACAACAAATAAATGGGAAGAAATTTGCACTTAGATGCATCACAAAGTGTCAAAAATCAGAGAGGGCAGCCCAGGTGGCTCAGCGGTTTAGCGCTGCCTTCAGTCCAGATAGGGCCTGATCCTGGAGACCTGCGATTGAGTCCCACGTCAGGCTCCCGGCATGGAGCCTGCTTCTCTGCTCTGCCTGTGTCTCTGCCTCTCTCTCTCTCTCTCTCTCTCTCTCTCTCTGTTTCTCTCATGAATAAACAAATAAAATCTTTTTAAAAAAATCAAAGAGAAAATCTTGGAAGTGGCAAGAGAAAGCAGCAAAATAGCCTCAATATAGCTGATTTCTCCTTAGGAACAGTGGAGGCTAGAGGCAGTGGGATGACAAACTAAAAGTGCTGAAGAAGATTGCAATCAAGAATTCAATATCAAGTAAATCTATTCTTCAAAAACAAGAGAAACTAAGACATACCTAGATCAACAAAAACTGAGATAGTTTGTCTCAAGTAGACTTGCCCTATAATACTAAAAGAATCCTTTAGTTTGAAATGAAACTAAACTTAAATCCACATGAAGAATTAAAGATCTCCAGCAAAGGTAAATATATAGGTAATATAAAAGTATGTGTCTTTTGGTTTATAATTCTGTCTTCCTATCTGATTTTAAAGACAACTACAGGGCAGCCTGGGTAGCTCAGCGGTTTAGTGCTGCTTTTGGCCCAGGGCGTGATCTTGGAGACCCAGGATCGAGTCCCATGTCGGGCTCCCTGCATGGAGTCTGCTTCTCCCTCTGCCTGTGTCTCTGCTTCTCTCTCTCTCTCTCTCTATCATGAATGAATAAATAAAATTAAAAAATAAAAATAAAAATAAAGATAACTACATTACAAAATATTTTAAACACTGTATTGATAGGCTTATAATTTATGATGTAATTCATGTGATAATAATAGTATAAAGAAGAAAGGACTGAGCTATATAGGAGCTTTTGAAATACAAATTAGGTTGCTATTCATCTAAGTTAAGATGTTAATTCATAATCCCCAGAGGAACCAGTATGAAAATAACTGGCTCCCTCCCCAAAAACATAAAGCAAAAGAAACAAAGTAATTAAAATGTTGTACTAGGAAATGTCTAACACAATACCCAGTACAAAAGAAACTGGTAATGGAGGACTAAGAAAAACAAAAAAAAAATGTATGAGACCAACAGAAAACAAATAGAAAAATAGGAGACATATATCATATGTTTTCTATATTTGCACTAAATGTAAATGGACTAAACACTCCAATTAGAAAACAGAGGTTAGAAGAATGGATTAAAAAAAAAAGATATGACCCAACTATATATTGTCTACAAGAGACACACTTTAGATTCACAGATACAAATAGGTTGAAAATAAAATTATGGAAAAAGAAATACTATGCAAACAGTACCCAAAAGATATGGAATGGTTGTACTATATGAAAAAAAAAAAAAGATTTTAAGATAAAAATTGTTAAAAAGATAGAGAGTGGAATTTTACAATGATGAGAAGGTCAATCTATCAGGAAGTCATAAGAATTATAAACATGCATCAACTAATGACAGATACACAATATAAAAATATATGAAGCAAAAAACTGACAGAATAAAAAGGAAAAATGGACCGTTCTGACAGTAATAGTTACAGACTTCAATACCCCACTTTCCATTGTGGATAAAATAGAAGATCAACAAGGAAATAAAAGACTTGAACAATACTGTAAACTAACTAAACTGACAGACATTTCTAGAACATTCCACATTCTTCTCAAGTGGACATGGAACATTACCTGAAATAGACCATATATAATGCCATAAAACAAGCCTCAATATATTTTAAAAGATTGAAATCATCAAAAGTATGTTCTCCAACAACAGAGTGATATTAGAAATCAATAATAGATACTTAGGAAAGTCACAAATATATGGAAATATAAAAAACAGACTTCAAGTAAATAATGAGTCAAAAAAGAAATTACAAGGGAAACGAGTTTTTGAGATGAATGAAAATGAAAATACAACACCCAAAACATATGGAATGCAGCAGAAGCAATGCATAGAGGAAAATGCATAGCTATGAATGCCTATGTTTATAAAGAAAAAAGAGGGACGCCTGGGTGGCTCAGTGGTTGACTGTCAGCCTTCGGCTCAGGGTGTGATCCTGGAGACAGGGGCTTAGGTCCCACATCGGGCTCCCTGCACGGAGCCTGCTTCTCCCTCTGCCTGTGTCTCTGCCTCTCTCTCTCTGTCTCTCATGAATAAATAAAATCTTAAAAAAAAATCTTGAATAAATAACCTAAACTTCCTACTAGAGACTTAATGTTTGTGCCTCCCAAAGTTCATATGTTGAAACCTATTCACCAAGTAGATGGTACTTGGACATGGGCCTCTGGGAAGTAATTAGGTTATGAGGATGGAGCCTTCCTGAATAAGATTAGTGCCCTTATAAAAGAGATCCCACAGTGCTTCTCTCACTCCTTCTATCATGTAAGGGCACAGCAAGAAGGCCATCTATGAAGCAGAAAACCAGCCCTCACCACACACCGAATCTGTCAGTGCCTTAATCTTCCAGAACAGTGATAAATAAATTTTTGTTCAAGCAACTTGCTGATATTAAAAATACCAGTCTCTGGTACTTCTTTTAACAGCAATCCAAACCAACTAAGAGAGTAAGATGTACTCAGTAAAGTACTGACAGGATGCTGCTATAAAAACCCATACAATAATCTAATGGCCAAAAAGCACATGGGAAGATGTTCAGCGCTGGTAATCATTAGGAAAACACAGAGCAAAATCACAATGAGATACTGGTTCACATCTGTTAGGATGGCTAGAAAAAAAATCCAGAAAATATGTTGACAGGGATATTGAGAAACTGAAACTCTTGTGCCCTGTTAGCAGGAACACAAGATGGTGGAGCCGCTCTGGCAATTCCTCACAGACTTCAAAAGGGTATCATCACATGATCCAACAATTCCACTTCAGGGTCTAGATCCCAAAGGACTGGGGTTAAAGGTCATACTGATGGAAACAAGTATTTCATTAGATAAAGAGGGACGAAGGCAAGTTTTGTCTACAAATTATGTTTGTGAAAGAAAAGAAGGAAACTGAAAAGTCAGCATTAGGCAAACACCATGGTAAAACGTATTTCAGGCAAGGGGCACCTGGCTGGCTCAGTTGGTTAAGCATCACGATCCCGGGGTCCTAGGACTGAGCTCTGCATTGGGTTCCCTCTGTTTGCGCACACACTCTCTATCTCAAATAAATAAATAATATTTTTAAAAATAATAATAATAAGCCAATGTCAATTTTTCTGTCTTTGGTAATTGCTCTATGACTAGGTGAGATCTTATCATTAGAGGAGACTGGCTATGGGGAAATAAGGACATTCTCTCTATTTTTGCAATTTTTCTACACATCTAAAACTAGTTCAAAATAAAAAGTTCTTCTGAAAAAGAACAAAGTGCACATCAAGTCATGTAATTCCTCTGCTCAAAACCTCTAGTGGCCCTCTGGTTTACTCATCTGAAAGCCCATCCTCACAATGGCATGCCAGGCTTTTGGATAACCCCGTCCCACCATACCGGCTTCCCTGCTAATCCTCAGTACACTGGGAGATCTCCTGCTGCAGAGACTCCTCACTTGCTCTTCAGCATGGACACCTCTTCCCTGTGATCTGCATTCTCAGTCCCTCAGGTACTTTAGGTCTCTGCTCAAGTAACACCTCAGGGAGAACTTTCCTCACCATCCCATATAGAAGAGCATAAAATATCTCCTCTGCCTGTCCTCTGCATTTTTTCTTTTTCATTGCACTTGTTGCCACATGACATACTATCTATGTATCTGTCTCCACCTACTAGAATGGATCTCTAAGAAGGTGAGGTCTGTGCTGTTTTGTTTAATGCCTGGCATATAGTAAGCATACAATAAACATTTACTTAATGAATTTATAGTTGTTGTGTGAAGTTTCTGTAATTATTTTAAAATATGTCTCCCATACGAGGCTGAATACTTAAAGCAAAGATTTCACTTTTAAAGATTTTACTTATTTATATGTCTATTTGAGAGAGAGAAAGAGAGAGAGAGAGAGAGAGCATGAGCAGAGGGAGGTGGGAAAGAGGGGAGAGACAGAGGGAGAAGCAGGCTCCCCACTGAGCAGGGAGCCTGATGCGAGGCTCAATTCCAGGACTCTGGGATCATGACCTGAGCGGAAGGCAGATGCTTAACTGATTGAGCCACCCAGGTGCCCCAAGATTTCACTTTTAGCTCAGGGAGAAAGTACTTATCATTGCAGTGATGATTATCTCTGGGTGCTGGCATTACAGGGTATTTTTCTTTCTTTGCATATCTACACTTCACACAGTAACATTTTTGTGTAATTATTTAAAGTGCAGAATACTTACATGGGAAATATTCTAAGTGAAAAAGGTGGTGAAAATTACATTATGTACTGTCCCATGTTTGTAACAAAATATGAATGTGCATGAGAAAAGGACTTTTACTACATACTAAGGTCTCTTTGTGCCAGGGGTACAAAGATTATTGTTTGCTTCTCATGGCTGATCCCTTCCACAAATTCTGCACAATGTTGAAAACATGTATTCCAAGTCAAGTCAGTGAATAGATGTGTAATTTCCCACCTGGTAAAATTTTTTAAAGGTTTATTAAACCCATGAAAAAGGGAGAAAAAGACAAGAGCAAGAGAATTTTGTTTTTTGTGTTTTTTTAAAGATTTATTTATTTATTTATTTATTTATTTATTTATTTATTTATCATAGACACACACATTGAGAGAGAGAGAAAGAGAGAGAGAGGCAGAGACACAGGCAGAGGGAGAAACAGGCTCCATGCCGGGAGCCCAATGCGGGACTTGATTCCGAATTCCAGGATTGAGCCCTGGGCCAAAGGCAGGCACCAAACCACTGAGCCACCCAGGGATCCCCCGAGCAAGAGCATTTTAAAAGGTGGAAAGCAGAATGACAACAGGCTGACAGTCTGGCTAAACTAAGAAAAGGAAATCCTTTTTTTTTTTTTTTTTTTTAAGAAAAGGAAATCCTAAACCAGCTGCAGATTGTTGAGGCCTATACTGATGGAGAGATGCCCCCACATGTTCAGGCAATGGCAGAAGACCAAGCACCTCTGGATGAGGAATGCTGAAAATAGGTTGAAACTTGATTTAAAAAGCAGTTCGGGGATGCCTGGGTGGCTCAGCGTTTGGGTGTCTGCCTTTGACTCAGGGCATGATCCTGGTCCATGAATCGAGTCCCACATCGGGCTCCCTGCATGGAGCCTGCTTCTTCCTCTGCCTGTGTCTCTGCCTCTCTCTCTCTCTCTCATGAACAAACAACAAACAAATAAAATCTTTAAAAAATAAATAAATAAAAATTTTTAAAAAAGCAGTTTGATCCCCATTTCCATTCCTCAAAGTTGAAGGCCTCCACTCCAGCAGAAGACAGAAGTATTTTTTCTCTGAAGAGGGCATCTGGCTGCTTACTTGTGCTGAAATTAGGGCACTAAGTGAATAATTAGCAGATGCTGAGGTCCCCCATGCCCCACCTGCCCCTGGCTGCCAAAATGCTGTTAGCCCAGCCTGGAGACAGGGAGATTCTTCTTTGGGGAATCTGCCAACCTGTCAAAAAATGGCCCAATGAAGCTGGCATGGAAGGTCCCCCGGATAAACACAAGCCAGTTGCTCTATGGTGAACTCCCCCCACCTCTATACACATTCTCCCTCCCTCTCTGTCTCTGTCTTTCTCTCTCTCTGTCTCTGTCTCTCTCTCTCTCTGTTGGCTTCAATCTGCTCTTAGTACCTCTGACTCTTAAATATGAGCACAGAATTTAGGATCACCTGATCCAAGGAAATACATGAAAGAACATGAAAGAAAAAAGAAAACATGAAAGAAAAAAGATCAAATTAAATTAAAAAGAAAAAACATGAAGGAAATAGACTTCCTATGAAGAGAGAAACTTAAAAAAAAAGAAAAAAACTATCAGTAAAATTCACAGATTGCTAAGACATCCCATCAATGAAACAAGAACACAGTGCTATTAGACACACAGAGACACATTCCAAAAAGAGCACAATACCTTGGGATGGGAGATCCCATCTTATAGAAATATCCCAGAGGAGAGAACATTTTTAGATGGAACATACGGGGAAAAAAGAAAATAAGAGCACACTAGGAGATATGTAATTTAAAAAAAAAAAAAGTAGTTCCAATAAGAGGGAAGAGAAGAAATGCAGAGAAAAAAAGTCATAAAAATTATTTTCAAAAATATTCCAAGAAATGTGTGAATAGAGAAAGATCTTAATAAAGATAGCTGAGAAAAAGCAAGATGCAAAAGGTGTAGGGGATGCTATGTCATATGCAGGAAGGAGAGCAAAATCAAACTGCATGCTCATAGTTTCTGATATTTACATAAATCCAGAAAGGATACACCAGAAAACTAATAAAACCAATTATTTGTGAGGGGGGTTGAGGCATTCCACTGAATTTTTTTCATTTATACAGTTTTGATTTTTGAGCCATGTGATTAGAACTTCAAAATCAGAAGTAAAAATAAAATTACTCTGCAGGAACCAGTGGTAAGGTAGGGAAACTCGAACTCTCAATGAGGAACTGCTGGAGGCTCATCACTGTCAAGCCTGAGAGATCAAAATCCAAGAAGCTCCGTCATCAGGGGGCTTCATACTTTTCTGAGTTTTGTCTCCAGAAGCTCACTATTTCCTCTTAGTGGAATATAAGAGAACAACCATCTTGTGCTTCCAGCAGGGGTAAGGGAAATGTAACATCCTGAAATACGCCAGAGCCTTCTATTTCTTCTTTACAAGGTCTGCCCTCAGGAGAAACTATTTAATCAAAGCCCAACCTGCTGCAGTTTTATCAGAGTGTAACTGACTTGGGAAAAGAGAAATACCCAGCTCCAAGCGGCTCTAGCCTTCCAAGTGGAAGAAGGAAAAAAACCTAATTCCAGGCCATTCTAGCCATCCTGTCCCACATAAGATGCATGGGGACCGAGAAGCATGTGTGAAGTTCACAGGCTGACTATGAGTAGTAAGTCCTGCTCCTTGTAGGCCTATTGAATACTTCCCTCCTTGACACACCTTTCCACCATGTTACTAACGGGCAATTTACAGTAGTTCTTTTTACCTAGTACGTATGCCTGGCTATCAAGAAAAAAATGACAAGACAACCTAAAAAGCCAAAACCACAGTTGGAAGAGACAGAGCAAGCCTGGAAACCAGACTCAGATATGGCCATGACATTGAGACTATCAGACTAGGAGTTCAAAACAACTTCAATTAAGATGCTAAGGGTTCCCAATGCCTGGGTGGCTCAGCAGTTGAGTGTCTGTCTCAGGCTCAGGGCGTGATCCTGGAACTGGAGATCGACTCCCACATCGGGCTCCTCCCAGGGAGCCTGCTTCTCATCCTTGCACAGGGGCCATGCTAATCTTCTCTGTATCGTTCCAATTTTAGTATATGTGCTGCCGAAGCGAACACAGGAGCCTGCTTCTCCCTCTGTGTCTCTGCCTCTCTTTGTCTGTCATGAATAAATAAAATCTTAAAAAAAAACCAGATGCTGCGGGTTCTGACAGACAAAGGAGACATCTTGCAGTAATGGGTAAACAGAGAGATGGAGACTCTAAGAATGAACAATAAAAGAAATGTTAGAGCTCAAAAAAAGTGTAGTAAAAAAAAAAAAATCTTTGACAGGCTTACTGATAGACTGCACACAGCAAAGGAAAAGAACCTCTGAGCATGAGGATTTTTCAACAGAAACCACCACAACTGAAAAGCAATGATAATAAAAGTCTGGGTGGAGAAAAAAAAATGAAAATATCCAGAACTGTGGAACAACTACCATTATGCATAAGCATAATCAAAATTCCAGAAGGACAAAAAGCAGAAGAGAAGAAACATTTGAAAAAAAAATGACTGAGAAACTCTCCAAATTAATGTCATACCAAACCATAGATCCAGGAAGCTCAGAGACCACTGAGCATGAAAAATGCCCCCACCCTAATACACACAGACATACTATTTTCAAACTACAGAAAAAAATTATGAAAAAATCCTAACAGACCTCAGAAGGAAAAAAAAAAAAACAACCTTACCTATAGAAGAGCAAAGAATTATACCTACTTTTCTTTAAAAACCAGGCAGGCAAAAAAGAAAGCAAAGTGAAATATTTTACATTTTGAGAGAAAAAAAACTCCCATAAACCTAAAATTCTATACCCTGTAAAATTATCCTTCATAACTGAAGGAGAAATAAAGATTTTCTCAAGCAGACAAAATTTAGTAGACCTGCCATGCAAAAAAATGCTAATTAAAAAAAAAAAAAAAGAAATTCTTTAGAGAAGAAAAATGACAAAACTCAGATCTACACTAAGAAAGGAAGAACTTGGGTAGCCCTGGTGGTGCAGTGGTTTAGTGCTGCCTGCAGCCCAGGGTGTGATCCCATGTCAGGCTCTCTGCATGGAGCCTGCTTCTCCCTCTGCCTGTGTCTCTGCCTCTCTCTCTGTGTCTCTATGAATAAATAAATAAAATCTTTAAAAAAAAAAAAAAAAAAGGAAGAACTCTGGAGAAGGAATAGTGAAGGCAAAATAAAAACATTTATTTTTCTTATTCTTAATCTAACATAACAATCTGTTTAAAGCAATAGCAACCATATATTTGATTACTTATATTTATATGTAAATATATATAAATATACATGTACATACATAAGCATACTTACATACAAGTTAAATGAATACCAACAAGACAAGAGATGGAAAGGGGGAATCAGGATTATTTTGTTATTATAAGGTATTCACCTTACCCTTGAAGCAGTAGAGTGTCATTTAAAAATGTACTTGGGGGATCCCTGGGTGGCGCAGCGGTTTGGCGCCTGCCTTTGGCCCAGGGCGCTATCCTGGAGACCCGGGATCGAATCCCACGTCAGGCTCCCGGTGCATAGAGCCTGCTTCTCCCTCTGCCTGTGTCTCTGCCTCTCTCTCTCTCTCTCTCTCTGTATGACTATCATAAATAAATAATAATTTTAAAAAATGTACTTGGATTAGTTGTAAACATACATTGCCAACTACAGAGCAATCACTAAAAAGAGTTAAAAAGAAGTATAACTAATATACTAAGAAAGGAGAGAAAAATGAATAATATAAAATGCTCAGTTAAAACCAAAGGCAGACAAAGGGTAGTTGACAACAATAAAAACAAAGGAGGGGCACCTGAGTGGGTCAGTTGGTTAAGCGTCTGCCTTCAGTTCAGGTCATGATCCCAGTGTCCTGGAATCGAGCCCCACATCAGGTTTCCTGATCCGCATAGAATCTGGTTCTCCCTCTGGCCCCTTGTGCTCTCTCACTTTCTCTCTCAAATAAATAAATAACATCTTTAAATATATGCATATTGAAAAAACAAAAACAAAGAACAGGGGCACCTGGATAGCTCAGTTAAGTGTTCAACTCTTGATTTCAGTTCAGGACATGATCTCAGGGTTGTGGGATCAAACCCCACATCCTGCTCTACACTCAGTGGGGAGTCTGCTGGAGATTCTCTCCCTCTCCCTCTGCCCTTCCCCCCACTCATGCTCCTCTGCTCTCTAACATAAATAATTAATTAATTTTTAAAAGACAAAGAACAACAAATAGGGAACAATAGCAATTATGGTAGATATGAATTTAGTTACATCAATAATAACTTGGATCACAAATGGCCTTAATGCACCAATTATTTACAGACTGTGAGAGTGAGTCAAGAAACAAGGCCCAATTATAAATTGATTTTAAATATAAAGACAATTCTAGAATAAAAGTTAATATATAGAAGATGTACCATGATAACACTAATTTTAAAAAGAGTAGCTATACTAATATTAATAATGTAATAATTTCACAGAGCAGATTCCAGACGAAGGAAAGTCATCAGGAATATAAAAGGGCATTACATAATGATAAAGGAGGCAATTCTTCAAGAAAATATAACAATCCTTAATATGTATGCCTCTAATAACAGAGTTCCAACATACATGAGGCAAAAACTAATAAGATTACACAGTAATAGATGAATCCAGTATTATAGCTGAAGACTTCAACACCTCTCTGTTAGAAATGGATAAATCTAGCAAGCAGAAGATGAGTAACGATACAGTTGAATTCAAGAGCACCACCAATCAACTCGACCCAAAAGACATTCATAGACCATTTCATCCAGCAACAGGATACACATTCTTCTCAAACTCACACAAAAAGTTCACTAAGATAGAGCACCATTTTGAGCCATGAAACACACCTTTAAAAATTTATAAGAATAAAGCTCTTCCTCAACTTAAAATGTTATGTCCTGGTTAGTTGAAAATATTCTATGTCAAAAATGCACTTAATACACCTAACTTACTGAACATCATAGCTTAGCATTGCCTACTCTAACTGTATTCAAAATACTTATATTAGTCTACATTTGGGCAAAATTATCTAACACAAAGCCTATTTTACAATGAATGGTTAAACATATCATGTAATTTATTACATACTATCCTTTTTTTAAAAAAAGATTTTATTTATTTATTCATGAGAAACAGAGAGGGGAAGAGGTAGAGGTACAGGCAGAGGGAGAAGCAGGCTCCATGCAAGGAGCCCGATGTGGCACTCGATCCCAGGTCTCCAGGATCATGCCCTGGGCGGAAGGTGGCGCTAAACCACAGAGCCACCCAGGTTGCCCAGATTCTATCTTTAAAATAAAAAACAGTATGGTTGTGTGAGTACAGAATGGTTTTAAGTATATCTGTCAATTACCCTTGTGATTGTGTGGTTGACTGTGAGATACAGCCATCATTGCTCAGCATCACAAGACAGCATCATATCACATATTGATAAGCTGAGAAAAGGTCAAAATTGAAATTTTGAAGTGTGGTTTCTACTGAACTTGTATCATTTTCACACCATCATAAAGTCAAAAAATCATAAGTTAAACCACTGTAAGCTGGACACCATCTATAGAAATCATACAATTGCCTACCTCATGGAATTAAATTAGAAATCAGTAACAGAAAGATAGCTGAAAAGTCCCAAGACATGGAGATTTAAAAAAAAAATCTAAATAACACATGAGTCAAAGAAGTAACCTCAAGGGAAATTAAATAATATTTTGAACTAAAATAAAAATACAACTTATCAAAATTTGTAGGATGTGGTGAAAGTAGTGTTTAAAGGGAAATTTTACAGCATTAAATGCATATATTAGAAAAGAAGAAAGATAAAAAGTCAAACATCCAAGTTTCTACTTTGGGAAACTAGAAAAAGAAGAGCAAATTAAATTCAAAGTAAGCGTAAGAAAAGAAATAATGAGAACTAGAGTAGAAATAAGTGAAATTAAAGATGGGAAAATCAATAGAGAAAATCAATAAAACCAAAACCTGTTTCTCTGAAAAGATCAATAAAGTCAATAATCATCTAGCCAGGCTAACTAAGAGAAAAAAGAGAGGACATTAATTAGCAATAACATAAGTGAAAGAAGGATATTACTACAGGCCCCGTGGATATTAAAAGGATAATAAAGCAATATAATGAACAATTCTTTGCCCATAAATTTAATGACCTAAATGAAATGGACCAATTTCTTCAAAGATAAATCTGCCAAAACTCACACAAGAAGAAGAAGAAAGGTGAATAGGTTATATCTATTAAAGAAACTTAGTGTGACACCTGGGTGGCTCAGCGGTTTAGCGTCTGCCTTCGGCTCAGAGCATGATCCTGGAATCCTGGGATCAAGTCCCACATCGGGCTCCTTGCATGGAGCCTGCTTCTCCCTCTGCCTGTGTCTCTCTCAGAATTCTTAGCTAATGAAATAAGACAAAAAAGAAATAAAAGGTATACAGATTAGGAAGGGAGAAGTAAAACTGTCTTTGTTCAAAGATGACATGATCATCTAAGAACAAAATCCAAAAGAATCAATTTTAAAAATCTGGAACTAAAAAGTGATTATAGTAGTGTTACAGGATACGAGGCTACACAAAAGCTGATCATTTTCCTGTATACTAGTAATAAACAAGGAGAATTTGAAATTCAAAACATAACACTATTTACATTAGCACCCCCCAAATGACATGTATATATATGTATGTAATCTAACAAATATGTGCAATATCTATATAAGGGAAACTATGAAATCCTTTTATTAAAAACTATTTATTTATTTATTTGTTTGTTTATTTATTTATTTATTTGACAGGGAGAGAGAGAGAGAGAGAGAACACAAGTAGGGGTAGCAGCAGGCAGAGGGAGACGGAGAAGTAGGCTACCCACTGAGCAGGAAGACTGATGTGAGGCTTGATGCCAGGACCCTGGGATCATGACCTGAGCTGAAGGCAGATGCTTAAACCACTGAGCCATGCAGGTGCCCCAAAACTACAAAATCCTGGTGAAAGAAATCAAAGAACTAAATAAATGGAGAGATAGTCTAAGTTTGTGGACAGGAAAACTCAATATTGTCAGGATATCAGTTCTTCTCCACTTAATTTATAGATTCAATGCAATCCCAATCAAAATCCAAACAAGTTATTTTGTAGATATCAAGAAAGTGATTCTGAAGTTTACATGGAGAGGCAAAAGACCTAGAATAAACAACACAATATTGAAGGAGAGGAACAAAGTTGGAGAACTGACACTCTCAAAACTTACTATTAAGCTATGGTAATCAGGACAGCATGGCATTGGGAAAAGACTAGACAAATAGGTCAAAGGAAGAGAATAAAGAGCCCAGAAACAGACCCCCATAAATAGAGTTAGCTGATCTTTGACAAAGGAGCAGAGGTAATTCACTGGAGCAAAGATAATCTTCAATGAATGGTACTAAAACTCGACATTCACATACAAAAAAAAAAATAGACATAGACCTTACACATCTCACAAAAATTAACTCAAAATGGATCCCAGTCCTAATATAAAACACAAACTATCAAACTTCTAGAAGATAATGGAAGAGATGATGTATATGACTTTGGGTTTGATGACTGTTTATGTATAACACCAGAACCAAAATCCATAAAAGAAAGAAATGAGAAGCTGGGGCACCTGGGTGGCTCAGTCGGTTAAGTGTCTGGTTCTTAATTTTGACTCAAGTCATGATCTCAGGATTGTGAGATGGAGCCCCACGTTGACTGACAGGAACTCTCATTTGTTGCTAGTGAGAATGCAAAATGGTACAGCCACTTTGGAAGACACTCAAAACTCAACATACTCCTACCATCTGATCCAGTAACCACATCTCCTTGGTATTTATGCAAAAGAAGAGAAAACTTATGCCCACACAAAAACCTGCACACAATGATTACAGTAGCCTTATTCATAATTGCCAAAACTTGGAAGCAACCAAGGTATCCTTCAGTAGGTGAATGGGTCAATGAACTTGGTACATCCAGATAACAGAATATTATTCAGCACTAAAAAGAAGTGAGTCATCAAGCCAAGAACAGACATGAAGGAACTTAAATACATATTACTGAATGTAAGAAGCCAATCTGAAAAGGCTAACCATTGTATGCTTCCAACTACATGACATTTTGGAAAGGCAAGACTATGGAAACAGTAAAAAGATGAGTGGTGCCAGGGGTTGGGAGGGAAGGAAGGATGGAAAGGTGGAGCACAGAGACTTTTGAAGGCAATGAAACTACTCCATATGATATTATAACAGTGGATACACGCCATTACACATTCATTAAAACTCAGGATGTACATCACCAAGAGTCAACCCTGAAGTAAACTATGGATTCTGGGTGATAATGATGTGTCATTGGAGACTTATCAGAAGTAACAAATGTACCACTTTGGTAGAGAATATGGTAAATTGGGGAGGCTGTGTATGTGAGGAGCCAGTATATGGTAACTCTGGGCTTTCTGCTCAATTTTGCTGTGAATCTAATAAAAATATTTTTTAAAGATTTTTTTTTTATTTATTTATTCACGAGAGACACACAGAGAGAGGCAGAGAGATAGAGGGAGAAGCAGGCTCCTCGCAGGGAGCCTGATGCGGAATTTGATCTCCAGACCAGGATCACGCCCTGAGCCAAAGGCACTCAACCTCTGAGCCACCTAGGCGTCCCTAAAAAAAAAAATTTTTTTTAAACAATGACTTTACATAAATATTTTAAAATAAAATAAGATAACAGAGGTTTTAATTTTTTCTCAGGAAAGAAAATTGCCCAAAACTTAATGACATGTTTTCAGTTTAAAAGGGCCCACTGTGCATCTGACATGATAGATGAAAACAAATGTACCCTGGGGCACCTGGGTGGCTCAGATGGTTAACTGTCTACCTTCAGCCCAGGTCGGGATCTCTGGGTCCTGGGATCAAGTTCTGCATCAGGCTCCCTGCTCAGTGGGCCATCCGCTTCTTCTCCCTCAGGCTCTCCCCCTGCTCATGCTCTGTCTTTCTCTCTGTATCTCTCTGTCTCAAATGAATAAATAAAATCTTAAAAAAAAAAAAAAAGACCCTGAAGTATATCACTGTAACATTTGGAGCGTGGGAGCCCAGAAAATGTCCTACAAATTTCCAGAGAGACAGTTAGAAAGATATGCATTCAAATGCTTGAGGATTTCTGAACATCAGTATTGGGAGACAGGATGCAAAAGCAAAGGCATTAAAACTTCTGAAAGAAAATTATTTCCTGCCTGAAATTCTGTGCTTGTTAGGATGTGTTTCCCCAAGAAAGAGGAAGACCTGGCATGCAAAGTCAGAGGGTTGCACAGGAGAGGGGTGAAGGGAAGTCCCAGGGCAGGGGTGACAGCAGACCTCAGGATGACAGCCTTCACAGATTGTCAGAGGGTGCTGTCCAGTCAGTCAGGGCAGGTCAGCAGGCTCCGGGCCGACTTTCTAGGGAAGATGAGATTGTGAGAATAACTCATTTACCCAAATATGCTGAGAAGAGAGTTATCTAAGTGGCCAGGAATTTAAGGTCAAATCACAGAGGAACAGAGAAAACGAAGCAAATAGAAAAATCTATTCTTGACTCCAGAGGAAAGAAGCTTTGAGGGGGAAATAAAAGTAATCGCGGTAAACTACTTGTTCCAGCTTTGGATATATTGGTATTATTATTTTTTAAAGATCGTATTTATTTATTCATGAGAGACAGAGAGAGAGAGAAGCAGAGACACAGGCAGAGGGAGAAGCAGGCTCCATGCAGGGAGCCCGACGTGGGACCCGGTCCCCTGTCTCCAGGATCACACCAGGAGCCAAAGGCAAGATGCCCAACGGTTGAGCCACCCAGGGATCCCTATATTGGTATTATCATGCAAATGGTGAACATGCCTTCTGACTGACCCAAATTGTGATCTGTACTAATGGGATGAGAAAAGGGGAAGGAAGCAAATGGAAGAACAACAGCAAAGAGGAAAGAGAATTAAACATTCATCGTAGACCACAGGAAATGCCTACACCTGAAAGATCAAATTTAGAAAGGAGGAGGTAAATACCAAAAGGAACAGTTCAAATCATGGTTGCTCTGGAGAAGAGGCTAATGGGGTAGGTAGGGGAGGGGGATGGCTGGCCTGTCAACAACTGGAGGCTCTGAGATTTTATCTAACTTGCATGGTAACAAGCTAACAAGTTCATGGGTGCTGGCAGAAGACACAAGGCCCTGAGGACAGAGACAGAAGCGCCCTTTTGCCCTCTGAACCCCACTTCTCTCAGCGTGGTGCCACGGAGGCCACGGCCCCTAGGACCAGGGGGCTGCACTGCGGAGACACAAGCCTGAGCTTAGGGGAGCCACGTCTCGGGAGGGCCAGCAGGTCCGCCTGCCATCTGAGGGTGAGGAAGGCGCCCTGTGTCCAGGGCTGTTTGTTGTACGAACATCTTTCAAGAGATGCTGAGGAACAAAGGACCCCTTAGCGCCTCGCTCACAAGTCCTGCAGGAGTGCAAAGGACCCACGGGGAACTCATACCCCAAGCTCGTTTTTTAGAATCAGCCTCTCGGATTATCTTAGATCACGCACACATAGAACCTTCATAAAAATAAAAATCTCTAAGTGAGATGTGTTAAATCATTAAAACTCGCCTCCTAGCTTTACCGCGTGCTCGCACCGCCTGGGGATCTCTGCTTTCCCGTAGAAACAGCGCGGGAGGCACCCGGGACCGCCGCTCCGCGGTGGGGGGGGGGGGGGGGGGGGGGGGCGCCGGCTCGGCTCCCGGGCCCCGCCTCCCGGCCCGAGCCCCGCCGCGGGACCGGCGCCCACGCCGGGGACAGACGCGAGCGCGGGGCCGGAGCAGCCCGTCCGGGGCGCGCGGACACGGTTCCCGGGGTGTGAATGCAGCCGCCCCACAGTCAGGAGAGACGCGGACGGAGCCCGCGGGGCTCGTCTCGGGCTTGAAGCCCGGGATGGCCCCGCGCCCCGTCCACGGCGGCCCCGCTGCCCTCGGCGAGGCCGGGCCGGGGCGGGCGGGTGCGCGCCGCGCGTGGGGCGCTGGGCCCGGGGCAGGGCCGGCCCGGACCTGGCGCGGCGGGGGCGGGGCGGGGGCGGGGGCGGGGGCGGGGCGGGGGCGGCGGCGCGGCGGGCTCTGCCGTCGGGGCGGAGGAGGCCGCGGATCCCGCTGATCGGCCGCCTCTGCCGTTACATAAGGCCCGGCCCCTATCTCCGCGGGGCATCGCGGCCACCGCCCGCCTCGGGGCCTCGGCCCAAGTGGCGCAGAGCCCGGGACATCTACATCCCACGGCGGCTCCCTGCTCCTTCCCTCAGCACAGAGCCTCCCGCTACAGCGGAGGCCCCGGGCCCACAGCCCACACCCAGACGCGGCTGTCGTACAGCCAAGTGACCGCACACCAGGCCCTGGAGGAGGGGCCGGCAGGGGCAGGGGCTGGGGCAGGCTTCGGGGCGTCAGGGCCTACAGCTGGCCTGGGAGCTTGGGGTCTGGCGAGCAGAGAAGGTGGGCAAGGTGGGCAGCCTCGCTGCAGGAGCGGGAGCGTCACTGGGGAGCCCCCTGTGAGGAGGTTGAGCCTCACTGAGAGTAGGACAAAGGGAGCCTGAGCAAGCAGAGAAGGGGCCTGGAGGGGTAGACACTGGTTTAGGGGAGGAAGTGGCTGAGGGAGACAGCCTGACATCAGTACTCAACAGGCAAATGATGCGGTGTCTGTTGCAGGGGTTTCTGGAGGACTTCCAGAGAAGGGAGGGAGAAGCAGGGAAGTGGCTGTATGCCAGTGTCTCTGCAGGGGTGGGCTGCTCAGTGGGGTCCCTGAACCGCCGGCCCAGCAGCTTCCCTCCACAGCCTTCAGTCTGCACAAACCTGGGTCCCCCAGCGGGGGAGGCTCTGTCCCACAGATACTGGTGGGAACACTTACATTTTCCTACCTGGGCTAAGGCTGGGTCCCACTTCCTGCCAACCTGGCCCATTAAGGGTTTCCCATCAGGATGGGCCTAGGCTGAAAAAGCCTGAGTTGGGCACTCAGTGTTTACACTGCCTATGCTCAAAGTTATCATCAAAGCCACTTTAAAGAGAAAAGGTCCCAGAAGGATCCCAGAATCTGACCGGATCTTTCTGTGGAGACCTGTGAATCTAAACTTTTTATAATCCTTCCCACAGTGGGGCCAACAGGGAATCAGGTGGATGAAAAAGAATGAACTTCCCTCTTTTCTTTTTATCTTTTTTTTTTTTTTTTTTTAAGATCTTACTTATTCATGAGACACAGAGAGAGAGAGGCAGAGACACAGACAGAGGGAGAGGCAGGCTCCCTGCAGGAAGCCTGATGTGGGACTTGATCCCAGGACCTGAGCCAAAGGCAGGCGCTCAACCACTGATCCACCCAGGCATCCCCTTTTTATCCTGCTTGAGTTTGTATCCAAATCAAGTATTAGAGACCGGTTCATTGAAAAAATAAAACCCCAAAATTCCCACATCTGGCAGACTCAGAGCACGGTTTGCTGAGAGCCTCTGGTGACCCAAAACGGTCTGTGGACAGGGCTGGGCACTGAAGGTGGTTACCAATAAAAATTGCTGCAGTTCCGGCTGGCTTGGCTGACATCAGGCTGCACTCAGGGCTCTCTTACCTACCCCTGTAGCAAGCCCATCCATATCTTGGAAAGCGCTCCAGACCCCTCTCAATGATAAGTCCACAAGAAATCAAACTCTTTCCTTTATGCGACGCTGGATTTTCCACAAAGTAAAATCAAGATGAGTAAAGATGTGGTTTCTAGATAGTACCCGACAAAGCGGAGACCAGGGTGGGAGGCGTCATCATTTGGCCTATAAAAGCTGCCACAAGAGGCCAAGGCCACAAGCCACTCAGCTTAGGCCAGCCTACAACCTGCCTGCTCCTCTCTCGCTCCTCCTGCATTGGCTCTGGGCTCCATGGCGCTCTGGTTGACTGTGGTCATTGCTCTCACCTGCCTCGGTGGCCTTGCCTCCCCGAGCCCTGTGACTCCCTCCCCAACCCTCAAGGAGCTCATTGAGGAGCTGGTCAACATCACCCAGAATCAGGTGAGTACCTTCTGCAGGTCCTAGGTCTGAGGGCACTGGAGTGGGTGACTCTTAGGCAGGGTGTTGGTCATGGTTCAGGCCATGAAGGCTAGGCCCTGTCTTGAGAAGCCCCTTGGACCAGGATGGGCCCTGCCATGAGGGAGAAGAGCCAGGTTAGGGGGATGGGGGGGCAACAGTTTGGGTGGACCCATAAAGGGGTTTGGTGGAGCCCCCAGTGACTACCTGTCCCCCTGGCCTGGCCCTGCCTGCCGTGGCCAGCTCCTACACATTCGTTCAAGGAGAGGAAAGCAGAGAGGGGCCAGCACATCCCCTGGGACTACTTAGCATTTGCCAGCGGGATATGAATGGAATAATGGGGCCATTATTCACAGCATTTTGGTTAAATCCATTCTTATGGAAGTATTCACTGGTAGTCAGCTCCTGTCCCCAGTGCTGATGGCTCACACTTTCTGAGCAATGACTGTGTGCCAAGCCTAGTGCTGGGTGCTTTTCCATCTCATTTCACCACTGCCAACCACCTCAAAAGGCAGGTATAATGACCCTCTTTGACTGATGAAGCTTCATTAAAGTTGACAAAAGCCAGATTCATGCCAGGCCTGGCTGACACCCAGTGCCCATGCTTCAAACTGCAGTGTCTTCCAATTCAGAGGACAGGGTTCTGTACGCCAGCCCTCACTGCCTCCCATCTGAGGCAGCCACTGCTCCTCTCTCACCCGATGCTGTCCTGACTCTTCCCTGTGGCTGTCCTACTCACCAGCCAGATGTTCTCTGTCTTGCTGCACTGGCTACAGAAAGCTTCACACAAGGCTTGTTGCTTACTGGCTGTGTCACTCAAATGTTTCTCTCTCAGCCCCAAGACCCTGTACAATGGGTCTCCCCTACTATGTGGAGCAGGAACTGATGCTCAGGAACACTGGGGTGGGGGCGGGCAGGCCTACCTCCGTACCACACCGGGGATGCCTGTGGGGTGGAGCCCCTGGAGACCTGGCCTGGGCTCACCTTCGTCTTGCCCCCGCAGGCATCCCTCTGCAACGGCAGCATGGTGTGGAGCGTCAACCTGACCACCGGCATGGTAAGGCCCCTGGGGCCGCGAGGAGGGACGTAGCAGAGGCTATAGGTTTTGTGCTTGTCTTCTCTGAGCCTCACGCACACGGCTCCCCGGGAGCCGAGCGAGCTTCATGAGATACCCACAAACCAGAGCCCTCACAATCTGGACCCCTGCCACTACCAAAGCCACCTCCGTCAGGGCTCTCAAACCCCACCTCCTGTGAGGTCCATGAAGACCAGTGAAGGTGCCGCCTGAGCCACAGGGCTGGGGGCACCCAGCAGGGCCTGACATCCCGTGTTCTCTCCGCAGTACTGCGCGGCTCTAGAATCTCTCATCAATGTCTCCGACTGCAGCGCCATCCAAAGGACCCAGAGGATGCTGAAAGCACTGTGCTCTCAAAAGCCCGCGGCAGGGGTAAGGCCCTCTGTCCTGTAGCCCCAACCCTGCATCCACTCGGGCAAGCCCTGGGTGCTCCCTGGGGGCTCCAAGGGAACCTGGCTGAGCATCCCGAAGGCAAGCGTCCACCCTGGGGGTGGGGCCACTGTGGCAGCAGGAACATGCCCTTTGGGATTTCCAGGACCTGAGCTTGAGGGCTCCAGACTCCTACCTGAGCTTCAGTTTCCACATCTGTGAAATACGGGTAATGACAGTACCCACCTCATGGGGGCTTTTGTGAGGATTCAGTAAGCCAGTTCCTGGAAAGCCCCTGGCAGATGCCGGTCCTCTCTGCTCTGGTGTCACACCGGCACGCTGATCTCTTTGTCTCGCAGCAGATTTCCAGTGAACGCAGCCGAGACACCAAAATTGAAGTGATCCAGTTGGTGAAAAACCTGCTCACCTATGTAAGGGGAGTTTATCGCCATGGAAATTTCAGATGAAGCATGAAAACTTAGCATCTTTATCTGTAGACCCAGACCTGACCACTTAAGTTCCAGATTCATTTTTCTTTCCGACGTCACAAATTTCTTAGGGAGGTGGGGGGGGGGAAGCACCATTTCCTCAGCTGGGACCTCAGCCTGCACCACCTGCCTCCATGGAGCTGAGCCCGGCCACCCCTGCCTTGGTGCATGGGGCCCAGCCGGGTGGCCCTCCTCCGTCTGCACTTCATCAACGCTGAGGAAAAGCACTGCATCCCATGACTGTCTCCTCCTCAGAGCAAAGTGCAGCATTACAGTGGGGGCAGATATGTGTGGGAGGGGGTCTTGCTGTACCTGGGAGTGGCACAGACATGTTTCTTCTTAGCCTTATTTATTATTGTGTGTTATTTAAACAAGTGTCTTTGTTTGTGCTGGGGACAGGGAGTGACTTGGAGCTGGGGGCCCAGTGACTCGGGTTTAGAGAGTCCCTGGGAATAAGCACTGTGTGTAAAATTCTGCTACCTCACTGGGATCCTGGGGCCGACACAGGGGACAGGAGAAAGGGTCAGAGATGCTGCTCTTGTCTGCCACTCAGCAGCTGGCCCTCAGCCAAGCAGTAATTTATTGTTTTTCCTTTTATTTAAAGTTAAGAAATAAAATATGTTATCAAAGAGTTAATAATATATAGAAGAGTAGCCTAAAAGGCTGCATTTGGTGTGTGTGGCCAGGCCGGGGCGGGTTGGGGGGAGGGTGTTGTCACTGAATGTGTTCTTTCACTGACTTTGTCAAACTGGAAGCCAGAAATAAAGATGGTGACAAGAGACCTAATGATGTTTGTCTTTTACTTTGGCCTGTGGGGACCCTGGCCTCGGTTCCTAAGACTCTGAGGAGCTCTCCGGGAAGTGGGGCAGGTGGAGGAGGCGGCCTAAGGAGGAGTGCAGGGGGATTGAGGGAGAAGACCTGGGATGAAGGAAGTAAGCAGGCCCCCGGGGGTGGGCCAGCTTGTGTCTGACACCACCCACACACCCTCCAGTGTCTCCCTCAGAATCTCTCTGATACTCAGGTTAGAGAAAGTAGCATGCCTGAGGTCACATACCTGGTAAGGAGCGAAACCAGGATTAGAACCCAGAACTCACTCCAACTCCAAAACCCACACACTTAGCCACTTTGCCTTCCTTTGTCCAAATGTTATCTGGCCTAAAAGGATGAGTATTTTTTTTAAGTAGGCTCCATGCCTAGCATAGAGCCCAACATGGGGCTTGAACCCACAACTCCGAGATCAACATCTCAGCTGAGAAATTAGAGACGGATGTTTAACTGACTGAGCCACCCAGGTGTCCCATAACTTATATAACACTGACATCAACCTGTTTGGGCACCTCCCCTGGTAGGAAGCTCACAAATTCCTTTTTCTTTTATTTATTTATTATTTATTTATTTATTTACTTATTTATTTTTTAAAGATTTTATTTATTTATTCATGAGAGAGAGAGAGAGAGAGAGAGAGAGAGAAGGCACAGACACAGGCAGAGGGAGAAGCAGGCTCCGTGCAGGGAGCCTGACATGGGACTTAATCCCGGGTCTCCAGGATCAAGGCCCTGGACCCAAGGTGGCGCTAAACCACTGAGCCACCCGGGCTGCCCTCCTTTTTCTTTTAAAAGGTTTTATGTATTTATTCATGAAAGGCACAGAGAGAGAGGCAGAGACACAGACAGAGGGAAGAGCAGGCTCCTCTCTGGAAGTCCGATGCAGAACTCCATCCCTAGACCTAGGATCATGCCCCAAGCCAAAGGCAGACACAACTGCTGAGCCACCCAGACGTCCCTCACAAATTCCTTTCTAGAGACTGTTTAGTCAGTCCCTGGACACATCTCATTATTACTGCACACTCATTACCTCTGTGAATGAAGATTCACCAACTGACTTATGACCCTTGCGCTACGGAGTCACAAGTAGAGATCCAAGGTCTCAGGGCCTGGGCAGACCACCATCCCAAACAGGTTTTTTGCTTCTCCCTTGGCCCAGGCCAGTACCACGAGTGCCAGAAGCACCAGGCATCAGCACACCACAGCTAATGCTCATGCCCATCAGGAGTGGTTTACACTCAATCTCCAAGAAGCACCCAGAAGGATGCAACGCCTTTGCAGAGGGTGGTGGGTCATCAGAGACTGGTCTTAAACACTAAGTGGCAGGTAGGTACCCTCCCTGGGGAGCCTCAAGCCTGGTGGGAACATCCACAGCCGTGCTCAGAAGCCAGTGGAGACAGCCACCCAGGAACAGTGAGAGGTGATGCTGCGTGTGATTCAGGCAACAGAGGCCATGAAAGGACTTGTCCGGGGGTAGATGACCATAGTGGGCAGCTCCAGGAACCATTCAAAGAGAGCGGACCCCTTGCACCCAGGCAAAGCAAGGGAAGATCTAGAGAGGGGGCATGGGAGCTGAGTTCCCACAGGCTGTCCAGGGCAGGCACTGGACCGTCTCTGTGGTGCCAGGGAGCCTCAGAACCTGCTAAGTCCCAGTACACTTGTGGCGGGCTGCACGTGGCTTGCACTTCTCCAGCACTCTGGGACTTGTGAGTAGGCACCAGAAAGAAATCTTTGAGCAATGGCAGATCTGGAAAAGGGGTGATCTACCAGGTAGATGGGAAAGTTGGGCCTGGGGGCAGGAGCCAAGGTTTTGCAATCACTCTCCAACCAGAGTCTCAAGGGTTTCAAGGCCAGAGGATTGTATTTTTATTCCAAACTCAGCCATCTGTTCTCTAGTAACATCACCTTTGGCCACATCACCTGCCCAATGAGAGCACCAGCCTGTCTGTCTGAAGAAAGATGGAAAATCTCTGGATGAAATTCTGTGTGAATCTTCCAAGAGCAAAGACTGCAATTGAGACTGGTGTGGACAGGCCCCAAGGACTCCCTAAGGATGTATTCCAAGGGGATAGTCAGGAGGGTGTACAGCTCCACCACTAGGGGTCCACAGCGCACCACGTCCTCAGCTACCTCTGAGACCATCCCAGAGACCAGATGAGGAACCTGTAGTCACTGAGGCATGCAGCCAGCCTAGGGGGCTCAGGTCCTTCCAGGAATGACGGACCTCACAGAGCCGCAGTACCAAGCCAGCCTGGGTGGCAAAAGGGAGGAGGGCCCGGCCAGGGATGAGAGAGAAAGAAAAAGATGAAACAGGAAAAAAGGTTTCATGTCAGCTATTATGGCTGGGAGCACCCCTACCTGGGGACTAAGGCCTGGGGTATTTGCTGGGAGTTTCTCAAACCGTGTGTGTGGTCTCACTTCTTCCAAGTGGAGAGGCAAACTCTGAGCAATGCCGGATGGAAGGGGGGTTGGGAAAGGGCAGAGTGCTTGCTGAGTGGGAGGGAGATGCTGGTCATGGGACCCAAGGCGGGGAGCCCCCCTGCACCCCAGGAACCCCAGGCCCCAAAGGTTTCACTGGAAGAGGGGCCAAGGTTCAAGTGAGAAGTGAGACACACTTGAGTTTCCGGTGAACTTGGCACCAAACACCTCTGTTTGCTGCTCAGATGAGGTGTCAGAAAACATTGCGAGTCACTGCTGGGGTTTCTCCAAGGCTGGCCCTCTGAACTGCTCAAGGCTCAGGAGGATGAAGGGTCACATTTTGTTTCCTTGTGACCCAGCAGCTTCAAGGACGGGGTTTATCAAATCCATCACCTCATAGCTTTTTCATTATTATCAACAGGAAAGCGCCTTCTGCTTATTATCTTAATTTAGCTGGTCAGTTTGAACAAAACCAAAAACTATTCCTCCCTTTAGCTGATTGCCTTCTAAGCAGGCCCTGCCAAGTCCAGGCTGACCGTGCTAGGCTGGATGCCTGGCCTGGGACGCACTGGCCAGGCATCCAGCCTCTCCAGAGGCCCCAGCTGGTGTTGGGACTGGTGGCTGTATCCGTGGTCACCCCTCCCACACACGCTGCCCAACTCCTACACTGAAAAATAAAAGTCATAAGGCCTCATTATCTTCATTCATTTCTCAGCTCCACCCAAAAGCAACAGAATAAAGGGTTTGCAACGAACTTTCCCAGATCAACTGATTTCTCGGCAGCAAGGGAGGGCCCCATGACGAAGCCATTTGAAATCCCAGAAGCGATTTTCTACCTACGACCTCACTTTCTGTTGCGCTCTCTCCCTTCCCCTGCACCATGCCTTCTCTTGTGGAAAGTGAGCTCTCAGAGCGTCCTTCAGAAACGCCCCAGCAGATGCACCGCTGGGCCGATGGTACTGTGTGGTCACTGGTGACGCAGACACCAGTGGTAAATATAGCAACTCTCGTCAGTTCCGCGCTCTGCATCACATGGTCAAGCTGGAGCCCGTGGCGGAGGGCGATTCCTGAAAGCTTGCCTGCTGTGGAGGCCCCTGCAGAGCCCCAGGTTCTGGGCCCAAGGAGCCCCAGGGACGCCGCCTTAGAAAGGCAATCTCTCATTTAATGTCTCCTCTTTCTGCTTATTTCCATTTCCCCACATTTTCTACAATGAGCATGTATTCATTTCCTACTGGGAGATGAAGACAAATTTAATTTAAAAAAAACAAACACTAAAACAAAACAACATGAAATTGGTGACTGGTCCATGAAGGGTAAGGAAAGGGCCAGCAGCCCTCCCGGGATGGGCCAGCCAGGACCCTGAGCTCAGTTCCCAGCACCCCCCCGGGAGCTAGCCAGCCCAGGAGCAGAGAGGCCCAGCAGGGGCCCAGGAGGCAGGAGTCTTGGCACCACTCTTCCCAAGGGCCAAGCAGATCCTGCTTTGCCAAAGAGCGAGGAAGAAATGCCATTCTTGGGGGGCTTTGCCCAGCCCAGTCTGCCAGGCTGGTGCTGGCGAATGGAAGAGGGGGTAGGATGGGAAAGGATGGGCCACCAGTCCCCTCTGAGGCTGAAGTGACATTGATGCCTGAGGGACAGATGGAGAGGTCCAGCAGATGCCTCAGCCAGCTTCCTTCTCCCAGGAGGAGAACCTTCCATCTGCTTCTCAAAGAGACAGGCCAGTAGCCTATGGAGCCTCCATTCAGAAAAGCCAGAGTCCACAGCTATGCCTGCCTGGTCTCCCTCATCCCCCGGTTCACTCCCTCTGAGGGGTCCTTCTTGCATCTGTCCTCAGGATCCCATCCTCCCTGCCCTCTCCAGGGGCTAGGGCAAAGACTATAGGGTCCACACAAGTCCCAGGTATGTCCCTAACTTCCCTCGTTCTTACTCAGGCCTTACCCCTCTCAGCTGCCCTCTCCATGAAATGGAGCTCTAGTCATTCATTTAATAATTAGCCATTGAGGTCTTTAGGAAGTGTCAAGGCACTGAGGATCCATGATGAACAAAAATAAGGTTACTCCTAGTGGAGGATAGAGCCTGCAAACAAGAAAACACAGACAATACAGGTGGTGGCGAGTGCTGTGGGACACAAGGAGGCAGCGGGGTCAGGTGAGGGGTTATGCTGTGAGGGAAGGTCAGAGAAGTCCTCCCTGATAAGCTCACACAGAACAGAGATCTGGATGGAGGGAGAGAAGGAGGAAGTCATTCACAGGTAGAGTGAGCTGGAATGCCCCCCACCAGCATCAAGAAGAGGAGAGCAGAGGCCAAGGGCAGGAACAAGAGGGACAGGCAGTCAGGGTTCTATGGGCAGGAAGGCTTTGCTCTGGTGGGATGGCTCCCATGTGACAGCAGCTGCTGTGTGAACAACAGAATGTGGGGACAAAGATGCGGGCAGGATGACCAGTGAAAACAATCTTGTAGAAACCCAGGTGGGGTAGGACAGTGAAAGAGTGAATGTGACCAGGTTCTGGAGTTGTGTGTGGTACCTACATGACCCACACTTACACATCATCTACATAAACATGTGTGGCATCTGAGATCATCGATATATGTATAGGACGTGATATATAAATATATGACTTTTCTAATCATGGAAGTCTTAAAAATTCCTTTACCATGGGAAATCTCAAAAGCTAACAAAAGTAACTCCCCAGTATCCACGGCCCAACTTTAACAGTTAGCAGCTCAAGGCCAATTCAGTTTTGTCTATGCCTCACCTGCCCCCCTCCATCCACCGTCCAAGCCCACATACCCTTCAGTGTGGATACAGTTCAAAGACAGAGGCTTTGGTGTGGGACTGGATGTGGGCATGGGAGGCATTTCCGTTGGTGTCAGGTGCCTTTACTGAGCTGGGGAAGCCTGGGCTCAGGTTGAAAAACTATTGATCACATGGAGCCCCCCACCCTCTTACAGCACACATGCCAGCAGAGCCTGCCCTCCATTGGGCACCTGCCCCCACCGCACCCTAGAAACGATCTCAGTGATGTCACTAGTTATCTCTTATCACTAAATCCAATGGAAATGTTTCCACCTTATCTAGCCCATCCCTGAAGAACATCTACAATACTAACGGACCACTCGCTTCTCCTCCAAGACTCTCTCATGCCCGGGTTTCCTCTCAGCCTGGCTGGCTGGCTGCCTCCTCTCCCTCCCTCCCCTCTCCCAGCAGCCCTGGAATGCCACAGTCATTTCTGGTCCCCTCTCTTCCAGAGGCCCTGGCCAGTACCATCCTTCCCTACCGCTTCCTCACCCTCTGTGTCTATAACCCAGTCTGTCCTATGTGCCTCAGCTCATGGTCTCCAGACCTTCCCTCTGAAACTGCCATCTCTGTGAATAGCAGCTCCCAAGCCAGAAACCTGGGGTCCTCTGTGACTTCTCACTCTTCCTCACCCCCATATTCAGCCCATCCCAACTGCGATGACGACGATGATGACAGCTGGCATGTATAGGCTTCCGACATGCCAGGCACCACACAAAACACTGTATAATGTAATCTTCCCATATCCCTATTATTAGCCCAGTTTGACAGAGAATCCTGGGCAGAGAAACTTTCCCAAGGTCACCCCAAGTGGCAGAGCTGGGACTCAGGAGTAGGAGGCCCTGCTGACTGCAGGACACATGGCCTTCAGTGACACTGCACTGCTGGGAGTCACTCTCAGACCTGAGGCTCCCAGGGCCCCATGCAATCCAAGGTCCAGTTCCATGCCCCGCAATCCAGGCCAGCTGCTGCTCCGAGCTCATAGTGACTAGGGACTGCAGTCCTCCAGAAGACTGCCCTCCCATGCCTGCTGGCTCGCTCACTTCCTCCAGGCCCCAGAGAGGCCTGCTGGCCTTCCACGAACCGTCCCCCTGCCCCTGCTAAGGCCTACTTACTCCAATCTCTACTAAATATCCTTCCTTTTGGAGGAGTCTTACTTTCATCATGAGTACACCTAAGAGGAGCTGGAAAGGGCTATTCCGTGTGTGGTCCCACATTGCTGACAGAAGACAGGGGAGAGATCAAGTGCAAGGAGTGCAAGGCTCAGGGCGGAACAGGGCCACAGGGACCCATGGGGACGGCTGCTGTGGAAAACTCCTCAGCCAGGGCCAGGGAAGCAGGGATGCTCTACACAAGACCCGCCGCTCCCTGTTGTTCAGGGAGCTGCAGGAGCTGGGAGGAGGCAGACGCCCCCTTCCTGTGCCCTCGGCTGGGGTGGGAAGCTGAAGTTTTCTCCTGGAGCAGTGGTGGGAGTGATTGGGCACAGCTGAAGCAGGACCCCCAGGCTGCAGCCTCAGCTGTGTGCTCCTGAACTCTACACCAGCAGCGGCAGTGGCAGCCCCAGGGGCAGCAGCCCTACCTGTGGGTCATTTCTTTAGAGTTCTGGGCCCAGCCTGTTCCTCCATCCTCCCAATATTTTCATAAACACCTACTTTTCTGCACTGAGTGCTCTCTGCATAAGATGCCCCACGGTATCTATTTCCTGCAATGATTCCAGAGACTTAAGTATGAGGGCTGCAGTGTAGCAACCAACAGTGACACCCCCAAACAAGGATAAGGCCCCGAAGACTAAGAAGGAGACAGACACATCCAGGAGGGACATGTGTAGGGTGGTGTCCAGGGGCAAAACTTCCACTGGCCCTGTCCAGACTTGGCTTTGTGGATTAAGTACCACAGTCACGTGACCAACCAAAGTTATGATTAGAAACAATGACAATACTACTACTGCTGCTGCTGCTGCTGCTACTATTGCTGACAGCACGCTTACTACGTGCTAGGCACTATTCTGACAACTTAGGAACATTAACTTATTTGTTCCACACCACAACCACGTGAAGCAGGTACTGTTAACGCCCTCACTTTATGCAGGTGGCTGAGAAAGGCAAGGAGCCAGCCCTGACCAGTGGCCTGGCCTGCCACTCGCTGAGGTGGACTCCATGAGCAGCCACACCTTGGGAATTGATTGTGCCAAGCACTCTGCACAGAACCTCTCATGCACTCCTGGCGGAATCTTAGGAGGAGGAGCCATAGTATGGCCATAGCACAGATATAGAAACAGACCTGGAGAGAGTTAGTGATCTGTTCCTGGTCATAGAATTGACAAGTGGGTTGTTTGCTGGACCCACATTCTACCGCCTGAAAGGAAAGCTCTGAGGACCCACAAACTGGGCGGGGCAAAAGGAACTGACACAGCCAGAGCCCAGCAGAGTCAATGTCTCCCTGAGCTTCAGTGCCTGCCTGCCTGCCCGCCTGGTATAATCACCACCCACAACTCCTGAAGGTGAGGAGAGGCTCCTTCGTGGGTGCTGGCTGTCCTTGCCCCTGATCTGCAGACCTCCGACCAGCGAGACACATGTACAGCTGCCATGAGGCCACACTGCAATGAGGACAGCTCCTTTTCTCCTACCCTTTGGGGGGACCTGCTGGTCACTCTTTGATGTTCTGGAAAGTTCACCCTACTTTCCCTGGCCTTATCCAACCACTGAAACAAAACAAAGAAGTTTCATTGTGCTTCTGAGCTACTGGCTCTTTTGATTTACATCTTTGCCACCATAGCCTTAAACCTGGGGGGTAGCCCTCAGCGAAGGCATGCACTCAAAAACACAACCGTTAGGCAGCCTGGGTGGCTCAGCGGTTTAGCATCACCTTCGGTCCAGGGCGTGATCCTGGAGACTCCGGATCGAGTCCCATGTCAGGCTCCCTGCATGGAGCCTGCTTCTCCCTCTGCCTGTGTCTCTGCCTCTCTCTCTGTGTCTCTCATGGATAAATAAATAAAATCTTAAACACACACACACACACACACACACACACACACACACACACACAACCGCTGAATACATGGATAGCTTTTGAATCGCATTGACCTTCCCTCCTCTCCAGCTCTCCCTCAATCCCAGAGCTCTGTACCCTGGCCTTCCCTCTAGGATGTCCACACTTCACAGTTTTAACTTCAACACTCGGACCTTTCCTCAAAAACTTAGACCTTCCCTCAAAAAAGGAGTATGCACCATTGACTCCAAATAATAGTTAATCTAGATTTGAAGTCTCCACCTATCCTGGAAGGAACTCTGTCTCCCCATCTCTATAGTGATGACCTCACTTACCTGAGCAAAGAAACAACCCCATGAAAAAAATGAGCAAAAAAAAATGGCCATTTTTCCAAAAAAGATATGTGAATGGCCAATAGATGCATGAAAAGATGCATCACTAATCACGCAAATCAAAACCACAATGAGATATCACTTCACCTCTGTTAGAATGATTATTATCAAAAAGGCAAGAAACAACAAGTGTTGGTAAAGACGCGTACAAAAAGGAACCCTGTGTATTATGGATGGAAAAGCAAACTGGTGCAGCCACTATGGAAAACAGTATGAAAAATCCTCAAAAAAACTAAAAATACAAATGCTACATGATCCAGTAATTCTACTTCTGGAAATATACCCAAAGGAAATGAAGACACTCTGTCGAAGATATATGTGAACCCCTATGTTCATGGCAGCATTATTTACAATAGGTCAAGACATGGAAACATCCTAGGTGTCCACTGATGGATGAATGGAAAGAGAACTTGTGGTGTGTACACACACACACACACACACACACACACACACACACACACACAGGAATATTATTTGGCCATAAAAAAGAAGGAAATCCAGCCATTTGTGACAGCATGAATGATCCTAAAGGTGTTATGCTAAGTAAAATGTTAGGAAAAGATAGTACTGTATGATCTCACTTATATGTGGAATCTAAAAACAAAAACAACACACACACAAAAAAAAACAAACTCATAGAAAAAAACATGAGATTTGTGGTCACCATAGAGGGTAGAAAAAGAGGGAACTGGATGACCGTGGTCAAAAGGTACAAACTTCCAGTTATAAGTAAGTACAGGAGATGCAATATACAACACAGTGATGACAATTAACAATGCTCTGTGGCATATTTGAAAATTGTTAGAATAAATCCTAAAATTTCACATCACAAGGGAAAAATATTTTTTTTCTTTCTGTTGTCTATAAATAAGATGATGGTAAGCTTATGGTAATCATTTCACAGTATATATGTTGTTATGCTATACACCTTAGACCCATACAATGCTATATGTCAATAATAAAACTGAGGAATAAAAAGAAATACCTATTCACAAATTTTTTAAGAAACACAAACTTAGGGATACCTGGGTGGCTCAGTTGGTTATGTGTCAGACTCTTGATCATGTTGGGCTCTGCACTGGATATGGAGCCTGTTTAAGATTTTCTCTCTCTCCCCCTCCTTCCATCGCATGCTCTATCAAAACAAAACAAACTTACCCAGAGATCTGGCCTTTCTCCCAGGTCTTGGGAGGTAACTTCTAAACCTCTGGAATGAAGAGGTTGGCCTTTGCTAGCAGTTCCTGGGAAGGAGCCCCTAAATCTTTGGGACTTCCCAAGTCATAAGAGTGTCTAGGTCCTGATAGTTTATGCTAATTAGGCAACTCAGGGTGGGGACTAGCATGACCATTAGGCCACAGTGGTCTCAACTGAGGAGATAATGATCCAGTCAATTGCACCTACAGAACAACACACCAGTAAAACTCTGGACACCAAGGTTCAGGTGAGTTGCCATGGCTGGCAGTACCCTGTACATTGCCATGCATCAAGGTTCTGGGGAGGTGGCACATTCTGACTCGATGGGGAGAAAACAGAGGAAGCCTCATGTTTGGGATCCTCCTAGACATCACCCTCTGTGTCTGTTCTTTTGGCTCGTATTACAGGTTACACAGCTATAACCTTACATATTTTTCCAAGTTCTGTGGGTCACTCCAGAGAATTATGAACCTGAGGAGGTAGTGTGAACTTTTGAATTTGTAGCCAATTGGCCAAAAGTGAGGGCGGGCGGGGAATCCTTGAACTTTGCAGCTGTGTGAAGTGAGGGCAGTCTTACGGAAGCCATGCCCTTAACCTGGGAAGTATAACCCAACTTCACACAGTTGGCATCAGAAGTCATTGTACGAAGTTTGGCAAACTCGTGCCACAGTCCAGAGGAAGGATCCAAAATATGGTTGCAGGGCCTTCCTCATACACTCACGTGGATTCTGTCCTTCACAAGATGACCTGAGGAAATCAGTAGGGAGAGGAAGGTCAGAAAGCAAGGGAAGGGAGTGGACAGGACAGAGAAGCAAAATCTCAGGAGGAAAGAGCCATGTGGTCTTGGGGTGCTAGGTGCAAGGGTGCTAGGACCTCACCAGGGCCGAGGCAATTAGACTAAGGCAGCAGGGCAGGTGGTGAGGCATTGACAAAGACAACTGATTTGAAAACCAGGAAGACTGTGGTTCTTTTCCCTAATTAGGATGTATTTCAGTTCCATTTATAAAGTGGTCATTCCTGACACCTCAAGATAGACACGCTGGAGGCCCCCGTACTGCTAAGGACCCATGGACCTGATGTGACTCAGGCTAAGCCCCACCTGGTGCCACTTGTCTTTTGTCAGAATCCCAAACCGGGAGGAATGGCATCCCTGAGTGCTGGGACAGGAAAGAGTCTGGGTTCTACCCAGAGAAAGAACCTCAGATCAGCTTTTCCATAAGAGGATAGTTTCCAAGATGCCACCTGTACTTGGAAGAAGCCAGGCTGAAACACTATTCAAGTCAAACTTTCTTGATATTACTCTATCTTTCCCCAGGAGGACTGCACTAGAACAAATTCGGACACCTGTGGCCTCTTCCTTCTGTGCAAACAAAAAGCCAGCAGCAACCCCAAGCTGATAAGATTAATCTAAAGAGCAAATTATGGTGTAATTTCCTATGCTGATACTTTGTAGTTAATTTTAAAAAAAGGTTTCATTTTCCTATTGGTATGATTTCACAGGAACATTTTACCTATTTCTGTGAGGTATTTTTTCTCCTGGAAGAGAGGTGCTGATTGGCCCCAAATGACTGACAACTTGGTGTAACGAAAATTTCCAATTTCCCTCATTTTCCCTCAGTTTCAGCAATTTTAAATCTATATATATAGAGAATTCTCTGTCAGAATTGCATTGTGAGCCTCTTCTAGTAAACTGATTTGTCTGCTATTGTCACTGCAAATAGAGATCTATTAATGGGTCTCACCTCCCAACTGATTCCAACTCTGGTCTGCTTACTAGCACTCACCAGCACCTTCGTCCACGGACATAACTTCAATATTACTATTAAAGAGATCATCAAAATGTTGAACATCCTCACAGCGAGAAACGTGAGTAAGCTATCTGGCACCATCTCTCCAGATGTTCTGGAGATGCCGTGGGTATTTCTTAGACTCTGAGAAGAACATCACAGCTTCCAGAGAAGTTGGTGGTTGGTGACAGACAAGGAGCAGAGTAGAGATTGCTCTGCAGCAGCGTTTCTGTCCTGAGGGATTGTGGGAAGTTTGCTTGGTCAGAGGGAGTGAGGGCTGCCCAACAAGCATCCCTCTGTACAATTGGAAGTGACTGTCTCTTGCTCTCTCATTCCGGGCCAGGACTTATGCATGGAGCTGACCGTCAAGGACGTCTTCACTGCCCCAAAGGTAAGAGCTGTCCCAGCGTCCACTTTGGCTCATGAGTGACTTGGGAGAGGAAAGCCATCCACAAGTGTCTGAACAAGAAACTTTTCTTTAAAAGAAAGTGAATAGACCCAGATGAGCTAGAAGGTGTTAGAGGTTTTTAAGAATGAGAATTCTGATCTTTACTTTCAAGCATGTTTTAGTGTTTCTGGTTTCACATGGTTTAGAAGATGTGTAGTGGAGAGCTTGGATTTTGTGATCTTAATTCAGACCCTGGTCAAGGGATAGCTCCTTCTTTTCCTCCTATATCCCAGCCTAGTACCGGGAACACGGGAGGTGCTCAATAAATGCTTGTTGAAGGAGAGTTTTTCCAGCCCGCACATTTCTGAAAAAAACAAATAGTGTCACGAAAATAGATATGGAGATTACAGGCTGGGGGAGCTTTCATTTTGTCTAAGAGACTTCCTACGGCAACAGAGAAGGTATCGCCAGAGCCCCTCCTTTTCCGCAGCCTGGTCACCTAACAGCCCACTGGCTCTGGGGGTGGCAATCCAAAGACCCTCGCCTGCGATGTCCTGCCAAGCCCCTTCCAGCCCAGTCTGGAACTGCCCCGCCACAGGGGGTCCCCACTCATCCCTGGCCCTGGCTGCTTGGGCATCTCGCCTTTCCGCCTCCTGTGCCATCTCACCCCCGCCCCTCTATCTTTAGTGGGAGGAGACAGATTTGACAGCTGATAGTACATTTTCTCTGACAAACATATGACTACAGCCATGTCAATAGGTTTGTGCACATCAGTTCCTGTTTTCATGGAAACACAAGACTGAGAATGAAAAACCCAAAGCTTCAATTTACCAGTGGTCTCCTAACCACCTGCTTTCCACGTGGACTAGAAGAGGATAGGGTGGCCAGGAGTAGAGCTGTGTAGGCCCAGCACCCAGGCCACAGAACAGACTTATCCTACCTTGTGAGGGAAACTTCTTCAGGCTCTGTCTGGGCTATCTCATCTCATTAAAGATTAGTCCAGGAATCTAATATACAATAATACATAATGTAATACAGCCATATATATTATATTAATGCATAATGTATAATATATATTATATAATTTTGTCCTTTAGCATCTCATCCTGTTTCAGACTCTATCAGGAGGCTGGAAGGGCTTGGAGATTTTATACATACATGGAACTATATAATATATAAATATCATCTATCAACATTTTATATACATATGAGATAGCCAAGAGCCCACAGGGCTGTGCCTGGGTTCTCCAGATGGCACCGCACTGCTGGGAGGGCTCTATCAAAGCCAGGGATTAGGCTCCAAAGTGCCGAGTGTCTCGAAGTGACACACAGCCTGTGGCTTTAGGCACACTTTTGCTGTTAACTAGCTATGTGGCCTTTAGCCAGTCTCTGTATCTTTTTGTGCCTCAGTTTCCACATTTGAAGATATGAAAGTGATTTTGAAAGTTGGTTGGAATTCAATTCTTGAGTTAGTGGAAAGTGTTAATGTAAAATGATCTAACTCTTAGTTAAAGGCAAAAACTGGTTATAGAGGAGCAATCATTCTAAGAAGGAGGGGCTGGTGGCTAGAAAAGATCCAACTCTCTGTGACTCCACTCTGAGCCATCTCTAGAAGACCAGGCCAGCCTCATCCTTGCCAAGGTGCAGGCCAAGCTGCACAACCTTTCTGCTGCTCTTGGCCATCCTCTTCATCAGTTATCATACAGGCCCCTCACTGCATGGGTAGACATCTGCTGAAACAAAGTCCCCACTGTCCTCCTTCATTCCTACCTGTCTCATATGCCTTCCTCAAACTGCTTCTATTCCAAGGATTACCAATCTCCTTGTTCCATTCTTTCTTTTCCTCAAAGACGCAGCCCTGCTTACTTATCTACTAAGATACTACAGGATAAGGAAATGATGTTATTTTCAAAGCCCATCAATGGGGGTATGTGGGTATCTTGGTGTTCCCAAAGGAAGACATCTTTCCAAAATCCACTGTATCAGTTTTCTTTCTTTAGCGGATCAAGAATCCTATTATCTTCAAGTCAGGTGGGATCCTGTTCTTGGTAGTTGCTGAAAAGAAAGTGCTCATCTAAATCCTGGACTTCACAGGCAATGTTTACCCAGCATCTCTGAAATTAAGATGGTCTGAGAAACAGCAAAGTAGAAAACAAGCAAGCTGACTGGTCTGTGATGGATTTCTTGGGTGGACCATTAGTGGAAGGTATTTTCTACTTTCAAAGAGAGGTCAAATCCATGATTCCTCAGAATTCTACACCAACTCTCAAATCTTTTTCTTTTTTAAGTAGAAGCAAAAGACTTTCTTGTGTATAGCATCAGCTGACTAAATGTGGGCTGAGGTGGGGATAATGAATACAACACAAACAGGACTAGATTTTTTTTTTAAGATTTTATTTATTTATTCATGAAAGACACAGAGAGAGCAAGAGGGAGGAGAAGCAGGCTCCATGCAGGAACCCAACGTGGGACCTGATCCTGGAACCCCGGGATCACACAGGACTAGATTTTTATGGCCCTAAATGAAGCTAGTCAAGGGCCATGTTAGAAATCTAACAGCATCTTTGCCAGAGAAGCAGCCCTAAATGGTGTTCCACCAATTGCTGATATTCCCATGAGTGTTAGGCTTCTATCTAGCATAGGCCTAAGTTTCCCAGTGCAGTTTCTTTTCCTGAGCAGTCCTGAACTGCAAGGTCCACCAGGCTGTCAAAGTGTGCCTCCTGAGCCACACAAGACATTGTCAGGCAGCGAAAGCTGGTCAAGCAGATGCCAGTGGTCATTCAGTAGTTCATAGTAGGATCCTGTAGCTGCAATTTCAATGGAACTAAAACTTTAAAGTCTTAATGAAAACTGCATTTAGAATCAGTTCTTTTAGAGTTTTTCCATTTGATTTGAACTCTTCAATTCCTTTATATCCCAACTGCCTTTGGAAAGTACATTGAAGAATTTGCCTAGAGGGTGTTTTCCTGTATAAGGCCATATACTCAAAACAGAGGCAGTTTAATTTCTAGGCTCCAAGCCAAAGTTTTATAAAAGTCTCATGAGATTTTGATGAAAAAATAAGCAAAGGGGCTCTTGTCTTTTTGGTGTTCCCGAACCACATTGTTCTCTCTCCAGCAGCACAGGTATGCACCTACCTGTGCACGTACAGCTTAGTGTCTGCCTTCCCCCTTAGCTTCCCCACCTCTGCTCACTTACTAAGCCTCCAAAGATATGGAGATTTATGGGAGGTTTCTTGACTCTCACAGTCCAGAGATGCTTGCGTGTTTCTCTTTAATTTCCAAGTACAATCAGAACCCAGGAGGGCTCTTGGCAAGTTCACTAAATACATGTCCTTCCAAAGTCCTCGCCAATGGTCCATCAAGGCCCACAGGGTAAAGGGGAAGCTTGTGCAGGCTAGGATCCTGGGTCAGGATCCTACTTCAGTCTGGGTCTAGATCTTCCTGGAAAAACCCTAAAATATAAAATGCACTTCTAGAATTTTGCCTAAAGATATAAGAGATGAACACAAAGATTTACACAGATGACTCACTGCCACTTTATTTTACAGAAGCAAAAAACTGCAATGATAGAATACTAACCAATTGTGGCTCAAATATGTCTTGGGCCCCCATGTAGCTCTCATTCCCATGTTTTGTTTTGTTTTGTTAAGATTTTATTTATTTATTCATGAGAGACACAGGGAGAGAGAGGCAGAGACACAGGCAGAGGGAGAAGCAGGCTCCCTACGGGGAGCCCAATGTGGGATTCGATCCTGGGACTCCAGGATCACGCCCTGGGCCAAAGGCAGATGCTCAACCACTGAGCCACCCAGGGATCCCATCCCATGTTCTTATATACTACTGAATGACTTAATGCTTGAACTATCTATTGTGTGAAAAGCCTACAGAACGGTATCAACAGTTGGTCCTCGTTTTTAAAAAAATATTTTTAAAAATGGGAAGATATTTATCAAAGTATCAATAGTTATCTCTGGCTGGTGGGATAATGAGTGAATTCATTTTTGATGACTATATATTACCTTTACAGTAAACATATATTTCCTTAATAATCAGAAAAAAAATGCAGTTAACCCCGCCTCACCCCCCCCACCCCACCCCCATGGTACTTCTCATATAAATCCCCAGGTGATCTTGTTCATGTACATTGTGATTCAGGCGGCTAGGGGGCAGGCTGGAGGTTCTGCATTTCTAATGAGCTCCCAGGTGATGACCATGCTGCTGCTTCCTGGCCCACACTTTGTGGAGCAAGGAACTAAAGTATGTCCTTGTAGAGGCTAGAAATAGCTTTATAGGAGCTGAATCAGGCTCAAGCTAGACCACTCCCCACATTCCGTGTTTTTGTTCTTCAGCGGAAAGCAACAGGACACACCAGGCCTGATTTAGACTAAGTCACAATGCCTCTGCCAGGTTCCCCAAAAAAAGTGTTTTCCCACCTGTACATTCCCTCTTCTGAGGCCCAGACATCTCCAGAAATAGCCATGTGACCAGACATACATCTGGGCTGCCAGTATTTCACAGTGTTTCTGATGCTATACCTCCTAGGCAAAAGGCCTTTTCCAGAGTTGTGTCCATGGCCCAGCTCAACTGCACCCTCTTCCAGAAGCTTCCTCTGATCTCACACCTAGCCCTGATCTTGGCATGCCTCTCCAGCTGTTTGGGCAGATGTCTCACCTCCTCACATAGACCCCAGGCTTTGCAGACACTTGCCACCTCCCATGGAGGGGGGTGGGGGAGCTAACTGGAGAGTGCTGCCCAAAGCACCAATATCCAGGCCAAAGGATGGACAATCATTTATTTGATGACCATGTAGGATTTCTAGGACACTTGGATTTTATTTAATACCTTACAACAATGAGACAGAGCAATGTGACTACAAGCTCACATAGGCTTGCATGGTAGAGAGAAATAGACATCATGGGCAGACATATGGTTCTACATTCAAATCCCTGCTCTGTCATTTACTTAGCTGAGCACCTTTACTCGGGCAGCCTTTTAGCAAAACCGTCCAAGGGAAACGAGAAGGTTGCTGCATTTGTAGGTAATCAGGAGAGGTCATTTACTGTCATTTCACTCACATGAAAGAATTATCTCAATACCTGATCCACAATTGAGCAAACTCACATTTCTCCACTTGTCTTCCTGGAAAAAAGCAATCACAAGAAAAACTCTCTCCCATGTTCAAAACAGGGCTAGCACATGGCTAACTGCAATATTTATCTTTCTAGAACACAAGCGATAAGGAAATCTTCTGCAGAGCTGCTACTGTACTGCGGCAGATCTATACACACAACTGCTCCAACAGATATCTCAGAGGACTCTACAGGAACCTCAGCAGCATGGCAAACAAGGTAATCTGAATCATACCTACAGTTTGGCTCCTGACTTTTAAACATTCCTCCTTAAGAGTCATAATACCCTTGGTTAATCAACCCATTCATTCACTCAGCAAATATTTATTGAGGGTCTGTGAGTGCAAGGTGCTATTCTAGGCACTCAGGATACAGTGCCTGGTCTCACAGAATGTTCTAGTGGGAGAGTTAGAAAAGCAAACAAACATGTAATATTATGTCCAGGAGAGATAAATGCTCTGAAGAAAAATACAGGAATGAAGAATATAGGGGTCATGAGGGAGAGGGATGATTTAACAGTTGGTGACATCATCTGAGCAAACATTTGAATTAAGTGAAGGAGCAGGCTAAATGACTAGCTGGGGAAATAACATTCCAGGCAGAGGAAATAGCTGTCCAAAGGCCCTGAGGTAGAAATGAGGTTCACATGTTCAAAGATCAGGAGGAAAGACTGGGTGGCTGGATCAGATTGAGCAAGGGGGATTTTGGCAGATTACACATGGTCTTTGGTTTCCACCCCAAGTTTGGCAGGACGCACCCATAGAGTTGGGAGCTGAACAGACTACAATCTGATTTACATGATTTAAAATAATCATTCTGGCTTCTGTGTGGTAAATAAACTGAAAAGAGCTAAGCACAGAAGCAAGATGTTCTACTGGGAGGCCATCACAGTAACCCAGGTTGGAGATAATAGTAGTTTCAACAGACTGGGAGCAAAAGAGTTTGTTATGGGCAGCCCAGATGGCTCAGGGGTTTAGTGCTGCCTTCAGCCCAGGGTGTGATCCTGAAGACCCGGGAATGAGTCCCATGTCGGGCTCTCTGCATGGAGCCTACTTCTTCCTCCGCCTGTGTCTCTGTCTCTGCCTCTCTCTCTGTTTCTCATGAATAGATAAAGTCTTAAAAAAAGAGGTTGTTAGATTTGGGATATAACTAAAAATAGAGCTAAGGGGCACCTGGGTGGCTTGGTCAAGCATCTGCCTTCGGCTCCAGGTCATGATCCTTGGGTCCTGGGATCAAGTTCCACATCAGGCTCCCTGCTTCTCCCTCTCCCTTTGCCTGCTCCTCCACCTACTTGTGTTCTCTATATCAAATAAATAAATAAAATCTTAAAAAGAAACAATAAAAATAGAGCCAGAAGACCCATTGTGAGGGATGAGGGAATGAGTAAAAGGGGGCCTCTTGGTTCCTAGCCTGAGCCTTTTGGGAGAGGGCTGGTGCCCAGAAAACTGGACGCAGAGCAGTGCTGGAGGTTGAGCAGAAGATCAGGAGTTCAATTTATCAATACTAAGTTTGAGGTACCTCTTGGATAGTCAAGTGGAGATGCTGAGATTATTGGAAAAGACTGAGGCTTTGGGGAGAGGTCAGAACTTGTTCTATAAAAGAAAGAGTCCTCAGAAGATGTTATTCAAAAGTCCTAGACCTGCATGACATAGAAAAGAGATCTAAGGACTGAGCCCAGAAGCATTCTAACATAAAGAGGTCAGGAAGAGATCCAGCAAAAAAGACTGAGAAGTAGCTGGTGAAGGAAGGGGGAAACTGAAGAGTGTATGGTGCCCCAGACAGAAGGGAAGAAACTCTTAATAAGAAGAGATCCAATGTGCCAAGTGTACCAAAAGGTCAAGTCAGATGAAGATGAGAATGGCCACTGGATCTGGAATAATAGCCTGACTGGAGCAGGTTCCACAGAGAATGCTGGTAAGGAGGAGTGAAAAGAAAGGGGCAGTGAGTTCAGAAAACCCTTCTGAGGTGTTTTGCTATAAGATTGCAGAGAAACAGAACAAGAGCTGAAGGGCAGCAGTAAGGGAAGCTCTTTTGAGGTGGGGCATATGTCCAGCATGTTAATATACCAGTGGGAATGATCCAGCAGAGAGGGGAGAAATGATGGTGTAGGAAAGAGGAAGAGCTCAGAGTTGATGTTACCTAGTGCCAAATGGAGGAATTGGGGGCATTCATCCCCTTGCTGGGCCTGTCACCTGATTCTTAAGGCAAAGAAAAGGAAGAGGGAGGTGACACTACACTCATTCTCTCTTTTAATCCATTTAATTATCATTTAAGTAGGCACAATTGTCCCCATTTACTGAGGGAGGAAATTGAAGCTTTTATAAATGAAGTGGTTTGTCCTAAACAATGTAATTAATAGAGCTGAGGTTCAAACTGAAGCAGTGGGGTAGGTACCTGGAATCCTTTCCACCTGAGGTGCTGTCAAGCTGGAATGTTGCTGTTTATGGGCAGGAGGGCAAAGGGAATGAATCTCTGTCTCAGCAGTCCAGGCAGCCATGCAAAAGGCCCTACACCTCATGTTACAGCCCTGAACAGTACCTAGCTGTGACATACCTTTCCAGAGTCTGCGGCACCCCCTAACGGTACATGGTTAGTGACGGTACAGTGACCAATTCTAGGAGCACAGAATTAGAATATTAGAATGTACAGAAGACCAGGAAACCATGCTGGCCTACTGGCAGAGACAGATTCTCATGCAAACTAGACTTGAAGGCCTTGGTTGGAAAGAATTGTTCAGGTGACAAGTGCCAGAGGAGACCTGACTCAGTGATCTAGCAATGCAAGCTAATGAAATGTTTTGGGTTTTTTTTGCAGACCTGTTCTATGAATGAAGTCAAGAAGAGTACACTGAAAGACTTCTTGGAAAGGCTAAAAGTGATCATGCAGAAGAAATACTACAGGCACTGAAGCTGAATATTTTAATTTATGAGTTTTTAAATAGCTTTATTTTAAAAAATATTTATATATTTATAACATAATAAAATAAAATATATATAGACTCTAACAGCACAGTGTCACTTCAATGGCATTGGCTATATTTACTTGACAACTTTTGAGGAAACCAATTTAATTTACTAAGAGACTAAAACTGGTATAGAAGTAAAAGAAGAAAAATCGTTCCCCTCTCAAGGAGTTCCCTTTCCAGAGCAGGACATAATGTACAAAATGATTAAAGACTACAAGGCCATGCAAGATGTACATGATAGGAGAGCTTGCAGAGTGGGTCCATGAGTACTACTACCTACCAACTAATGTTGAATAAAAAAAGGCATTGGAGCACTTTGAGAGGCTCAGTTGGTTAAGCATCTGCCTTCAGCTCAGGTCATGACCCCAGGGTACTGGGATTGATCCCTGCATCAGACTCCCTGGTCAGCACAGAGGCTGCTTCTCCCTCTCCCTCTGCCTGCTGCTCCCTCTGCTCGAGCTGTCAAATAAATAAATAAAATATTTAAAAATTAAATGAATTCAAAATTTAATTTAATATAAAATTTAATATAAAATTTAATATAAAAAGGTGTTAACTGAATGCTGAAAACATTCCTCTCCCACTGGCACACGGTTGTCACACTGAGTCTAAGATGGGAAAATGGAGCTCCAGCACACTACATGGCTCTGCACTGAACAACATTTAAAGTCCAGATAAACAATGAGAGACTCCTAAGTCTGGAAAACGAACAAAGGGTTGCAGAAGGGGAGGCGGGAAGGGAAATGGGGTAACTGGGTGATGGGCACTAAGGAGGGCACTTGATGGATGAGCACTAGGTGTTATACTGTATGTTGGCAAATCGAACGTCAATAAAAACAAAACAAAAAAAAAATAAAGTCCTGATAGTATAAATTCCCTTGATTTTTAAGTCTTAGGACCAACCACCAGACAAAGCACAATTTAACTGTAATTATAGAACAGACTAAATGCTATCAACCTAATGACACAAAAGATACAACTGGAAATGGTTGATAGGTAAAAGCAGAAGGAAAGAAAGGTATCTCACTTGGGGAAGGGATTAGTTGAACAATACTGTCTAAGGATGATGGAATAAGAACAAGAGATTTAAGTATTCAAATTTGCACAGGTAATACAAGATCTGAAAATAAATTTACTATAAAAAATTTGGAAGGGGTAGTATAAATGAAGTGAACCCTCACTTTTCAATACAGAAATTAACACACAATATCCAAGGTTGGAAAATCAAAAACCAGTTGGCAGGGCTGGTCACTAGATGATGACTGTTGCAGCTGGGGATGGGGTACGTTGGAGCTAATTATACTACTGTACTTTTATACACGTTTATAAGTTTTCATAACAAACAGTGGGGAAAAAATCCCATAGTGGAACTATGCTAGTAGTAGAGTAGCAAACTATAGCTAGTAGCAAAACCATAAATATTACAAACTAAAGGGAGGGTGGTTTGTTGGGAATGGGTCTTGGAATAAGGATCAGTAAAAGCAAGACAGAAGACTGTTGGCTTTCCATGTTAAGTATCTACCCAAGAAAACTGAAAACTTACGTCCACACAAAAATCTCTCCACCAATGTTCATCACATTATCCATAATAGCTAAAAGGTAGAAACAACCGAAATGTCAATCAACTGATGAAAGAAAGTGTGGTATTCCCATGCAACAAAATACTACTTGGCAATAAAAACAAATGAAGTACCAATACATGCTACAATATGGATGAACCTTAGAAACACTAGGGTAAGTGAAAGAAGCCAGATACAAAAGGCTACATGATTCCATTTATATGAAATATCCAGAAGTGGCAAATCAAAAGTAGATCAACAACAGCCAGACTACAGGAAGAGCCCAAGTGTCTGTTGACTGAAGAGTGGGTAAAGAAGACACACACACTGGAATCCCATTCAGCCATCAAAAAGATGAAATCTTGTCATTTGCAATGATATGGTTGGAGCTACCAAAATAAGTCAGTCTGAGAAAGAAAAATACCAAATGATCTCACTCATATGTGGAATTTAGAAAGCATAACAGATGAACATAAGGGAAGGGGAAAAAAAGAGGGAAGCAAATGCTAAGAGACTCTTAACTGTAGAGAACAAATTGAGGGTTGATGGAGGGAGGGAAGCAGGAGGTAGGCTAGAGGGGTGATAGGTATTGACAGCTCTTGTGATAAGTACTGGGTGCTATAAGTGATGAATCACTAAAATTGTACTCCTGGAACCGGTATTATGCTATATATTAACTAGAATTTAAATAAAAATTTGGAGGAAAAAAATTGAGGTAAAAAGTAGAATGCCAGTTGCCAGGGGCTGAGGGGATAGAAGACTAGGGAGTGACTCCTAATGGACACAGGGCTTCTTTTAGGAGAGAGGAAAATGTTCTCATATTAGATAGAGATGACAGCTGTGTAACTCTGTGAATATACTAAAAACCACTGAATTGTATACTTTAGAAAGACAGATTTGATAGTATATTAGTATAGTTCTAAGGCCACGCTGAAAACTTTAGTTTCCTTTCTTCTTTGATTGAGACTCATTTGCATTCAATGGCTAATGTGAGCTGTAGTCTGCCACAGGATATGAGTTGTGGGTTATATTTGTGTACGGGGCCAGGATGGTAAAAGGAAAGATTGTTGGGAAGAAAGGGTTATAAGGGGCCATCGGAAGGACATGCGGGCTCCAGGCAGGTCTGTCATAGGCTTAGTTTCGATGGTTAAGATGCAACTAACAGGTCTATTTACTTCCGGACGGGTGGTTCTGGGCTCTGCATGGAAACACCAAATAATAAGCCCTTGAGTTTACCGAGAGAGAGCGTGACCACATGAACTGAGGACACACATTAAAAGAGTAAGAAATGGGGATTAAGTGAAAGGTGAGACAGCTGCCATTTAAGCACATTCACTTAGGAAACTTAGCCACAGCCCGTGCTTCAGGGGACGCGCCTCTGTGGACCAAGTGACATAATGAAGTCTGAACCACTCCCCCCCTGCCATCAGCTGTCGCCACCTCTTGCCTCCAAATGTATTGTATCTCTGGCATTAGTAGCTAAGAAATACTTATTGAATAAATGAACAAAATACGTTTCACTCAAATCTATGGTTGAATGTCTTTCATGAAAGCACTCTTGGGCCCCAGTTAGGGATGCACCAGGGGTGCTCTTGTTGCTGTAGGTTGGTCCATGCCAGTTATCCTGCCCTGTCTTTTCCCACTCTCTCCCACATATCATCTTGGTGGGCCTCTTGGAGTGCCCAAATCATCTGAGAATGGGGAATTTCAGCACAGAGGGCAGCGCACACCTTCCTCATGTAGCACAGTACATCCTGCCTATCAGCATTCAAGTTAGCCTCTCCGTTCCTACCAGCTTCCACTGAGAGCAAGACATGCACTTTCTCTGCTCCCAGGGCTGATTCCCTGGTCCAAGTTATCAGCTTGTTGGAGTTCCATCCCCAGGTAGAGAATTAAAATCTAATTTACTGCCATGCCCAGCGTTTCCCAAACTGAGTTCATCCTGAGCACTCAGATATTTTCTCCTCAGCTCTCCACAGTACAGCTCTTCTGATCCATCCTTCCCATAACTCCTTTTAGCTGTACTCCAGGCTCTCAGCCGTCTGCTCTTTATTTCCTATTAGCCAGTGTTTAACCAAACACCATTATGTTCTGATGTTTGGTGCACTGGCCGCACACCTGGGTACCTGACAGGCAACATGAGTAAAGAGAACAAGGGAGCTAGCTAGCTAAGCCAGGGCTCTTGGCTCCTTTGGCTTGGGACCACTTGAGCTTCCAGGATCCAGGTGTGCACACCATCTGCTCTCCCAGCTCCCAACTAGCTACTCCTTCACCTTTCTGTATGTTGTTTCTCTAAAACACAAATGATGTGAGGGACCCACTTTAAATCCCACTGTGGCTTCCCATTCCTTACAGTACACAATTTCACAATAGGGTCCTGGCCTATCGCTTCCCTTTTCAGGCTCATCTGTCCCAATGCCTTCTGCCCTTCGTCCCATATCCTACCAGTGCACACTGCATCCAGATTCATGTTACTCCTGCTACCCAAGACACTTTATCCGACTTGCTGCAACATTTCCAATAGCACTTTCCCTGGGAAGAAGCCTCTTCTGACCTTGTGGTCAGGTAGACAAGTGCTATGTACCATCTTAGCTGCTGGGGAAGAACACCGGGCCTGGCAGCTCACCATTCACACTCCTGAATTACAGCCTTCAACATGCTGCGCTGGCATTCTCATTTCCACGGTCACTTCTCCCTCCTGAGGGAGGCTGTGAGCATCACAAAGACCTTCTACTCAGTAGGGTGTAGGCACACAGTCAATACAGAAGGCAGCAGTGACGGAGTGGCACAATTCATGATGGAGTTAGAAATCAAGTTCAACATAATATTTCTGTAATGACTCTGGTACTTTTAGGTCGAGTTAGGCAATATCCTCTCACTAAGATTACTATCAACTCTGAGAAATATTTTATGCAGTTGTAAAGTCCCAGTTAAATTCCTTTGTACCGCTGGAGAAATAAAGCCTTTGATTAAAAACTAAAATTTCCCCAGCCCTCTGACAAGGGGTGGGGGAGGGGAGCAGGTGTGGAAGAATGTGTGATCTGTCATATTCTTTAGTCAGAGCCATAAACGTGTTTGGGTAAGACAAAGTGATGTTCTGATAACGTTGATAAAAGTAACTTGAAGATTGGGTCACAGGAAGCCCAGATAAATGCTGAGAGGAAACAGGTTCTTTTTGAAGTAGCCTCTTCATAATCATTTTCCCACACATTTGTTCAACTTCCGAAGGAGGACTGAAGACCTGATTTGCTTTGCAAATGAAACAGCCTAAGAATGAGACATTTAGCTACGGTTGTAACAAATGTGTTTAGAGGCTCCTCTAGCTCCCTTGAAGTTTAGGCTGTGGCTTCAGAAATGTATTAACTGCTCCCGCAGGCACCGGCTAGCTGTGGTTCCCTAGGCTGGTCTTTGGCTGTATTTTTTGCTTTGTTTTTGTACTTGATTGTAAGAGAGCCTCTCAAGGGTCTTCATAAGGACAATGTCCTCAGCAGCATCCTGATAACACAGGCTGTAGTGTTTCCTGAGGGCAAGCCTTAGTGCCAGGGCTTGGTGAAAGTGTCAGAGCTCCAAAACTCAACTGGGAGGATGGGGAGAGGATGCGAAGGCGGAACTATTTATTATCTTGCTTAGGCCATGGCAGGCTTTTCATCTTGTTTTCATGTTCTACACAATGTAGGAGTGTGACCTAAGTTAGCAGTGGGGAAAAAGAAGACAGCAAGTCCTGAAAGGGCCAGAGGAGTCTCTTATCCTATGCAGAAAGCACATTTAAGTCCTCTGAGACCTGCTGACAAATCAAAACTTCTCAGTGCTGGCTGCGAGTTTCTTAAGGCCAGGCCCCTCAGCACGGCGCCCAGCACGGTGCCTGCTAATCAATAAATGTTTGTTATAGGAATATATGATTAACAATAATCCAAGCAATGTTTTGTTTTGCAGATACATTAAACTCATTAAAAGTTTTTGAAAGAGATCACAGTACTTTTGCACTAAGAAATGTCTCCTTTCACCTTCTAGTCAGATACATTTCACATACACGGCTCTTTAAGTTTCTGTTCTCAAACACCTAGTAAAAAAAGGATAGTAAAATTTGGATAAAAATATTTTTGGTGAGGGACGCCTGGGTTGCTCAGTGGTTGAGTGTCTTGCCTTTCGCTCAGGGCGTGATCCCAGGGTCCTGGGATCAAGTCTCGCATCAGGCTCCCCATAGGGAACCTGCTTCTAAACTCTGCCTGTGTCTCTGCCTGTATTTGTCTCTCACGAATAAATGAGTATAAGCTTAAAAAATTTTTGGTGAAAATAATTTTAAGAGAGAAAGACAGCGCATGGGGTGGTGAGGGGTGGGGGCAGAAGGAGAGGGAAAGAGAATCTCAAGCAAGCTCCATGCCCAGCACAGAGCCCAACAAAGGGCTCAATCCCAGGACCCTGAGATCATGACCTGAGCCGAAATCAAGAGCAGAATGCTTAACCAAGTGAGCCACCCAGGGGCCCCGAAAATACATGTTATCAATTAGAAGAAGCACATTTTAAAACCTTTCTCCCAGGTTTGTTTCATAATGATTTGTTTAAAGATGCACTGGGTTCTTTAAACCATACAAAATTACGATGCCAAGCATAAAGATCATGCCCATTAGTATCAAGATGCACATAAACTCAAGATAGTTCAGGAAAGAAGCAGACCACCACTATAGGTATTAGATAAAGATTTTTATTTCTAACTCAACCATGCTGCATGTATACATACGATATCAATATATACATTTGAACAAATATAATTTATACATGAAATACAATGAAGGTGTGGCTTTTGAAATTAATGCAACAAACTCATTGTAAGATTTGCAATTTTGGCCAGTATACAGTCTGTAGTAATCCTACTGAAGTTACTAATGATTTAAATTAATCAAACTGCAGTATTGGTTCAAAGGCACTAGGAAGATCTAGGTTTTCTTCTAGCATTTTAAGAACAAAGAATAAGTGAAAAGAAAAACAAATGTATACATTAAGAAATCGGGCAGACACTGGCGTGCTTAAATGTAAACTCTACCCATTCCTTAATTCACAGCCCTGTAGGAAAGAGAGGGATTTCCCTTAATTTAAGAGTTAAGGGGAAAGATATTTTTAAAAGACTGAAAACAAAAACCACTCAAAATCCATAACCATAATTTTAGAAACATGTTACAGATGAAGTAGCGATGCCCTCTCCCCTAAAGTACCCTTAAATTTCTTGCTGCAAAAAAAGGTCCTGTTTCCCCAGAAAAAAAGAAGACATACCTTGTCAAATGGACTCTACTTGCCAGACAAACACACAGATGCAGGCCACCCCCATACCTTGATTAGGCTTATATTTTACAAGAATCTAAATGAAAATGGGGGGGCTGCTAGTATATTTTAATATCCTAATTATTAGTATAGATAATTGAGGTTTTAAAACAGGGTTTATTAAAGAACCTACCACAAACAATTAACATACTACCAAGGCTCCTTTTAATAAATAAACATTACTTTTTTAAATTAAAGAGAAAATATCTACTCAACAACCTATTTATATGTGACACTCATTTTAATTTTGCCTATTTATATTTCAAATAATGAGCAGGTTTCTTCATCTATATTCTTTAATGAAATTAACACTGAAGTCACATAACATTTCATTTCTTGGACAAAGACATAGTACGTGTGAAGAAACCACAGAATTGCTATGATTAAAGCTAAATGAATAGCTCTAAAGTCAGTATCCCACATTTTCATATGGATATTCAAGCCTGGCTCGAATATAGGATTTTGGTATTTCATAAAATGAGTATCTAATGTACATCTGGTATAATCAGTTCTAGTGTAAATCCTTTAAAAAAAAACTGCTAAAGTGGTCTGTTTTGTAAATTCTTCAATGTTTTGCGTTTTTACAGATTTCTTTTTGTTATTGCAGCGGAAGTGGAATAGAAAAATAAATCTAACATACTGGCTTAAATGTCCTATGTTTTAAAGCTTAATGCAAAAGTTATTCCTTTCCCACAGCAAAGGGAATATAGTCAATAATATCTGTAAGAGCGCTGTTACGGTGACACATGGTAGCCACCCTTGTGGTGAGCACAGCATAACAGAGCAGTTCAATCACTATGTTGTACACCTGAAACTAATGTGACACCATGTCAACTATGCTCAAGTATAAAAATAAAATAAAATAAATAAAAAATAAAGTTATTCCTTTCCTATTAACTGGGTGGTTAGAGGCTAGACATAAGGACTTTTAAAAAGAAATATGCATCTTTTGTTTCCACTGGTAAAATTAAGATTTCTCTAGAGCAATTACTAACAGTTAAATGTGCAACTGCAATTGCCAAGATATTCTGTACACACAAAGCTTTCACAAGACACAAATTCACCTCTAGTCTTCACAGTACCTAAACAATGCCCCATAGAAGTCATAAACCTCTATCTTACACATTAGGAAAAAAAAAATGCTGCTAGTTAAATGCAATTCTTATTACCTAGAAAATATTCACTATACACAGGACATTTAGTACACCACCTCCGGAATGTACTTTAAATTTATGGACACATTTTTACCACCAACTTACAAGTATGCCACCTTTGCTCACCCCCATTCTACACACAGCTTTGTAACTACAAACCAATATTTAACCAAACTTATTAAAATACTGTTCACTTAGTAAATACTTATTTATGAAGTCTCAAACTTGCAACCAATGGACTTCAGGGCTGATTATACAATTGTAAAACTCACAGAAGATATATTAAGTGGTTTAGGAGTAGCATAACTTACAAAAAATTTAAAATTTTGTAAGCAGCCAACATAAGAACAATTCTAACTACTACAATTTATTTTACCATATTTTTTTTAGTTTTAGAGGAATATGATCTGAAAGTTGTAAATAAAATAGAGGGAAGAATTTTTTTATAAAATATGAATAAAAACAAAACAGTGTTTTCTGCTTTGGTTGCATTTTGTGGAAAATGGAGACCTTCCTCATTTGGGAAATACAGAGCAATTTCCAACACAATTTAGAACTCAGACACAGAAAAGTATCCACTAGTTATACTTCAAAGTGAATTTTAGAAAATATATATATATAGGCAAAGATCAGAGACCAGTATTAGCTTCTTAATTTTCTGCAACTGTGACTCCTTTATATCTATGTACAAATTCAATGCTTCAAAAGAACACTAAACCATAACAAAAAAAAGTGCATTTGACTTGAAGTGGCAAAAAAAGGTCATGAGAAGTCTAGAAGAAACATATTTCCAACTTTTGTATTTTAAACATGTATACTTCTAAGGGTTGACGGTTGAATTATAAAATTCTCAAAAGATCAGTAAGATGAGTCATTTTATACTTAAAATGCAATGAATGTTAGTGTAAAAATTAGATTATTTTTAAACAGACCAGGCAGGTGTTAAGATCAAATAATTTCTTATATATGTAGCCCATACATTCATATATGACAGCACAATAACAAGACAAGGAGATCTGCTACTTTCTGTGTGCAAAAGAGGACATACATTGTTTGTTTTCTATTTTGACTACCTAGTTACCTAATCTTACAGTAGCTGAATAAATCACTAGCAGATTTATGTATACATTTAAACTGCAACTCTTTATAGTAAGAGCTCCTCCCCCAACTTCCCTGCACAATTATAAACTGGAGCATAATACAACAATTTGAAGGATTATCAGTTGTACAATTTCAATATGACATTAATATATATATATTGGCTACGACTTATTAGGCAAGTCATTAGTTGCAGTCTTACTCCATGAATTACAGCTTCCATCATTTGAAATTACAGAATAGTCTTCAGTGTTTTAATTAAAGACTTTGTCCAGACATGAGAATATCACTAATTTTTATTGTGACTTTAAATCTGTAACATTTACTGAAGTAAAGAGTCAATTACAGTTTCAGGCTTTGCAGAACGCTTTCTGTTTGGAGAAGAGAAAAAAGACAACATGAATGCTTTTCTAGAAGACTGAATGCAAACACTTTACATTATGTAGCAGGTAAAACAGGGTGGTCATAGGTCTAGAAACAGGCCAACGTTTGACACGTTTGACTATGTTAGGAGATCAATTAAAGCCCACCTTTTTAGGCCAGGGGAAGTCATCTAAAGTACATGCAAGAGCATGGCACTCCATCCCACCACCAGAATGTAAGGGATTGAGTGGATGAAAACTTTGAAATTGGACTAGACAGGCCACATGGGCCTCAGACCTGAACCCCTTGATTATCTGCTCTGGGGCATACTGAAGGTATAGGTTTTTTCAGTGAAAAAAAAAAGAGACACAAATCATCTGAAGCAACAACTTACAATGTGTAGGAACCAATGGAAATGCTACATGAATGTACTATGTTCACTGGAACTTTGCTTGGCACACCTAACTATGAATTTTTTTTTCAGATTTATTTATTTGTGATAGACATAGAGAGAGAGAGAGAGAGAGAGAGAGAGAGAGAGGCAGAGACACAGGAGGAGGGAGAAGCAGGCTCCATGCTGGGAGCCTGACGTGGGACTCGATCCCGGGACTCCAGGATTACACCCTGGGCCAAAGGCAGGCGCTAAACCGCTGAGCCACCCAGGGATACCCTGAACTATGAATTTTTAATGAGGATATCACATTAAGCATTATCAGGTAATGTAATACATTATCAATAAACTTTATATTGTATATATTTAGCTATGTTTATGGCCATCTATTGTTTGGAAGGCTAATGGTAAGAGTTTGGCTCATCTTAAAAAAAAAAGTTTGGCTCATCTAATGTAGGCTCAAATGAATTTTTTTTTAAAGATTTTATTTTTATTTATTCATAGACAGAGAGAGACAGAGAAAGAGAGGCAGAGGGAGAAGCAGGTTCCACGCAGGGAGCCCGACGTGGGACTCGATCCTTGGTCTCTAGGATCATACCCCGGGCTGCAGGCAGCGCCAAACTGCTGCGCCACCGGGGCTGCCCATGAATTTTTTTTTTTATGTTAAACTAAAAAAGAAGTATTTTTTAAGTGAGCATTCTGAAAACTCTATTCACATACCTTATCAAATTGTTTCTTTTAAGTCCTAATGGTTAAAAAAAAAGAAAGTGACTAAAAACTATGAGATGTCATTTAAATAATCTGGATTTCTGGCTCCTCCTCTGAAATGAGAAGATCCAGAAACAAGAGGCCCTTTATTCCCAAAACTAACTAGGAACAGGGTAGTTGCCACTTAATCCAGACAGACCACTCTTCACTTTGCCCCAGTCCCAACCACTGTCTATTTTTCTTAGGCTAAGGCCAACTGCCTTACTACTTATCATCACCTTTCATTGTAGTTTTTCTTATTAACTGCAGAGTTAAAAGGAAAATATCTTTACTAAAAATGGGAAAACGAAAGATCTAACAAGATTTGTATTTCTTTGATTTCTTCATTCACTAAGTATTATACACATTGGTTCTGTTGACATATGAAAAGTTTTTAACAACCGGCACCTAAATGCGATTAAAAAAAAAAGGTAAAAACTTGTACACTTTTAAAATGCTACTGATTCGGGATCCCTGGGTGGCGCAGCGGTTTAGCGCCTGCCTTTGGCCCAGGGCGCGATCCTGGAGACCCGGGATCGAATCCCACGTCAGGCTCCCGGTGCATGGAGCCTGCTTCTCCCTCTGCCTGTGTCTCTGCCTCTCTCTCTATCTCTCTGTGACTATCATAAATAAATACAAAAAAAAAAAAATTAAAAAAAAATGCTACTGATTCAAAAAAAAATAAAATAAAATAAAATAAAATGCTACTGATTCCTCCTGAGTTCAACTATACCAAATTTATAAATGTTAGGTTACCATCTATGTTATGTAACACAAAGATAGTAAAACCATACAACTTCATCTTACAAGTAACTGAGAAGTCTACATACTCAAAGTAGGGGGAAAATCAAGCTTATTATTTCCTATCATTTCAGGAGCCCCATGTATTACAATCAGCTTAAATAAGCAGGATAGTAATGTAAGGAAAGAAGAAAAAAATAAGCTTCAGCCCTGATTTCCCTGGGCTTATTATATATGATATATATGGACTACTCAACAGTCAAAACCAGCACTCAAAGGAGAGGGAAAGAATGGTGACTGAGAAGGTCAAGGTTATTGGGGCAATGTTTATGATAGAAAAGCAAGGCAGCAAATACAAGACTTTGGGAGTCGAGTAGGCAAATTAATAACCATTTCAATAGAAGAATTACTGTTAAGAATTAAGGAATTAAAATAATAGATGACTTCTTATACATTTGGATAGAACAAAGTAAATTAAACTCTATTAGGGGGGGCTAAAGAAGTTGGAAGACTTAATTCTTTAGTTTTTACTTACTCAAATCATAACTACATAAGGACTCTGATATTTATTTAAATACATCTAAAATGCAGCTTTTTAATAGAACTAAAATATTTATTATGTCAACTAAATTTCCTCTCAATGTGTCTAATTAGAATATCTTACTGCCTTTTATTTCCTAGTGCTAAAAGGCAGTCCTTACCTTCGCCCTGTCTTTGGCCTTGCTTTCCCCTTAGAAGTCCGTGGCCTCTCTAATTTCATCAAGGACTGCCGAAGACTCTCCTCAGTGTAGGCAAGATACACGTGGGAAAGGTCCACTTCAAAGGGCTAAGTAAAGGGAACAAACAAAAGATACTCTTATAGGAAGCATTTAAACCAGATTTGAGGAGAAGATTTTATACTGATTTTATACTGAATAAACTCCTAGAAAACAACTGCAGGACACAAGACCAAATAAATGTCTAAGGATATCTTCTTCTAATTTTATACTGATTTTATACTGAATAAACTCCTAGAAAACAACTGCAGGACACAAGACCAAATAAATGTCTAAGGATATCTTCTTCTAATGCCATTTATCTCAAATGTATTCACCAAAGGGTGGTAAATAAGAAGCCCTGACATACTATAAATTCCTTTCTAGGAAAGGAACACTGTTGTTTTTTTCCCTACACCTGACTCTGCTCTGCTGACTTATGTCTAGGATTAGCTTTGAGAAGTACAGACCCATTCTGGTCTCTATCAACCCACGGCCTAGAGAGGTGGTGAAGAGTGCTCTGAAGAAGCGCCATGCCCCTCCTGTGGTGCAAAGCCTAAGCCTGCTCTCATGACTTTTTTTTTTTTTTTTTGCTCTCATGACTGAGTAGAAATGCTCTCTATTACCCCTCCAAAGGCTTCTCTTCTTGGAGATTGGCCTATTTTTCAGCAGAGCTGATTAACTTATATCATAGTGATAACACAACTTAGTGACCCACATTACTATAAAGAACTGTAGTTCAAAAAAAAAAAAAAAAAGCACTCACATCTTTCTCTTTTTTATCAGGAGCTGGAGTCTGCTTCCTCATGTTATTTCCTGTGTAGGCAACACATTTCTCAAAAAAGGAAAATAAAGAAGAGGGAGGAAAAATGTCTTAATTAGCAACTAATATTGTAAACAAGGCAAATTACTATGAGATTTACTGATGTTACACTCATAAAACATTCTGAAAATTTGAATGTTGGAAAAGAAAAGGATCTTTAAGTCATACAGTCCTAAGAAGCCCTGAACTACACCATTTCCAAGGTAATGGAACTATAGTAACTATAATATAATTAATTAGTATATTAGTAGTAACTAATATAGTAACTACAATATAGTTAATTAGAAAAATATGTTATCCACCCTAGTGGCTTCTCATCTGATTCATTGTCTGGACCATCCTTCTCTCCCCAAAGCCAGCACAGACCCAGTCTATAGGAAACACTCTATAAGTATTTCATGAAAGGATGAAGGTAATACTCACTAGCTGCCATTCTCCTATGTCTTCGTTCCAATGGACATAGTTTTCAATCATTTCCTTTAAAGAGTCAAACATGGTCTAGTGTTAATATTTAGCAACATTTGAAATACTGGAAAATATTCACAAAACTACAATCTTATTAAGTAAAAGAAGTTGCCTTAAAACATCACATATTGCATTATAACTTTTTTATACATTTAAAAAGAATACACTTTAAAAGAATACTTGTAAATGCAAGTAAACTATATTCTTATATAAAAAGCAAGTGAAGAACATGGGACTTGGGATGATGGTTACCTTGGGTTGGAAGAGGCAAAGGGATGGAAGAGGGAAGAGGGAAACCATTTGGTTAGAAGTAGGTTACTGTGGTGATACTAGCTTTTGCTATTCATGACAAGCTCATTACAAAATAACCCAAACAAACCAAAAACTAACCAACTAAATAAAAGCAGGTCATCCAAGGACCAATAAGGAAAATGTACCATAAACCAATAATTAATTCTGAGCACCTGAGGTCCAGAGGAAAAAAAATATTAAAGCGATTTTCAAAGAAAAATCTTCAAGCTATATAGACTCAAAAATTTTTGAAAAATCAGTATGTTAAGGGGCGCCTGAGTGGGTCAGTCAGTTAAGTGTCTGTCTTCAGCTCTGGTCATGATCCCAAGGTCCTGGGATTGAGTCCTTCCCTGTTCAGCAGGGAGCCTGCTTTTCCCTCTCTCTCTGCTGTGTCTCCCTGCTTGTGTGTGCTCTTTCTGTCAAAGAAATAAAATCAATTAGTCAATCAACAAATTAAAAAAAATTTTTTTTTAAGATTTTATTTATTTATTCATGAGAGACACATAGAAAGAGAGAGGCAGAGACACAGGCAGAAGGAGAAGCAGGCTCCATGCTGGGAGCCTGACGTGGGACTCAATCCCGGGACTCCAGGATCACGCCCTGGGCCGAAGGCAGGCGCTAAACCGCTGAGCCACCTAGGGATCCCCAACAAATTAAAATTTTTAAATCAAATAAAATGTACTAGAAAAATGGAAATACTGAGTAAAGAAACAGAAAGGCTGACTTTAAAGTTATACTAGAATTGAAAATCAGCAGCCACCTGGAGATGGATGGCAGTGATGATTGCAAAACACTGTGAATGTACTTAATGTCACTGAACTGTATTCTTTTTCTTCTGCCAAAATTAATTAATTTATTTTGGAGAGGGAAAAAGAAAGGGGGTAGGGAAAGAGGGGGAGAGGGAGAGAGAGAGAGCAGGAAAGGGGAGAGGGAGAAAGAGAGTATCAAGCAGACTCCCTGCTGAGCACAGAGCCAGATGCAGGGCTTGACCTCACAACTCTGAGATCATGACCTCAGGTGAAATCAAGGGTCGGACACTTAACTGACTGAGCCACCTAGGCACCCCTGAACTATATTCTTAAAAACTGTTTAAAAAGGTAAATTTTGGGAGACAAACAATAAGAAACACTCAACTATAGGAAACAAACAGGGCTGCTATAGAGGAGGAGGGTAGGGGATGGGATAACTGGGTGATGGGCATTAAGGAGGGCACATGATATAATGACCACTGTGTGTTATACGCAACTGATGAATCACTGAACTTTACCTCTAAAACTAATAATACACCATATGTTAATTAACTGAATTTAAATAAGATAAAATAAAAAGAAACTTTTAAGCATACATTACAATATTGTTAACTATACGCACTATGGTATATGGATTTCTAAAGCTTATTCACCTTAAGTAAAACTATAAAATCTTTAACCAACATCTCCCTGATTCTTTTTGCCCCCTGCCCTTGGTAACCACCATTCTACCCTCTGCCTCTATGAGTTTCACTGTTTTTTATTTTTCAGACAGTAGCTTATATGTTCTTCTGTGTCTGATTTATTTCCTTCAGCATGTCTTTAAAGTTCATCCATGTAGTAGCAAATAGTAGAATTTCCCTTTTTTTAAAAAAATGAGTATATTCTGGGATGCCTGGGTGGCTCAGTAGTTGAGAGTCTGCCTTCGGCCCAGGGAATGATCCTGGGGTCCCGGATCGAGTCCTGCATTGGGCTCCCTGCATGAAGCCTGCTTCTCTTTTTGCCTATGTTTCTGCTTCTCTGTCTCTCAGGAATAAATTAAAAAATCTTTAAAAAATTTTTAAAAAACAAAACAGAATATTCTACTACATGTATGCACATTTTCTCTTTCTATTGTCTACATTTAGGTTGTTTCCATGTCTTTGTTATTATAAATAATGTTGCAGTAAGTGGTATCTCCAGAAAAAAAAGGTAAATTACATGTGATGTATATTTTACCATATTTACCACACTACACCACATGAAAGCACATATGCACACGCACGCAACTGGTATCCATAAGCAGGTAGGAAAAATTAGCAAAAGAGTACTGTTTATTCTATTTATAGGATTAATTAAACTGAATGAAGAAATAAGACCTATACCTTGATTCTGAATGCAATTACATAAATTTGGGTTCCTGCAAAAGGCTGAGAAATTCTTATATAGATACTTATATACTCAAACAGAGAATTTAGTATTAAGAAAAGTTAATAGCTGAAGTGAAATGTGATGGCATTAGTTCAAGAAAATTTTACAGTCAACAACTTAAATGTAAATATTTACCACGAATTAAGTTAGAATTTATAATCCTTATTTCTTCACTCCAGCCACTGATGTACTATCTAGAGCAGAAAACTTCTCTCTTACCTGATAATCTTGAGGTATAAAGTTATCAATGATAAGCATCTGAAGTCGGAGCTCCCGGCTAAGTTGTCGAATATTCTCCAGTAGGCCTTCAATTTCCCTCTGATGCTCCTGTTGGAGATCAGCCATCTACCAGAAAAATCAATAAAAATACTAAGGGAAAATAAGATTTTAAATATAACACAGTCCTATCCAATATAGGCACTGGTTTAAGAAACCCTGTAAGAGCTTACTCAGTTCTTTCATAAACAATGAACAGAATGACACTGCCCTTCACTGTCTATGTCCATGTTATTAAGGTTGGAAATATACAATATAACTTAACAGCTAAAATTTGAAATTGCACACAAAGGAGAAAATGTTCTTTCTTTAAAATTGTAAGCATACACTGTGATCTCTTTAAGATTCATAGTCATACTTACTCAAAAATTTTTTTTTAATTCAGAGCTATATTTGTAGGTAATTTCTAGGAGACCAACCTCTGATTTTGCAGCCATTAGCATAGTCCAAACTTTCTTTAATTTCTTGGTTTTTCCCTGTGCTTCCTCTTGCAAGCTGGTATATTTTTCTTCAATATCCAAGCGTTCTTGCTGTGACAAAAATTTATAAACTTCAGAATTATTTTCTTCATTAAATCATAAGTTATTTAACAGATGATAAAAATGTTTAGCAACTAATTATCTTTTTTTTTAAGATTTTATTTATTCATGAGAGACACAGAAAGAGAGGCAGAGACATAAGCAGAGGGAGAAGCAGGCTCCATGCAGGGAGCTCAATGTGGGACCTGATCCTAGGACTCCCGGATCATGCCTTGAACCGAGAGTAGATGCTCAACCACTGAGTCACTCATGCGTCTCACAACTATTATCTTTCAAAGCAATTCACAGATCTGCTTTAAAATTTTATTAAGACTATAGATATAAGACAAATACCATATGATTTCACTTATATGTACAATCTAAAACACAGAATAATGTACAAAAGTAAACAAAAAGCAGAAACTCATCACTACAGAGAACAGATGGCTGGGTTCGGGGTGAGACAGGCAAAATGGGTGAAGGGGAATGGGAGGTACAGGCCTTCAATTATGGAGTAACTCATGGGTATGAAAGGTACGGCATAGTGAGTGAACACAGTCAATGGTACTGTCATAGGATCATAGGTGACAGATGGCAGCTACATGTATGGTGGGCATAGCATAACAAAGAGAGACATTTAATCATGACATGTTGTACATCTGAAACTAGTGTAACACCGTGTGCCTGCTATACTTAAAGACAGTGGATATAAAGCTTTTCATTAGAGAAGTTAATACCTAATGCAAAGTGTCAACCAAAACCAGAAACTCACCTCTTTTTCCTCAAGTTCTTTGCGAAGTTGCTCTGCTCTTTTCCTCCGTTCTTCCAGTTCCATATTAGATTCTTCAAGAAGTTTCTCTTGTTCCTCAGCTTTTGCCAACAAATCAACACCACCAACAATTACCTTCTTCTCCAGGGCAGATAATTTCTCTAGCAAAGACTGATGTTCTTGTCTGTTGATTAAAAATGAGAATACTTAATATCCATCAATTATCTACTATCTACCAATATTAGTTTCCAAAACTTTACAAGTATTTCAATGCAAAATTTCAAAAGAGGGATATAATCATGTATCATTTCTATCAAATTATATCACAGTGTAGTATTATGCTTTAATCTCTAACATCCAAATTCACTGATAATTTTTCCTCCTAGAGACAAAGTAATAAAAACAAATTTTTAGAAGTAGAACAAGTACCACAAAACCTTCTATCCAAAAAAGCTATCCTGAAGACAAAAATCAAGCCAATTACGATTCAATTTTCTTGCTTATACATCTTAAGAAAAATACCAGAAATCTAAATCACAAATCCCTCTCAATTAAGTATTACTCACTGGGCCTTAAGAAGATCTTTCTCCCGTTTCTCTAATTCAGCTCTAGCCTTGTTTCTTTCTTCTTCTTCCATATCAAGCTTTGTTTCAAGTGCTTTTCTCTCCTCATCAATTTTTGCTTGCATTTCAACCATCTTATCTGGGGACACTTTCTTTTTACCTATATGAGTTATTTAGTTCCAATAATCACTTTAGAGCACATTTTTCAGATTTGTAGAAATTATCTTCAATTATAAGAGATACATTCCTCAGTAATACAAAATCAAATATCAACATTATAAGGAAATCAAATGAATATTTTATTTCTATTTATTATGTTCCTGGAATATCTTTTTCACTAATTGCTAAACAAACTTGTGTAATTGTGCGATAACTACAAACAAAAATATGTGAAAGAGAAGCAAAACAGGTATGTAGGGGGAAAAAAAGAGAAAGAAAGATTAATAAAAGAAAGCCAAATTTAAAAAAAAGCCAAGTAAATAAAAAACCAAAGACCTATGGGTCCCCAAATAATACATATGTTCAAAAACACAGTATGATTATTTACTTTTTTCTGATAACTAGGTACAAAATCAAGTGGTTTCCCAAAATACCTTCCTAAAATTTGTTAAAATAAATTAATGAAAAGAAGTCACAAGTAGGCATAAAATGCACAGATGAAAGTGTCAGGCAAAATTTATAACAGGAAGATATATGTTAAAATCATATAACATATATCTTCACACTTTTTCTAAAATTTATGTCTAATAAAATTACTTGGAAGTATTTCATCTCATAGTATACTTTAAAGGATGAAGTTCTACACTAATTATAAAATGGTTATTTTATAACCAGGCATTTTACAGTTGCTGATCTACCATGAACTATCATCATGTCTTAAATGAACAACTAAAATAGCTCGTTATTATGTCAAGTGCAGGATCTTAAACCTAAGCCATTTTAAATATGTCAAATATCAAATATAAGTAGAAATACTACCAAATAATAGAGCTGGAAATACAGCTTCCAAAGGATTATCTTGGCTATAATGCCTCATAGAGGGCTTCATATACACACAACAGATGTTCTATAAAAGATTATTGGATAAACTTCAAAATCATGAAATTAAAATGAAAAATCAGAAAATCAAAAAACTAGGTTATTAAACTGGTTATGAAATGAATCAAATATATTCATTTCTGGTAATACAACTTCTTTGAAACATACTTTTCTGTAGAAAAACAATCAAACTTTTCGTAGAATTGGTGAGAGGCTCTCCTGAAAGCTTCTGTCATTCTTAACTTCCTTCCCAAAGGACCACAGAAGAGCATAAACCAGAAGAGTTTATAAATTGTTAATGTCTCCACCCAAAAGCTAGCCTTTCCTGTTAACAAGGGAAGAGAACTGAAAGATAATGATGGTGCAGATATATATCTGAATATGTACTTTCAGGAACCATGAGATGAAGAATCATTCATAGAGTTTAAATCTTTAGGATACAATTATAAAAAAAAAAACAACCCAAAACATCAAGGGTGCAAAATACATCTTTCATTTCTCCAGAAATAAAAGTCCAAAGAGAACTTAAGCCACAAAACAAGTAAGTTAAAATAAAAGAGTAAATAAGAGCACTGATCCAAATTCATGCTTTGGTGTGGTGTGATTCATTGCATTCCAAAAGTCAGGATGTAGACCTGAATATGTTGGCTTCTTCGGCACAGTTGCCTATATTGAATGTTCTGATTTATGCTGTTAAAAAATTAATTTTAAAAAGTAATCTAATTCCTGCTCCCAGTGAACTCCTAGAAAGGATTTCTAATCAGTAGTACTACTTCTTAGAAATCTGAGGGGGGAAAAGAATAAGTTCAGGTATTAAGTGCATGCAGAGGGTGCCTGGCTGGCATAGCTGGTAAGAGAATTCAACTCGTGATCTTGGGGTTATGAGATCGAGCCCCACGTTGGGTATAGAGGTTACGTAAAAAATAAAATCTTTAAAAATAAGTAAATAAAATGCATGCATTAAAAAATTTTAAGTTACTTTCCACCTCAGAATTATAAATAAAGAAAAATGGCAAGTATGTTATGGCCAAAAAAAAAAACCCCTCTATGTGAAGGCATGGATACTAATAATATAGTGGAAATGATCTGATAAAACATATGCACATTAATTTTTAGGCTGGTAGGGTTCTAAATGTTTGGTTAACAACAGTTAAAAACATACAGTTTCCAACCCCATTAAGAGGCAGTAAAATAAAAAAATATTATATGTAGAAATACAAAAGCACAACCTGTTGATGAATTACTATTAGGACTGAATTATATTAGTTATTCAAAACCATTCAGGTAGTATTTTCAAACTGATGCTTTAGCAGCAAATATCTAATTGTGCTCTTATTCTTGTAAATGGCTTCATGCATTTACAGCTAGGTTCAGTTTCAAAAGTTTAATATTTAAGTAACATAATTTCTAGCCAGTATTATTCACATAAATCATTGTACTTCTCTCCAAATAGTATTTTAGGCTAAATATGAATATGTCCCAACTCTCCTAACCAGGCACTTAAAATCATGACATCACTAAAAGTCACTTTTAAATTGATTTTTTTTAAACATTTTCTAAAAATCTTAACCCAACCAACCAAAACCCCTTCTTCTAATATGGCAGGACAGTATTCAGCAAAAAAAATTTCAGGTAAATAAATCTTAGGAAAATGGTGATGTCATAAAGTATTTAATTAAGACAAACAGGAGTAGTAATATTTTTAGTTGCCCTTTGCCATGTGTTCCAACCAAAATTATCAAAATGAACTTTGGCAAGATAAAGGGGAAGAATTTTAGGAAGAGTTAACTGAATTAATTTTATTTTTATTACATGAGCACCCATGGGCATTGGGTATTGAGTATTTGACTCCTTGCTTCTAAAAAAATGCTTGACAGTGAAAATAATTTATATTTGTATTACCAAAATTTGGCTTAAAAGTCTTTAAAAATTTAGGAAAAAGAAACATCTGGTTCTGGTGTAGTATTTATTCTTGTCTATTTTGTTAATTAGGTCTAGAGAATCCAGTGTGGTTGTCACTGTTAATCTGATACTTATGAATTGTTCTTCAAAAAAGATCATTTGGAAATAAGAATGTTCTTAATATCTTCCTGAACAAAAATTGAAATAAAATTTTTAAGAGAAAAAAATTTTTTTTAAAAGCTAATGTTGCTTTTTTAAATACAAAAGACAGATACTTACCTTGTAAAAAAAAAAACTATTAAATTTTAAAAATGTAATGTAGTTAAATAACAAAGTTCTTTATAGTTTAAATAATTGTACCATGTGGAGTGCAAATCAATCACACCAACCTGCTTGATCTTTCAGTAAGAGTAGTAAGCAAATCGTAGACAGGAAGCATATGCACAGAGATGAAGAGGAAAAAAAGAAAAACATTATTTCCTTTGTAAAACAAAGAAAAATGTATAATAGCATTTATAGTATATAGAAATAAATCAAATCATTATCAAAACTGAAACAGAGCTTTATGTAAAAAGAAAAGCATATTTAACACAGAGATGTAATTTAAGCAAATAAGATTAATTTAGACTAAGATTACAATTCAAATAGATCTCAAGAGCTCACAAGGACTCTCAAACTCCTGCAAATATAACAGTTCAGCACCAAGTCGTTATATTAATGGTACACATGGAATTGGGAACTTGCTAAGATCAGGAAGTGATCTAAAAGGACAAAACAGAAAATCATGCCAATTTAAAAAATTAGTAAAAGAGCAAAATTTGCATTGTTGATTTCAAAATTTCCCAATTCAATGTTCTAATATAAAGATTCCATACAGGTGTGGCTCCCCTTTAAGAAAAATCCAACACAAAAACCTGTATCAACTAAAGAGATGAACTGATTATAGTAATTTGCAGTGATAATTTGATTAATAAAAAGATTTAATGAAGAAATATTAAGGACAGCAAGTTCTCCCAATAGATTTGATTTTCCAATTTGATTTATAGGCAATTTTTTCAGGGGAAAAAAAACATTAACTGCATAAAGTGAAGTACACCTGTATAATAACAAACTTGCATTCAATTTATTCATAGCTTGTTAAGGGTAATTATGATTCCATAGAGGTAAATGATCAACTGATGACTCAAGCAAAGAACACCTTAAAAAAAGCCATTCGTATTTTTAAAAGGGAAGGTACATACGAGTTACACACAGCAACCACATGCTGGGAAAACCATTTTTCCATTTCACCAACACACCCACATCACAACAGAAGAACTTAATGTGCTAGATATACAAACAGTAACTAAAACTGCATGAACTGAACCAAGTACAACTCATTTCATAACATACTTTCATGTAACTATTTTTTAAAAAATTAAGGTAAGTTTTAAAATAGAAAATTAAATTATAATGCCTCCACTCAGGTATTTCCTCATATCTGACAGTTTATAATACAAAATAATACCTCTATACGGTTTCTAAAGCAATTTCTTGTATTTCAGAAATTGTCCTATGAAATTAATTGTTTTGGTAAAATGTAAGAGTTAAGAGAGAAAACAATTCTAATATTCTTGGAATTCTTCTTCTAGAAAGCTAAATGTGTAAGAATAACTGTTAATAGTATTAGAAAAATAACTACAAAGATAATGCTTTAAAAGGCAGTAAGCTGCAATCTAGTAGAAGAAAACATCAATTCCCTTTTCTTCTAAAAATATACACAAAATTAATAATATTTTTAAACTGATTTAAGGTTTAAGAAAACGCTTTTAGGACTGAAATACATCTAGACAGATCCTGCATAAACAACTTCTTGTGGATCTGAATTCTCCAATCATACCTTAGAAAGTTTCTTAAAATCAATCAGGTAGTTGAGAAATAGAGAAAAGTGGCCATCTGAAATAAAATACTATCCAATATATTTTTACTTGCTTCAAACTTTGCATTTTTCTTTATTTGGGAGCTTTCAAGCTTAAGCTACACCTAAGAATAGGACACCAAAGCATAAAATCTTATAACTTAAGACATGTTATAATGGGCACTGGTGTATTGCCAAACATTTGTACTTTTAGAAATTCAGGATTTGTTATTGCATATCTCTTATATTGACTAGGATTAGTTTATTCCAAAACATAAAAAGGAACCATAAGAATTATTCTTTTATACAGCTTACTAGCTCTCTTTACATTATCTCAATGGCAAAAGCATGAATCTCTCTTCCATTGTCTCAAAGATAAGCTAAAGCACACATTTTAACAATTATGGTTAACTGGAAGCGATGAAGAAGGGAGGAAATAACCACATGCTTTGTTCTACTGAGAAGTCCAACATGTATTCTTTAAGTAATGACGGGGAGCAGTGCAGCATTTCTCAAATGAAGCCCATGGGTTATGGAAAAGCCAAAGCTCTGTGAGAGAATTTAAGAGCTACCACTCACTAGGCAAGGACTTATCCAGAGGTTTCTCTATGACAGAACATGTGGAGTCTGAACTACTGCTGCTGCTACTGCCTGGAAGACAAAGAAATGAGCCCAACGGGAACCAAAGAAAGAGGAAACAAGTAAATGAACACATACACAGAGGAAAATTCAGTTCCAGCGAGAGAATTTTAAAGAACAATCAAGCTTTGCATTAAAAAATCAAAACTTACTTTCCCTTAATACCAGTCTTGGTAGACTACCCAATATTCTCTAGTTACAAAGCCAGACAGGGCAATTAGAAACTGGATTCCTTTAAGCATCTACTGTGGGAAAATTGCATCACCCACTTAAAACATAGTAATTCAGAGGGTTGGAATGACGTGAATAAAAAACTAAGTCATTTGTTGATATTTAAAATTTAAATTATTTACACTACTTAGTTGGTAAGTTACAGGAAGTGAGTTTTAAAATTTAAAGTCATGCACAATTGAAACTACAGTAATGATGAATTACCCTTCATTATAGATAGCTTGGTTTGTCTCCAATTTTACTCTCTGCCAAAACATCAAGCAAGTGGATATAATTATGTAAGCTCATGGTTTCATAGCAAAACTATGAAAGGCCCAATGAAAATTTAAAAAATTTTAAGCCTAAAAGGATACCTTACTAAAAAATATTTTAACATATTAAGCAACAGCATTTTTTTCTATTTTAAATTTTATTTTTAACAAATCTATTATCTGCTTTAGCTATGAATAGTCTGTGAGAAAATAGGGATGAAGACAAAACGATTTATCTAAACAAGGGGGTCAGCAAGCATTTTCTGTTAAGGGACAGATAATAAGTGCTTGAGGCTTTGTGGGCCATATAGTCTCATGTGAAAGCAGCTGTACACCAAATGTAAACAAATGCTCATGGATCTTTAATAAAATTTTATTTACAAAAACAGGTGGTGGGCAGGATTTGGCCAGTAGACTATAGTTGGTCAGCTCTTTCTCTAAATCATCATCTTCCTGTCCTTTGAAGTTACAGAACCCTTTGTTTTAAAATTTGGGACTCCTGGGTTTATTTCAGAGCAAAATCATTTTAGTAAGACAAGCAAAATATGCACCAGCTTGAAAACAATGATCCACACATTAATGATCCACACTAATGGAAGAGAGTTCTGAAACAAATGAACATTAAGAGCAAAAATGTTTGAAAAGTGGGCCATTATAATATGTCTCTCTCTTTTGCCTGTTAACTATATCTTTATCACAATAAATACAAACTTCACACTTGGCAACAAATGCTCCATAAAAGGGATAAGAATGAAAGTACATTTTATAAAGCAAAGTATTAAATTAAAAAATGGAATCCTCATAGAAATTCACCATTTAAAAATACAGTGACTTCTAAAGCCTAAGCATGCTTGAGAAAAACTCCACATTAACCTGATTTCCTAAAAAACATTTTAGGTTCCCAACACAAATCAAAGGCCCCACATAAAATTTTTTTTTCTTTTTTTTTTTCCCACATAAAATTAAAACCCTGAATGAAATCTTTACATGGTATAAGCACCATCACAGATTTTTACAATTCTAAACGGTAAAGGACAGACATATGGTATTATGATTCAACTGTAAGTAGGAGATCAGCATAGGAGGAAAAAATAAGGCAAAGTTAACTATGTATATGGATATTTCCTGTGTGAATTGCTACCATAACTAAAAATGGCAAAAGAAAAGGCATGCACTCAGTTGAATGTTAAACCATATTTAGGGAGCAATCCCAGTTAATTTCTAGAACACTAAAAAGAACTTACCCCTTCTTTTTTTCCTTTTCTCTCCATCTTCTCCGACATCACCCTCTTCATCATCCTCTTCCTCCGATCCACTGATATCAGAACCTGATATTTCTTCCCCTTGAATAGAAATTTTACAAAACAATTTATATTCTATACCAGGTCATGGCTTGCATCAATTTTCTTCATTAGGTTTGTTGCCCTGTGATGCCTGGGTGGGTCAGTGGTTAAGCATCTGCCTTTAGTTCAGGGCATGATCCTGTGGTCCTGGAATTGAATCCATCATTGGGCTCCCTGCTCTACAGGGAGGCTGCTTCTCCTTCTACTTATGTCTCTGGCCTTTCTGTCTCTCATGAATAAATAAAATCTAAATCAATCAATCAAGTTTGTTGCCCTAAAAAAACCTGTATTTTAATGTTCCTAAACAGTATATCACATATGCTAACCTCAGGAAAACATATAATGTACACAGAGGCTTTATTTCAAAGTTCCTAAAAAGTTAAATTCTAATCTACTTAAAATTTCAAATGATAAGTTTAATAAAGTTCTATGTATACATAAAAATTTCACGTTAGAAGTCATTATTTCAGCTTTTTAAAAAAGTAATCACTTTGGAGGAGCATTTTCTTCTCAGTTTTTGCATAAGATTTTATTTTTAGGGGCACGTGGATGGCTCAATGGTTGAGCAATTGCCTTTAGCTCAGGTCATGATCCTGGGATCCTGGGATCAAGTCCCACATCAGGCTCCCTGCAGGGAGCCTGCCTCTCCCTCTGCCTATGTCTCTGCCTCTGTGTCTCTCATGAATAAGTAAATAATCCTAAAAAAAATTTTTTTTTTAAATTTTTAAGTAATCTTTATACCCAACCTGGGGCTCAAACTCACAACCCAGAGATCAAGAGTCACATGTTCCACCAATTAAGCCAGCCAGGCGCCCCCTCTTTTCAAGATTTTTTTATTTTTTAAATTTTTAAAAATATTTTATTCATTTATTCATGAGAGACACGAGAGAGAGAGAGAGGCAGGCAGAGACACAGGCAGAGGGAGAAGTAGGCTCCACGCAAGAGGCCCGACGTGGAACTCGATCCTGGGACTTCAGGGTCATGCCCTGGGCCAAAGGCAGGTGCCAAACTTCTAAGCCACCCAGGGATCCCCTCTGTTCAAGATTTTAAAAAAATTCATTCACCCTACATATTTTTTAAGAACAATAAAACTCATCTAACACAGTGATCCCACTTTCAGGACTGTATCATAAGAAAAGAAGGACTATATCATAAGAAGAGCTTATTAGTACAAAAATAGCTTAAAAAAAACAAAAAATCAAATAAAAGGGTGTAATTAAACTAATATCAATAACTTCCATAGTAGTTATTTAAAAATAACACTGTCCATGTATGAAATGTCTAAAAAAACAAACGTAATTGGTGAAAAAAATACATATACACTAATCATAAACGATAATATCTAAACATTAAATAATGGATAGGAAGAGATCAGCATATTGGGAGAAAAATTCATTTAAAATATTTTCATTGGGGATCCCTGGGTGGCTCAGTGGTTTGGCGCCTGCCTTTGGCCCAGGGCACGATCCTGGAGTCCCGGGATTGAGTCCTGTGTCGGGCTCCCGGCATGGAGCTTGCTTGTCCCTCTGCCTGTGTCTCTGCGCCTCTCTCTCTCTCTCTCTCTCTTTCTCTATGTCTATCATAAATAAATTAAAAAAAAATCTTTATAAAAAATATTTTTATTGGGGCGCCTGGGTGGCTCAGTCAGTTAAATGTCTGCCTTTGGCTCAGGTCATGATCTCAGGTCCTGGAATAGAGCCCCACATCATGCTCTCTGCTCAGAGGGGAGCCTGCTTCTCCCTCTGCCTTTCCCTCTGCTCATGTTCTCTGTCTCTCAAGTAGATAAATAAAATCTTTAAAAATATATATATTTTCTTTAGGCCTAGTACAATGACATCCTGGTAGCAACAAATGCACCTAATGTCCAAGTCTTGGGTTTCTATATACCATTCTCCACTGAAAGGAACCAGGGAGAAATAGATGGATTTAAGGCCAGGATAGGGAACATATAAAATGAATCTAAAACATCTGTGGTATCAGAAATAAAGAAGCACTTAAAACCAAAAATCAAAAAACTGATGGAAGCATGCTGAAAGGATACAGCAGCTACCCTGGAGGAGCTCCTATGGTCAAATCTCGGGACAATCTGAGCAACAAGACAAATAATGATATTATTGTATTACAATGTACAGACTAAAATAAATATGCATGAATTGATACTGACATCAATAAATAACTGAATAAACAAGTGGGGGAGAAGGGACTATTCCCCCTTACAATAGAATTCTTAACATTAAACATTAAAAGGAATAATGAGAAGACAAAGTCACCCAATGAACAGATGCCAAAGAATTAGTGTTGCTGGCAAGAACCCCTAAAGGATGCTACAATTAGTGGGGGAAAGTATGATGAGAACAGGACCTTTTCATAGTTTCAAAGTATCTCCCCACAAGACACACCTTAAGTTTAAAGGAAAATGTAAAATTATAGAATTCGTAGTGAAGAGACCTTGCAGAATAGTTATGAGAACTACAGAAGACCAAAATTGAGGAACATTTTTCAAATATATGACTTTTACAGTGCCAAGACCATGAAAGACAAAGAAAGATGAGGAACTGGAGATTGAAGACCAACAGGTCCTGACAACTAAATGCAACATGTGATCTTAGACTGTATCCTGGACTAGAGGGCAAACTCAACACCTGAATAAAATTGATAGGTTAGTTAATAAATTTGTATCAATGTAAATTTCCTGGTTCCAATAACTGTAAGATGTTCACTCTAAGATGTTCCAGTCATATAAGATGCTAACATTAGGACAAGCCGGGTGATGGGTATACAGAAACTCATCATACTTCCAAGTTTTCTAGAAGTCTATAAAAAGTTTTAAAAATTACTCTTTTAAATGTTTCCCACCTCCTTTTTTATTGTTTATATGATCAACTGTACTAATCATAACACTGTTAACTGGATCATAAAAACAAATATCATAAACATCTATGAAATTAAGTGTTTAAAAATAAAGTCAGCATTACCACATGATCTATCAAATTCCACTTTTGGATATATATACTCAAAAGAATTGAAAACAAGAACTCAAACATGTATTATCTATATACCCACATTCATAGCCAGATTATTTTTTGTAGTCAAAAGGCAGAAGCAACCTACGTGTCCATCAAAAGATGAATGGATAAATAAAATGTGGTATAGACAAAAAAAGAGATATTATTTAGCCTCAAAAAGGAAGGAAATTAAATTTTTTTTTTAAATTTTAAAAAAAGGAAGGAAATTCTGATACATGCTATGACATGGATGAACCCTGAGGGCATTATGCTAACTAAAATAAGCCAGACACAAAAGTACACATATTATACGATTCTACTTATATGAGTTGTGTAGAATAGTCAAATTCAGATATAGCATAGTGTTATCACGAGCTGAGGCAGAGAGGAGGATAGGAGGGGATGGAGAGTTAATGTTTACTGGGTACAGAACCTCATTTGGGGATGATTAAAAAGTTTAAGGGATGGATGATAATCATGGTTACAGAACAATTTTAACATACTTAATACCACAGAATAAAAATAGTTGAAACAGTAAATTTTACATCATGTATATTTTTCCCCTATGGAAAAACGTGAAAAAAAAAAGGCAGGAAAATAAAGGTGTGAATTCAACATTAACAAATCTAAGAAATCTTAAATCTTTAAGACATATTGACTATAAATACCACCTAGTGGCCATATTTAAAATACCAAATTTCATTATCTGAGAGGGCAGCTCAGCTATTGAGATTATTCCTCAATAATCTTATTCAAGTTTACTAAACCAGTACCCTTTTCAAACATATGTGATGGTGGCATCTCTGCAGTTCATATCTGTTCTATCCAGCTTCCCTGTAAACTGTAAAAAGGCCACTCAAAAGCCCTTTTTTATCTGGTATGAAAAGGAGTCCTATACCTATCAGTTCTTAGCATGAAAGTGTAGCAAGTCACTGACCACTCAATGACAAGCAGTAAACTTCTCACCCTCATGAACAAGGTCTTCAAACCTTCTAACATTTTAACATCGTTAGTAAAGAATTCTCCAAACAGAATCTCATGTTCAAATTTAAGCATGGGGATCCCTGGGTGGCACAGCGGTTTGGCGCCTGCCTTTGGCCCAGGGCGCGATCCTGGAGACCCAGGATCGAATCCCATGTCGGGCTCCCGGTGCATGGAGCCTGCTTCTCCCTCTGCCTGTGTCTCTGCCTCTCTCTCTCTCTGTGACTATCATAAATAAAAAATAAAAATAAAAAAAAATAAAAAAATTTAAGCATGAAAGCATATTTTCAAAGGCAATGAATTTTTACTTATTGTAAATTTGGTTTACTCATGACTCTAATAAGTTTCTTTACTTTGAATAACAGTGACTGGTATCTTTCACAAAGAACTCTGGGTCATTTTCACCCAAATACATATATGGTAAAATTTGTTCTTCGACACACACAAAAAAATTCATTATTTAGTAAATGGTCAAATGAAATCTATAAAAGGTCATGGAGACTGAGATGATTGAGATGGAGGTTTAAGTTAAAACAATTTTTTAGGGATCCCTGGGTGGCGCAGCAGTTTGGCACCTGCCTTTGGCCCAGGGCGCGATCCTGGAGACCCAGGATCGAATCCCACATCAGGCTCCCGATGCATGGAGCCTGCTTCTCCCTCCGCCTGTGTCTCTGCCTCTCTCTCTCTCTCTCTCTGTGACTATCATAAATTAAAAAAAAAAAAAAAATTAAAAAAAAAGAATAGATTAAAAAAAATTTTTTTAATGACATAAATAAATATTAAATAATTAAACTTAATATGAAAATGCTGAAGTGTGTATCAAGCACCTTGCAGAAATATTCCTTTAAATATTAAAGTTAGGGCAGCCCAGGTGGCTCAGCAGTTTAGCACCACCTTCAGCCCAGGGCCTGATCCTGGAGACCCGGGATCAAGTCCCACGTCAGGCTCCCTGCATGGAGCCTGCTTCTCTCTCTTCTTGTATCTCTGCCTCTTTCTCTGTGTGTCTCTCATGAATAAATAAATAAAATCTTTAAAAATAAATAAATAAATATCAAAGTTAGATAGAACCAGAAAAGATCCCAAATAGCCAGAGGAATGTTGAAAAAGAAAACCAAAGCTGGGGACATCACAAAGCCTGACTTCAAGCTGTATTACAAAGCTGCGATCATCAAGACAGCATGGTATCGGCACAAAAACAGACAGATCAATGGACCCTCAATTCTATGGTCAACTCATCTTCAACAAAGCAGGAAAGAATATCCACTGGAGAAAAGACTGTCTCTTCAATAAATGGTGTTGGGAAAATTGGACATCCACATGCAGAAGAATGAAACTAGACCATTCTCTCACACCATACACAGAGATAAACTCAAAATGGTTGAAAGATCTAAATATGAGACAAGAATCCACCAAAATCTTAAGGGAGAACACAGGCAACAACCTTTTTGAACATGGCCACAGCAACTTCTTGCAAGATACATTGATGAAGGCAAGAGAAACAAAAGCAATAATGAACTAACTCTTGGGACTTCATCAAGATAAAAAGCTTCTGCACAGCAAAGGAAACAGTCAACAAAACTAAAAGACAACCTACAGAATGGGAGAGGATATTTGCAAATGACATATCAGATAAAGGGCTAGTATCCAAGGTCTAGAGAGAACTTACCAAACTCAACACCCAAGAAACAAACAATCCAATCAAAAAATGGGCAGAAGACCTTAACAGGCATTTCTCCAAAGAAGATCTACCCATGGCCAACAAGCACATGAAGAAACCTCTACATCATTTGCCATGAGGGAAATACAAATAGATACCACTTTATACTGGTGAGAACAAAAATTAACAAGACAGGAAACAGCAAATGTTGGCGAAGACGTGGAGAAAGCAGAACCCTCTTGCACTGTTGGTGGGAATGCAAGCTGGTACAGCCACTCTGGAAAACAGTGTGGAGGTTCCTTAAGAAGTTAAAAATAGGGATCCCTGGGTGGCGCAGCTGTTTGGCGTCTGCCTTTGGCCCAGGGCGCGATCCTGGAGACCCGGGATCGAATCCCACATCGGGCTCCCGGTGCATGGAGCCTGCTTCTCCCTCTGCCTGTGTCTCTGCCTGTCTCTCTCTCTCTCTCTGTGTGACTATCATAAATCAATCAATCAATCAAACAAAAAAAGAAGTTAAAAATAGAGCTATCCTATGACCTAGTAATTGCACTATTGCACTACCAGGTATTTACCCCAAAGACACAGATGTAGTGAAACGATGGGACACCTGCACCCCAATGTTCATAGCAGCAATGTCCACAACAGCCACACTGTGGAAGGAGCTATAATGTCCTTTGACAGATGAATGGATAAAGGAGATGGGGTATATAAACACGATGAAATATTATGCAGCCATCAGAAAGGATGAATAGCTACCATTTATATAGACGTGGATGGAACTGGAGGATATTATGCTGAGTGAAAAAAGTCAATCAGAGAAAGACAATTATCATATGGTCTCACTCATATGTGGAATATAAGAAATAGTAAAAGGGACTATAAGGGAAGGGGGGGAAACTGAGTGGGGAAAAATTAAAGAGGAAGACAAACCATGAGAGTCTCCTAACTCTGGGAAACAAACAAAGGATTGCAGAAGGGGAGGTAGGTGGAGGGACAGGGTAACTGGGTAACAGGCAATAAGAAGGCCACACGATGAGATGAGCACTGGGGGTTATATGTTGGCAAACTGAATTTAAATAAATTTTTTAAAAAAATCAAAGTTAGGTGCTCAGAGAATTTTAGTAAGTGGTTTTTAGTAGAACACTTAGTGGTTAAGCAACATATTTTTAGCCAACAATATTCTGAGAAAAAGTTACCTTCTTCAAGCTTCTTTTTCAGTTCTTCTATTTCTTTCTGAAACTGGCGAAGCAAAGCATCTTTTGGATCTTCATTAATTCTAGCTTTATTTTTAATATTCTTAGCACGGTTAGCATACCGCAATGTACTGATAGTTTCATCATAATTGTAATCTGCTGGCCCAATATTTGCACACTGTTGAATTAGGAATACAAAATATTTTACACCTGACACAGTTAAAATTAAAACTACCATAATAAATTTATCAAAAAGAATTTGTGAAACCTGGTTCTCCTCTAAGCTTTCTTGAACAAGAAAGCAACAACTACATGGATTTCCAAACACCATTACATGGGTTAGCACACACAATGTACTTATTAAAAAGAATAACCACAAATCACTACAAGTGAAATAATCAAGTTTTTAAAATGCTATGCATATCAATTATTGGCATAAACAGGAATCTGACATTTTCCTGATGATAACTATTCTACAATGAAGTCTTACCATCATGGTTTTTGAATTTCCTCCTAAGGAATCCTGAAGAAGACGAGTCAGTTTTGAGTTGCGATATGGAACATGAGTGCTTTTTCCGTCAACCAAGGCAGAAATTACATTACCAAGGGTGGAAAGCGAAAGATTGATTTTTGTGGCTTCTTTTAGGCGCTGTCCAGTTGCTCCAGTTTTTGCTTGTCTTTCTGAACCCTAGCAATAAACAAAGACAGAAATAATGCTAAAATTAAAAATACAGAATATTCCTCTGAAAGTTTAAAACAAAATTTGACACTAAAAATCTGATATTTATCTGGAATTTGCTTCAAATAATATAGGAAGGGAAAATGTGGCTGATGGCAGAGATGGAACAGGACTGGCCATGAAGTGATAACTGCTGAAGCAGAGTCATGGGTATATGGGGAGACAGTACTACTCTCATTATTTTTATAAATAAGTATTCCATAATACAAAAGAAGTTAAACACATACACAAGTCAACAACTTAAAAACTGTATGTAAGTCACATTTTCACTGGAATTTTTATTCACTTATAATATGTAAAATATCACAAGAGTTATTCCTTAAGGAGTATCCTGTTACTTACAGCAAGATCTACAAGATGGAGCTTCCCCATTCTGACATGCATATTACCATCAACGCCTTTTTCACTGCATTCTATAGTAATTGTAAAGATGGCATGGGAACGGGAACTATGTTCATTCATATTAGTTGCACCAACAGAACCTTGAAGGAAGGAAGGAAATTCTTGAAAAGCATAACAAGAGGCAGCATTTTTTAAAATAATCAAATATCCAGACTGGTTTAAAATACTTAATTTCATCACAGTGAAGAGCTAGAAAAGCACAGGTTTACTTAACATTAGAAATGTCTCTGACAATTTATATGTTGATAACAAAAGACTTTGTAATGTTTCTCATATTACAGAGGTAATTTTAGGACAAAAAGCTTAATTTCAATCCCAAGTATTACTGGCTTAAAAAAAAAAAACTAATTTAGGTAAAAAAAAAAAAAAAAAGTTAAATACTTTTGAATTTTTTGCCATTTCAGCTGTCTCTAAAAAGTACTATGCTCTGAGAATCTAAATCACAGAAATACTTGCATATATGCATTAGATGATACAGGATAACACTCTTTGCAATATTAAGAGATCAGAAACAACCAAAAGGAAAGTGGTTAATCTATTGCAGAATAGTGATGGGGCGCCTGGGTGGCTTTGTAGGTTAAATGTCTGACTCTTGATTTTGGCTCAGGTCATGAGATCCAGCCCCATGTCAGGCTCAGAGCTGAGCACGAAGTCAGCTTGAGATTCTCCCTCTCCTACTCCCCCTTCCCCTGCTTGCATGCTCTAAATAAATAAATAAAATCTTAAAAAAAAAATAGTCCTACTATGGACTACTCAAGAGCCCTTTAAAAACACAAAACAGATCTGTATGTATAACATGGGAAGATACCCATAACATATGAAAAAAAAAGATATATAGTACAATCTTCTTTCTTCTATTAAACAAAAGCATCCAGTCAAAATATACTAAGTATTTGTGCAACTATAAATATTTTACATATTGTGTAAAGAAAAGGGTTTTTTGGGCAGCCCAGGTGGCACAGTGGTTTAGCACTGCCTGCAGCCCGGAGTGTGATCCTGGAGGCCCGGGATCGAGTCCCACGTCAGGCTCCCTGCATGGAGCCTGCTTCTCCCTCTGCCTGTGTCTCTGCCTCTCTCTCTCTCTGAATAAACAAATAAATAATAATATTTTTTTAAGTTTTTTTCAATAGGCATATATTAGTTTTTTTCTTAAATTGCCAAGTATTTGGAAAGCATTTTGCTAATTTTAGCCAACATCAAAATTATTCTACTATATATTTATGCAGAACTTCTCCATGCAAGCTTTGATTTTAGAATTTGAAAATTAGGGCAGCCTGGGTGGCTCAGCGGTTTGGCACTGCCTTCGGCCCAGGGTGTAATCCTGAAGACCCAGGATCTAGTCCCACATCGAGATCCCTGCATGAAGCCAGCTTCTCCCTCTGCCTGTGTCTCTGTGCCTCTCTCTCTCTCTGTAATGAATAAATTAAATCTTTTTTTTTTTAAAAAAAAGAATAGCAGCTTTTACTGTCACATTTCCTTCTTCTATTTTCCCCTGAATAGTTATTTTACTCAATTGCAATTGCAGTATGATAAAATTACTATTTTTATGTTAGAACTTTTCGACATGGATGTTTGTACTAAGTATCTAATTCTTAGACTCAATCTATTAATTAGGAGTATTTTCCTCTGCTATCTTAGGTCCTCAAAATCTTTGGTCTTCATTTCATTTTACTCCTCTTATTAGAATTGTTTAGTTTTCCCTGAATGAAGCTCACATACCAAATTAAATTAATTCTCAGTTGTTAATGGGAGGTTTTTTGTGGAGGCTTTTTGTTGTTCTATTTTCAATGAAAGGTTTTGATCACTACTGTGAAAGGAATTGAGTCAAAATTCTTTCTTATTGAGTAAGCAATACATGAACATATTCCTGGTATAAAAAAATATGAAAATATAGACATACAATAACATGAAGTAAAAGCTCCACATACCCCTTTTCTCCTATCTTACTTCCCCTTACCGAAAGGTAATCACTATCAAATGTCCTTTCATTACATATTTAACACACACACACACACACACACACACACACACACAGCCCAAATACATAGTTTAACAATTTGGACTTTTTCCACATCTCTAAACGGGATGATGCAGTACATACTATTCTGTAATTTGTTTTCCTTTCACTTAACAATGTATCTTGAAAATCTTTCAGGTATCTATATGTATATTTAACTTTTTTTTTTATAGTTTCATTACAGTCCAGAGTACTTCTGTACCACAATTCATAAAACCAATGTTTTACTGACACTTATTTAGACTGCATCAAACCTTTTGCTATCATCAATAATGTTCCAATAAGGCATCTTTTTATGTCTAAAGATATTTTTCTAGATATTTCTCAATATAAATACATCCATACATATCTAGAAATATATATATATATGTGTATATATATATATATATAAATTATATATATATAGAAATTAGAAACACTGGGTGAAAAGAAATGCATTTAAAAAATTTCAACAGATACTGTTACAATGCCCCTGAACAAGGCTGGAGCACTTTCCACTCCCATCACCAGTGCCCATTTCTTCAGAGCTGCACAAACCTGGATATCCCTCCATCCTAAATAATGGGTAAAATATCTCCTACTATTGTTTTAATACTCATTTCCCCAATTACTTGTCAAGGTGAACATGCTCTGTATTCCTGCTGCTATGTATTCATGTATATCTTTTGCTCATTTTTCTGTTAGAATTTAGTCTTTCTCTACTTGATTTATAAAAATGCAACTGATTTTTTAAATTTTTTAATTTCCTTGACTTTCCTAGATTTACAGGCTAATCAAAAAAGCTTTTTAAAAAATGTTTACTTTCTACATTCTTATTTTTTTACCTCTGACCTCTAATTGCTGCTAGCGACATCATTAGTACTAAGTCTGGGGCATCTTGGGTATTAAATAGTGCTGCAACTTTCTATTCTTTAGACAAAACTTCAAACTATTATTAAAGAGAATGTCACTTAATTTTGGTTTGCTTTTCTTGTCAACAAAAGGGAGGCAGTAAAGCACTCAGTTAATGATGTCTAATGGCTTAGGATCAAACACTCACTCTACCACCTACTAAGTAGTAAGTACATAACCTTGCACAAGTTATTTAGACTAAGTCTTGGTTTCCTCAATCAAAACAGGAATTTAGTACATTCACAGTTCAGTTTGAGGATTTAAAAAAGATCATTCTTATAAAGAAAGGACTTAGCATAAGCACTTACCACACAGTTAGTGTTTGACAAACTTATTATTATAGCTAAAAAGAGACAGCTAGGGCAGCCCGGGTGGCTCAGCGGTTTGGCACCGCCTTCGGCCTGGGGTGTGATCCTGGGGACCCGGGATCGAGTCCTGCATCGAGTTCCCTGCATGGAGCCTGCGTCTCCCTCTGCCTGTGTCTCTGCCTCTCTTTGTCTCTCACGAATAAATAAAATCTTTTAAAAAATAAACTAATTAATTAAAAGAGACAGCTAACAATAGAAGAGTTTCATATATATAGCGCCATAACCAAGAAACAAAATTCTGGTCAGCACAGAAGGCAATCTGTGATCTCTTTCATTCATATATGTTCTCTACACAGTAAATAATCAAAGAGAAAGGGCTATCAAGAAACTTAAAAATCCAGTCTCTGTGGGGCCAGTTTTGCTTCTAAAAGCCTATTCGACACATATATGTTCAATCACAATTATTTACTACACTTACGATTTTTGTGGCCTAGTGTCATAATTCTATCCATATCATCAGCATTATTTACCACGTAAGCCGATAAATCTTTGATATAAACTCCCACATCAGGTCTTTCTTTAACCTAAAAAAGAAAAAAGATAAAAACTGACCCAAAGATCTTATACACATACCACAATTCCTCCAGCTACTTATCAAACATCTACTGTGTGTTGAACACCCTGCTAAGAAATGAGGATACAGCGATGGACAAAGTAGACATAGTCTCTACACTTGCACAGGTGACAATCTATGGCGAGAACATAGAAATGAATACAAGTTATTTCAATTGGGATAATGTCATGAAGAAAAAAAACCACAGGACAGTATGAGAACACAGTATAGAGGAACTAAGCTAGTAAAGCAGGGACATACAGTTTCCCCAAGATGATGTTTAAGCTAAGACCTCTTGCTGAAATAAGAGGTAGCCAAACTGGATTGGGGTAGCAGGAAAAGAGCAGGTGTGAGGATCCTGAAATGGCCAACACTAGGCACTTAGAAAAAGTAAAAAAAAAAAAACAAACAAAAAAACAAAAAAACAAAAAAACAAAAAAACAAACAAAAAACAAAAGCCAGGTTGGCTGGAAACAGTGGGAAGTATGAAGTATGGGAGAAACAGGTGGGATATCTGGCTACAGAGGCAGTCAGAGATAAGACTAAGCATAGTTATTGGTCTTTATCTTAACAGCAACTTGAAGACACTGGAGGATTTCAAACAAATGAGTGAAATAATCAGATCTATATAACATCTATGTAAAACCGTTACCTTTCTGTGAGTAAAACTTATTTACCAAATATGAAGGATATATTTAGGATAGGTTTACCTAAAATACAGTGTTAGAAATGTTAAAATCACTTTGTAAGACCCTAGAAATCACCTCCAAAATCAACAAAATACAGGTATACTCAGAGCTACTGCAGGTTGAGTTGTAGATCACCATAATAAGGCAAATACTCAAATACACCAAGTCAAATAAATTTCTTGGTTTCCCAATGTATATAAAATTATTTACATTATACTATAATCTTTTAAGTGTGTAATAGCATTGTCTAAAAAACAATAACATATACCTTAATCAAGAAATATTTTATTGCTAAAATGCTAACCATCATCTGAGCTTTCAGCCAGTCGATATCTTTTTGCTGGTAGAGGGTCCTGTCTCAAAGCTGATGGCTGCTGACTGGTCAGGGTTGGGGGATGCTGAAGGCTGGGGTGGCTGTGGCAGTTTCCTAAAATAAGACAACAAAGTTTGCTGCAGTGATTGACTCTTCCTTTCAAGAATGATTTCTCCGTAGAACAGTGATGCTGTTTGATAGTATTTTGCCCACAGCTGAACTCTTTTTCAAAATTGGAGCCAATCCTCTCAAAACCCTGCCACTGCTCTATCAACAAAGTTTATGAGCTATTCTAAATCCTTTGTTGCCATTTCAACAGTCTTCACAGCATCTTCACTAGGTGTAGATTCTGTCTCAAAAATATATTTTGTGCATCCACAAGGAATAACTCCTCATCCATTGGTTTTTGTTTTTTTTTTTTTTTTTTTTTGGTTTTGTTTGTTTTTATCCATTGGGTTTTATCATGAGATTGTAGCAGTTCAGCCACATCCTTAAGATCCACCTTCTAATACTAGTTCTCTTGCTGTTTCCACCACATCTGCAGCGGCTTCCTCCACTCAAGTCTTGAGCCCCTCCAAGTCATTCATGAGGGTTGGAATTAACTTCTTCCAAGCTGTTGTTAATGCTGATATTTTGATCTCTTCTCATGAACCATGAATGTTCTTAATGGCATCTAGAAGCATGAATCCTTTCCAGAAGATTTTCAATTGACTTTGCCCAGATCCTTTAGAGGAATAACTCTCTATGGCAGCTTAGGAAATATAATTCTTCAATAACAAGACCTGATCCAGGGACTGCAGAATGGTTGTTGTGTTAGCAGGCATGAAAAAAACACTCACCTCATTGTACAACTTCATCAGTGCTTTTAGGTGACCAGAGGCACTGTCAACAAGCAGTATTGTTTTGAAAGAATTTTTTTTTCCTGAGGAGGTCTCAAGAGTAGACTTAAAATATTCAGTGAACCATGCTGTGCACAGATGTGCTGTCACCCAGGCCTTGCTGGCCATTTATAGATGAAAGACGAAATATATTTAGCATAATTCTTAAGGACCTAGGAGTTTTAAGAGTACTAAATGAGCACTGGTTTCAACTTAGAGTCACCAGTTGCATTATTCCGTACCAAGAGAGTCAGTGTGTCCTTTGAAGCTTTGAAGCCAATGACTTCACTTCTCTAGCTATGAAAGTCCTAGACAGCATCTTCCTCCAACAGAAAGCTGTGTCATCAACATTGAAAATCTGTTTAAAGTAGCCTCCTTCATGAATTATCTTAGCTAGATCTCCTGGATAACTTGCTACAGCTCCTACATAAGCACATGCTACTTCATATTGTACTTTCATGTTATAGAGATGGGTTCCTTAAACTTCATGAATCAACCTCTGCTAGCTTCAGACTTTTCTTCCACAGACTCCTCATTTCTCTTGGCCTTCAGTGAATTGAAGAGGGTTAGGGCCTCACCCTGGATTAGGCTTTAGCTTAAAAGAAAGTTGTGGCTACTATGATCTTTTGTCCAAATCACTAAAACTTTCTCTACATCAGCAATAAGTCTGTTTGCTTCCTTATCATTTGTATGTTCACTAGAATAGCACTTTTTATCTCCTTTAGGAACTTTTCTTTTACAGTCAAAAGTTGCTATTTGGTGCAGGAGACCTAACTTTCAGCCTATCTTCGCTTTCAACATGCCTTCCTCAATAAAGCTTAATCATTTCTAGAAGCTTAATCATTTTTGATTTAAAGAGACATGCAACTCTACCTTTCACTTGAACACTTAAAAGCCACACTATAGAGTTACGTGGCCTAATTTCAGTATTGCTGTCTGTCAAGGAATAGAGTCCCAAAGAGAGGAAGAGAAATGGGGAAAGGCCAATCGGTGGAGCAGTCAGAACACACGTAACATTTATTAAGTTTGCTGTTTTATCTGAGGATGGTTTGTGGCACACCAAAAACAATTAAAATGGTAACATCAAAGATCACTGATCAGATATCACCATAACCAATATTTTTTTTTAATTTTTATTTTTTAATTTTTATTTTTTTAATTTTTATTTATTTACGATAGGCACACAGTGAGAGAGAGAGAGAGAGAGAGGCAGAGACACAGGCAGAGGGAGAAGCAGGCTCCATGCACCGGGAGCCTGACGTGGGATTCGATCCCAGGTCTCCAGGATCGCGCCCCGGGCCAAAGGCAGGCGCTAAACCGCTGCACCACCCAGGGATCCCCACCATAACCAATATTAATAGTAGTGAAAAAGTCTGAAATACTCCAATAATTACCAAAATACAACACAGAGACATGAAATGAGCAACTGCTGTGTGAAAAATGGTGCCAAGTTGTTTGACACAGGGTAAAAAATACAGTTACTGGAAAGCATTATAAAGGGACGGCCCCATTAAGCAAGGTATGCTTGTAAAGTGAAGCTGAGGCCAAGGTCTGTAGCAGCCAGTGGGGAGAACCATTCCACAAATAGTAGGACCTCATAGACAAAGACGACAAACACTAGTTTAAAAAACAATCCCCAAAAAAAAAAAAATAAAAAAAAATAAAAAAAAAAATAAAAAACAATCCCAGACACAAACATCACAAGAGCAGACACTCCAAGTTTCATGTGCCGACATCTAGTTGGAGGTTTGGGAATTTTTTGGTCGCTTTTTTATAACAATCTTTAAGGTATATTTATACATAAGGAAAAACTTCTCTTCTTCTGTCATGGGATATAAATATGCCCTAACTTATTAGTAGTAAAGGAGTATGCTGGTCTCTATAAACCAGGGGGTGTCAAAATGTGCTCTGAGAGCCCCAGAGAGTTCATGGGGGCCTGAAGGGGGTTACTGTAGAGTTGGGGTTCCTAGGGCCCAGACAAATTCTGAAGAGAGCTTTACTTTTGTGTGTTTTGCACACTGTGCTCCCATGTAAGGTCTGGTTTGATGAATATATTTAAATGCTTTAAACATTTTAAATGTGTGAAAATTACTGGTGTATATCAATGTCTCTCATTAAATGTATAGTAAAAAAACAATGTGTGTATTTCTAATCTGCCAAACCCATATTTCTGAAAAATATAAAAATCATGCACCTGATGTTATAGCAATGTCGAATTGCTATAAGTTTTTAAACATTTACTCTCACTTTCTGCACTCAAGTCACTGCAGACCAGAAACATACTTCCAACTGACATTAGTTTGCAAAATCTAAGGTCATTTCCAATCAAATATGACATTAATTCAGAATTCAATTAGTAAGTATAAATAAACTGTTTAGATATGAAAGGTGAAGAAATTGGGATGCCTGGGTGGCTCAGCAGTTGAGCGTCTGCCTACAACTCAGGGCATGATCCCAGAGTCCGGGATCAAGTCCAACATCAGGCTCCCCACAGGCAGCCTTCTTCTCCCTCTGCCTATGTCTCTGCCTCTCTGTGTGTGTCTCTCATGAATGAATGAATGAATGAATGAATGAATGAAAGAAAGAAAGAAAAGAAAAGAATCAAATGTGATTCTAAATTTATGAAAGTTTTTTTAACTAGGTAATGCTATAGAATAATTATCATAAAAGCACAGAAATTTAACTTCTATAACAAATACAGTTTGTAACAGAATAACAGATCTCAAAGGAGCAGTTACTCCCAACCTAGGATGTTTCAGAAATTTGTAGGGGGAGTTTCTGGTTCATTTGAGGACACCATTAGCATTCATAGGCAGGAGCAATGGATACTAAACATCCTGAAATAGGTAGGATGGTCTATCAATGAAGAATTGTCTCACACAATGTCGAATGTCCTAGCATATATGCATACGGGTGAAAAAAATTATTTATGATTACCTGAGTCTAAACTCTGATTTTATTTTATATATAAAGACATGGGCAGCCCCAGTGTCTCAGTGGTTAGCGCTGCCTTCAGTCCAGGGCAGGATCCTGGAGACCCAGGATCAAGTCCCACATCGGGCTCCCTGCATGGAGCCTGCTTTTCCCTCTGCCTGTGGTCTCTGCCTCTCTCTCTCTCTCTCTCTCTGTATCTCTCATGAATGAATAAATAAAATTCTTAAAAAAAAAAAAAAGACAAAGTGCTTTTCCACGCTAATATAGGAATAGGAATACAGAAAACTAGGAAAGAACTACTACTTAATTTTGTTGAGAACTCTATCAAGAGCTTGTCACTATTTTAAAAGACCATTTAATTGACAAGAACACCACTCAAGGGATCCCTGGGTGGCGCAGCGGTTTAGCGCCTGCCTTTGGCCCAGGGCGTGATCCTGGAGACCCGGGATCGAATCCCACGTCGGGCTCCCAGTGCATGGAGCCTGCTTCTCCCTCTGCCTATGTCTCTGCCTCTCTCTCTCTGTGTGTGACTATCATAAATAAATAAAAATTTTAAAAAAAGAACACCATTCAAGAGATTTAGATCACCAATATAACAGATCTATAACCGTCTGCATATATAGCTGTTGCATTCATAATGATTACTTATGCCTCTGACTACTTGGTTATGTCACTGAGTGTGGTTACATCCAAGCACTTATATAATGAAATAATAGCATTTTATTTTTTCACTACTTTATTCTTGTTTATAGTTCAACTGGTCAGTATACTGATAGCCTAAAAATTATTTGTGTAGGTAGATTTTATTTTCTATGAATTTTGTTTCAGGATAGTCAAAGGGACATTACAAAATATGTTATAAAAAAGGGGGACTGGAAAAAAAAAAAAAAAAAGGGGGACTGGGTTTAATAGAGTTGAGAATCACTGACAAAAATGTTCCTGAGAATAAATCTAATCTGTAATTACTGGTACAAGGGAAAATGTTCTTTCTAAATGATTTTTATTCTAATAATTTCTGTAATGAGAAACTTAAAAGGTATCCATCAAAAATGACGTCAAAGATGACAACTAGCAAAAAAGAAACATGATATTTCCTATGTATGCATCATCATTACAGAATAAACCTTAAGGTCCAACAAACAATACTTAAGCCTATAATACTATGTTCCAAAACCCCAGTTTATATAGTAAACTTAAAAAGAAAAAGGCTAGGGGCACCTGGATACCTCAGTCAGTTAAGCATTCGACTCTTGATTTTGGCTCAGGTCATGATCTCAGGGTCTTGAGATTGAGCCCTGTGTTGGGCTCTGCCCTGGGCATGGAGCATGCTTGAGATTCTATTTCCCTCTCTCACCCTCTCCCCTTTTTTTCTTTCCTCTGGGGAGGGGGGCTGGGGAGGGAAGGCTAACATTTATTTAATACTTTTTTATGTATCAAGCCTTGATTTAAACACTTTGTATTAATTTGTTAATGTTGGCAATAATCCTACGAAGTAGATACTGTTATCAGTTCCATTTGCATGTGGCAAAACTAAGGCTCATATAGGTTAGGTAACTTGCTCAATATATCACAGCCAGAATGGTAAGACTCCAAAACCACCCTTGTAATTCTAGGTGAATCTGTTATATGACTGTGAGCAAATCAGAAACCTCTCTGTGCTTTGGTTTTCACATCAACAAAACTGAACTGCTAGGAAGAGTAAATGAAATTAACTATGTACTACTATCACAATTTACTGTACTGAATGCCTACCCCTGCATAGTAAGAGCTTAATAATAGTAATCACTGTTATTCTACATGTATTCTACACCACTCTATGATGATGGTTACTGCTATTCTATATTCTATTCAACTGCACATTATTCTTTAATTATTTTACTTACAATGGAATTCTAAACAAAATTCCAGTATTAATATTTTAAATGCTCTTTTTGTCTGTCTCATATCCTAAAATATTTGGAAATAATTACCAATTCTTTATCACCTGACCCAGCAATCTAGCTTCAGGAACTTAAACTCAGATATGCCTGCACATGTATGAAATCACACACGTACAACACTACTTACTACAGAATTGTCTGTAAAAACGAAAGATCAGAAACACCCCAAGTGTTCATCAAGAGAGAACTGGCCAAATACATTTTAATTACATCCATACAATGGATAGTATATGGATATCATTTTCAAAAGGAAAACAGAGGGGCACCTGGGTGACTCAGTCCGTTAAGCATCTGCCATGGGCTCAGGTCATGATCTCAGGGTTCTGGGGTCAAGCCCCACATGAGGCCCCCGGCTTGGCAGGGAGTCTGCTTCTTTCTCTGTCCCTCTCCCCCACTCATGCTTGCTGTCATGCATGCACCTGCACGCTTGCTCTCTGAAATAAATAGAACCTTTTAAAAAGAATAAATAAAAGGACAATAGAAAAAACAAGAATGAGGAGGCTTTCTCTCTGTACTGATATGCAAAGATTGCCACAATCCACATTCAGTCAAAAAAGCAACACGAATTGGGGGGGGGGGGGGGGGAACAGTCTTTTCAAAACGGTGCTGTGACAACTGAATATCCACATGAGCAATAATGAAATTGGTCCTCTACCTCAACCACATTAAGAAAAAAAAAAAAAAGAAAAAAAGAAAAACTCAGAATGGATCAAAGATCTAAATGTAAAAGCTACAAGTATAAAACTCTTAGAATAAAACAAAAGCATAAATCCTCATGACCTTGGATGAAACAATGGTTTCTTAGATACAACACCAAGCGCACAAGCAACAAAACTAAATACAGATAAATCGGACATGATCAAAATTTAAACATTTTGTGTTTCAAAGAAAACAATCAAAAAAGTGAAAAAGACAATCCGTAAATGCAGAAAAAAGTGTGTAAATCATATACTTGCTAAGGGACTTCCATCTAGAATATATAAAGAAGTATTAACAACTCAGTAACAAAAAGACAACCCAATTAAAAACAGGCAATGGATCTGAACAGTTATTTCTCTAAAGAAGGTATTCAAATGGCTAACAAGCATGGGAAAAGATGTTCAACATCATTAGCCACCACAGAAATGGAAATCAAACCCACAAATACCACTTGACACCCACTAAAATGGCTAACTAGAAGAGGAAGAATAACAAGCACTGACAAGTATGTGGAGAAACTGGAAACCTCATTCACTAGTGACAAGAATGTAAAATGGTATAACTGCTATGGAAAACAGTCTGGCAGTTCCTCAGATGCTTAAGTATACAGTTACCAAAGGATCCAGCAATTACATTCAGTAGGGTGTACTCACTAGAACCGAAAACATATTCACACAAAAACTTGTAAAAGTCTAAGTCCATAACAGTCTTATTCATAACAGATAAAAGGATGAAACTATCCAAATGGTCAACTGATGGAATCAATAAAATGCATTATATCCACACAATGGACTGCTATTCAGCAATAACAAAAAAATTAAGTACTAACACATGCTACAACATGGATGAGCCATGAAAAATTATTCTAAATGAAAGAAGCTAGTCATCAAAGACCACATATTATTCCTTTATATTATGTATCCAAAATAGGCAAATCTATAGAGACAAAAAGCTAGTAGTTCCCTGGGACTGGGTTGGGAGCGATATCCAAGGAGCACCGTGTTTTTTTCTAGGGTAAGAAAATGTTCCAAAATTGATTGTGGTGATAGATGTACAATTCTATGAATATATCAAAAACCACTGAATAGTACATTTTAAGTGAGTAAATTGTATGGAATGTGAATTATATTTCAATAAAACTGTTTTTTTTTTTTTTAAGATTTATTTATTCATGAGACAGAGAGAGAGAGAGAGAGAGAGAGAGAGAGAGAGAGGGGGGGGGGGCACAGGCAGAGGGGAGAAGCAGGCTCCCTGCAGGAGCCCAATGTCGGACTTGATCCCAGAACTCCAGGAACACGCCCTGAGCCAAATGCAGACACTCAACCTCTGAGTCACCCAGGTGTCCCAATAAAGTTATTTCTTAAATAAAGAAATGAAGTCCATCAATGAATCTTGAGAACATTGTAGTAAATGGAACAAGACACAGAAGATCACATTTTATATGATTCCATTTATGTGAAATATCTAGAATAGCCAAATCCATCGGGACAGAAATTAAGTTCTGATTACCAGGAGGTGGGGAGAAGCAGGAATGGGGAGTGACTCCTAATGGACATAGGACCTCTTCTGGGGGTAAGGACAATGTTCCAGAATTAGATAATGATGGCTGTATCATTTTGTGAATATATTAAGAGCTGCTAAATTGTATACTGTAAAAGGGTGAATATTATTAGCCTCTGTGGATTACATTTCTATTTTAAAAAACAATATAAATCAGCTAAGTCTGTAAGTAAACATAATGTGTTTTGTAATTTTGTAATTCTCTAATATTTATTACGCATGTAATTTCACATTTCCCTTTTCTGAAATGCAGGATAAAAGTAGTCTTTCCTGCCAATCTATTACCCCAAAGTGTACAAACTAAAATTTCTCAATCAGAAATTTTTGTTTTTCCTTTAGGTAAAAGAAAGATTGAAAACTGCTAGTGTTTTTTTACTACATTCATGATTGGTCTTAGTATCTTTAACACCTTAAAATTTTCTGACTTAAAATAAATTCTGGAGTACTCTTGGCCTTCAAACCAGGAAATGAAACCATGCATTCACATAAAAAAATCTGTGTGCAAATGTTCATAGATGCTTTATTCATAATAGCCAAAAACTATAAACTGCCTAGATGTCCTTCAACAGGTGAACGGTTAAACTTTACACGTATACACCATGCAATGCCACTCAGCAATAAAAAGTAATGAACTCTCAATACATGCAACAACTTGGATAAATCTCAGGAGGGTTATACCAAATGAAAAAGGCCAATCCCAAAGGTTACATACTGTATAGTTCTAGTTACATAACATTTTTGAGAACAAATAAAACAAAAATTGAGAATTGGAAAGCAAATTAGAGGTTGTCAGAAGTTAGGGATGGCTACAGAGGAATGTAGTCAGGAGAGAGGTGGATATGGTCATAAAAGGGCAATAGGAGGCATCTCTGTGATTCAACTGTTTAATACCTTGATGTAGTAGCGGATATATCAACCTAAACACAACGAGTACAAGAAAAACCAGGGCACTGTGAGTAAAATCTGTAGATTGTATCAACAACAGTATCATGATCATGATACTCTACTACAGCTCTGTGAAGTGTTAACCACTGGGCAAAGCTGCGTAAAAGGTACATCTATGTAAAGGGTAATCTCTCCATATTCTTTCATACAGTCACATGTGACTCTACACTTACCTGGATAAGAATTTTAATTAAAAAAAAAAGTGCAGATCATTGTACATGTATACCTACTTATGGAGTAGAAGTAAAATTATATTTGTTAATATATACATAGAGGAACAGTGAGGGATACTGAAAATGGTTATCTTAGGGTGGGGAGAAGTGGGGCACAGGATTAGGAACAACTTTTCAATGCATTAATTTTCATACTATTTTATATTTTGAATCATGATCATATACTACACAAGGTCAAAAGATAAGTAAAATATTAAAAATAACTTTTGTAGAAAAAGAATCTTAATATAGTAACAGTCTACTACTTTGGAAAATACTTCAATTTCAGTTATCCTTACCTCTAACCTCTGTGTCTGATCCTTGCCCAAAAGGTCACGGACTTCCTCATTATATATTTCCAAATATGACACTCGAACCAAAAATCTATAAATAAAACATCATTTTAAAAAGCAGAGAAATATTTATGAGAGCTATTTTCAAATGTGTTTAAAAGTTTTATACATATATGCCTTCCTTGTGCTTGTACTTCTCAATCTATTAGAAAATAATTCTTTTTTACCTTGTATCACCCTCTGCTTTAGCAATGTGACCAAATATGTGAGCAAATGAATTTGGAATAATTCCTCTAAGTTCAGGAACTGCTCGAACACCTTCCATGGTAAAAGTTTTGCCTGTTCCAGTTTGTCCATATGCAAAAATAGTCCCTGAAAATTAAGAGAATCAGTTACTTTTTGGAGTCTAATGCTACAGAACAATAGCTCTTAAAAGTTATTCCTTTGAGACACTGTGATGTGATTTCTTCCCTGGATTTAAAATTTATTCAAGTACAAATTTCACTTTTATTATCGACAATGACAATACATACTCTTTGCCATATGAGCCAAGCACTGTTATAGTTCTAGAGTCAATGAGATATTGACCATTAATTAAAAGCATCCCGCAAGCCCTAAATGCAAAATTTTACACTATGGCTAATTTGATAAGAAACTGACTGTAATGCATATGTTAATTACTGAATGTGGACATTAAATTAGAGAAGGTAGTATAATTGCAGCAAGGAAAAAAAAATTGCAGCAAGGAAATAATACAGGTTCTAGAACGGAAAGACCTCAGTGTGAATCCACACATCTGCTACTTTTCAGTCACCTGAGCTTAGACAAGAATCGACCCAGAGATTGTCTCCTCAGTGGTAAAATGAGGACAAGAATAACTCCCTGACATAAACAGTAAGAACAAATAAAACAATTTACCCCACTTGATCAGCATGATGCCTAGTCATGTACAAGTAAACGGCAGGGTTTTTTCTTCTTAATCCTGAAACAAGTTCCTTTTAAAAATATGTATTTTTTTAAAGATTTTATTCATTTATTCATGAGAGACACAGAGAGAGAGAGAGGCAGAGACATAGGCAGAGGGAGAAGTGGGCTCCATGCAGGGAGCCCAAAGTGGGACTCGATCCCGGCACTCAGAGCTCCAAAGGTAGACACTCAACCACTGAGCCACCCAGGCATCCCTAAAAATATGTATTTTTTAAGTAAAAGTTGTAAGAAATGGAGGAGTTTGAAAATGTGACATTTATTACTGGTAATTGTAGATACAACTTAAACTTTCCAAATACCTAAATTCATTCAACAACTATGTAGCACACACCTGAGTATGGCATTATGCTAGGCACTGAGGACAGAGTGACAAATAAGACCAACATAATCCTTAATCTTCTGGTATGCATAACCTTGAAGAGGAGATACTGATCAAATACTTTTTTTTTAAGATTTTATTTATTTATTCATGAGAGACACACAGAGAGAGGGAGAGACATAGGCAGGCTCTGCACAGGGAGCCTGATGTGGGACTCAATCCCGGGACCCTGGGATCATGGCCTGAGCCGAAGGCAGACACTCAACCACTGAGCCACCCAGGCGCCCCGATACTGATCAAATACTTATAAGCAAGATGAATGTTGGAAATGAGAAATGGAGTTCTAGCTGAGAGTAAAGGGATGTAGTCCAGGCAGAAGAAATAATATAAGAGGGAAGTGGAGGGAGGTCAGGAAAGGTAAGGTTTAAGATAAAATCTGAAATATGAGTAAGAGTTACACAGCAACAGAGGGGACAGCAAGAAGCAAGAAAGAGAAGAGAGGTTTTGAGGACTTGAAATGAGATCAGAATGGAAGAAACAGATGGAAAATGAAGGTGGATGGAAACAGAGAATAAAGATATCAGCAGGGGCCTCAATGCACACCGCCATGAAGACCATACTAAGATTTTAAGAACTTATCCTAAAAGCAAAGTGAAACCACAGAATATTTTTGCAGGTAGAAGTGACACCAAGATCACTAAGGCTACCCTGTATACAAGGAACCAGAAGAAAAGCAAGGGGAGATGTGAAGAGCTGGAGTAGTTAGCCACGTGAGAGCTAATGCTGACAACAGAAGGCAATATGAAAGGTGGAAGGATTTCAGAGACATGCAACCATTAGAAGCAACAGCATCTGGGAAATAACTAACCAGGAGACCAGGGAAAAGGAGGAATCCAGGATGACTTTCAAATTTCTGTCCTGAACAAGGAGATGTATGGCTATGCCGTATACTGAGATGGTAACCACCACCAGAAGAAATGATGGTTTGAAAGGAAAGATAGTGAATTCAGCTGAGGGCCTACTGAGCTTTAAGTGTCCATGACACATTCAAATGCATGCGTTAAGCAGGCAGGTGAAGGAATGAGATGTATTTGGCCAGTAAAGCCCTGGGAGCAGGCACAATTTCTGCAGGAGACAGCACAGTGTGAGAATACAGCACAAACAACATTTTTTAACTACTTCCACTCCATGCAGGTAACCTCTTACATCACCATCACTTTCAGGACTTTCTGTGACAACCATCACAACACTTAATCACAACAGAAGCCATTTTTTACACATGGAATAAAAAAAGTCTTATTTTTTCCTAATTCACTAAGTGTTTCAAACTGTGTCATTAAGAATGTAATGTACTAATCTTCAAAAGAGCTGAAAATATTATGAGTGCACAGACCACACGTGAGAGCTGACACATGGCTGTCATTTCCTGATCATATGTTATGAGCTAGGCCATGTATTTTACACACATCCTCACTGAATTTTCTCCCCAATCCTAAGAGTGAGGCACTATTTATACTCCCATGCTTTAGCTAAGGAAACAAAGGCTTACCTTGTTCAATGTCTTAGTAAGTGGTACAAACAACCTGTGAATACAGTCCATTTGGCTCTAGAGCCCTTATTTTTTAGAAGTATGTAATGGCCAAATTTTTTAAATTAATTCCTAATGTAATTTCTATGAATTCATTAAATATATGAAGATTACTGACTTTAAAAGAATAGTAATCTATAATTCTAGAGCCAAGAATCCCCTAGAATAAAAGAATCTCATCTCATTTTCAGAGATGAGATTCTATATTTCTAGTTTTTGTATGTCCAACTTAACAAATCTAATGCTAATATTTCCTTCAATATGGACATCTCTTAAAACTTTACTTTTTATTTTTTTATTTTTTTTAAACTTTACTTTTTAAAAACTAGAAATGACCTGAAATTTTATCAAAAATCAAAAAAAACCTCCCCATTTTTTACTATATTTTAAAAATGGTAGAAGGTCTACCAAAAATCTGCATATAGATGTTTACAGCAGCGCATATTCTTAACTACCAAAACTTGGAAGCAACCAAGATATCCTTCAGGAGGTAAGTGAATTGATAAACTATGGTACATCCAGACAACAGAATATAATCAGCACAAAAAAAGATACAAGCTATCAAGCCATGAAAATACATGGAGAACACTTCAGTGCATATTACTAAGTGAAAGAAGCTAAACTGAAAGGTGATATATATATATATATACATACATGATTCTAACTATATGACATTCTAGAAAAGGTGAAACTATGTAAATGAGTGTTGGAAATGATGAACATTTATATACATTTATATACAGCTGATGAATCATTAAATTCTACCTCTGAAACTAACAGAAAAAAAAAGAACTGAAAGAATCAAACCATTTTCAAGTAACTGTAACTCGGGAAAAAGCTCAAGAATATTTATAGGAATAAAAAAATAAAAAAATAACAAGAGCCAAGGTAAAATTCACAGTATATGGCAACTAACCAAAATTTGCCAAGCTTGCAAAAAAGCATAAAGATACAATTCATAATGAAGAACTCCATCAATCATACCAATTTAGAACTGATACAAATGTTAGAATTATCACACAAGGACATTAAATGAGTTATTAAAATACAGTTATTAAAACTGTATTCTACATGTTAAAAAGTTAAGTGGAAACTGTGGACAGAAGTCAGGAAGAACTTGGATGGAAGATACAACAAAGACCCAAATCAAACTTCTAGGGACGAAAACTACAATGTTTGAGATGAGAAATATAATAGATAAGATTAATGGTAGATTAGACACTGCAGAATAAAAGATCATTAAACTTGAACATATATCAACAGAAACATAAAAAAGGTAATACAGAGAAAAAAAACAAACAGCATCAATGAGCTGTAGAACAATTTCAAGCAGCCTAACATATACGTCATTGCAGTCCCCCAAGAAGGGAGCGGGGAAAGGAAAAACATTTGAAGAAAAAATGGCTGAAATTTTTTCAAATTTGATGAAAACTACAAATTCACGGATCCAAAAAAGCTTAAATGAACCGTAAGCACAGAAACAAAGAAAAATACACCAAGGCATATCATAATCAGAATGCTCAAAACCAGGGATGTAGAAGAAAATCTTAAAAACACCTGGAGAAAGACACTTATGTAAAGAAGAACCAAGATAAAGAAAAGAGAATTCCAGTAGGAGAAAAAGCAAATGAGAAGACAGTAGAGGAATATCCTTCAAGTAGTAAAAGAAGAAACTATCAACCTAAAATCCCATATCCAGTGAAAATTCTTTCAAAAACAATAGCAAAATAAATACCTTTTAGACTACAAAAGCTGAAAGAATTCATCACCAGTCGTTCTAAGAAACATTTAAGGAAGTTTTCCAATGCAGAAAGAATGATACTAGATGGAAATATGGATCTACATGAAGGAATAAAGAATACCAAAAGTGGTTAACTGTATAAGAAAATATATGTTTTTACCTATTATTCAAATCTCTTTAAAAGATAACTGATGCATTAAACAAAAATAACAATGATGTGGTTTGGAGTTTATAACGTGTTGAAGTAAATGTAGGACAACAAGAGCACAAAACTTGGAAGGAGACAAGTAGTAAAACCTTTTTCTAGGAATGCCTGGGTGGCTCAGCAGTTGAGCATCTGCCTTCAACTCAGGGCATGATCCTGGGATCCAGGATCGAGTCCTCCAATGGGCTCCTTGCAGGGAGCCTGCTTCTCCCTCTGCCTGTGTCTCTGCCTCTGTCTCTCTCTCTTTAAAAAAAAAAAAAAAGCAGAGACAGCAAGACTAGGTAAAACAAAACAAAACCACTACCAACTGTACAATGCTATGCTGTGCAGAAGGGAGCTAACAACAGATCTGGGGCTGCTATTCTTTGAGAGGCCTGCTTTCAAGTTTGGCCTTTGACTACCATTTGGGAATTTGGATTTGGGGAGGGTTCTTACCAATCCCTAACAGGTAAGAGTAGCTCATCATGCCAAAACTGTTTCTATAAACAAGGTGGTTTATGCTAAACCCCTGCTTTCCTTCTAAGAGTCTGGGATCTTGGCAAGTGGTAGGTTGAGGGTGCCGACATGAGCAGGCTCCAACAAAAACCTGGGACACTGTGCTGCCTACAGAGCTTCTCTGACAGATATGATTTCCCAAGTACTGTCACATTAAATGGTAGAAGAATTAAGCACAACCTGTGTGCCCACTAGGAGAGGACTCTTAGGAGTCTGAACTTGGTTTCCTCCACACTTTACCTCATGCACCTCTTCCATTTTCCCCATGCTGTTTTTTGTTTTCTTCATTTTTTTGTATCTTTTTTATTGTAATAAACCAAAGCTGTAAGTACAATTATATCCTGAGTCCCCTGACTTCTACCAACCTCTGAACTTGGGGTAATCTTAGTGATCTCCAGTATAACTAGGTACTAGAAATGCACTTGCATTACAAAAATACAAATATATTAAAAGTAAAAAGATGAACAATGATATACCACGTTAACATTAAATCAAAAGAAAGTTAGAATATCTATCTAAATTCATATTGAAGTAGGTTTCAGAGTAAAGAACATTACTAAAGACAAAGAGTAATTTCACAAGGAAAATGAGGTTAATGCATGAAGAAGACTTGAAACTCTTAAGCATTTATGCACCTACTCACAGGGTTTCAAAATACATCAAATAAAAAGTGATAGAACTGAAAGGAAAAGGCAAATAGAAAAACATAGTAAGATAACTGAATATCCCTCTCTCAGGAACCAATAGATCAAGCAGAAAATAATTAAGTAGATAGAAAATTTGAATGACACTACCAAGTAAATTGATGTAAAGAATATTTATAGAATGCTCCATCCAACACAGTCTTTTCATGAATATACATACATTTAACAAAAAACTTCATTCTGGGTCATATAACAAGTCTCTAAATTCAAAAGATTCGAGTTTTACATACTATGTTCTCTGACTAAAATGGGATTAAACTAGACATCAGTAACAACAGAAAGATCTCTGGAAAATCTCAAATTATCTGGAAACTAACACATTTCTAAACAACCCAAGGATCAAAGAAAAAATCAAGAGGGAAGGGAGAAAGTACCCTGCACTGCATGAAAATGAAAACACAGTATGTCAAAATATGTACAATGCCACTGAAGCAGTACTTAGGGAGTAATTCATAGCATTCAATCTCTATATTAGAAAGTTAGGGCAGACTGGGTGGCTCAGTGGTTTAGTGCCGCCTTCAGCTCAAGGTGTGATCCTGGAGACCCAGAATCAAGTCCCACATCAGGCTCCCTGCAGGGAGCCTGCTTCTCCCTCTGCCTGTGTCTCTGCCTCTCTCTCTCTGTGTTTCTCATGAATAAATAAATAAAATATTAAAAAAAGAAAGAAAGTTAGAAATGTCTCAAAACAATGACCTCAGCTTCCACCATAAGTAGAAAAAGAGGAATAAAGTAGGAGGAAAAAAATAAAGATCAAAGAAGAATATAAAGTGTAAAAAAAAATAATAAAGGAAAATTAATAAAACCAAGTCAATTCTTTGACAAGATCAACAAAATTGATAAACCTCCTACCATACTAATCACAAGAAAAACAGATGACACAAACTCCATCTATCATATACCATAAATCAATATCCAATTACATCACCACATTCTAACACAAGAATAATAGAGGATTGATATAAACAACTATCTGCCAATGAGTTCAACAACTTGGATGAAAGAGACCAATTCTATGAAAGATAAACTTTCAGAGCTCACTAAAAGAAAAATAAGTAACTCAAAAAGCTCTGGGTTATTGAAGACAGTGAATCTTAAGTTAAAAACCCACCCTTCTCACAAAAAAAAAAAAAAAAAAAAAAATGCTCCAGGCCTATCTGGCTTCACTGGTAAATTCTACCAAACATTTAGGGAAGCTGTAACACTAATTCTAGACAAATTTTTCCACATGACTTAAAAAGAGGGAATACTTTCCAACTCATTCTATGAAATTGGCATTATTATCCTGATACCAAAACCAGATAAAGACATTACAAGAAAACTCCTATATCCCTCCTGAACACAGACACACACACATAAATTAAAATTTTAGCGTATCAAATCTAACAACATACAAAATGATAATATGCCATGACCAAGTGGCATGGCCGGTTTCAATTTAAAAATCAATGTAACTAAACATAATAACAAACAAAAAGATGATTTCAATAGGTGCAGGAAAAAAATGCATTTGATAAGATCCAAAATCCATTCCTTAAAAAAAAAAAAAAAAAGAATAAGAGGGGAACTTTTTTTTTAAGGGGAACTTAGGTAAAAATCTACAGATAACATCATACTTACTGGTAAAACAGTGAATGCTAAAATCAAGAACAAAACAAAAATGTTCACTCTCATCACCTGTATTCAACACTGTACTAGAGATTCTAGCCAAGGCAATTCGGGTAACAAAAAGATGGGAAACAAAGAAACTGTACTATCTTTATTTGCAGATAAAATACTTGCATATAGAAAACACTCTTGCATATAGAAAATCCTAGGGAGCTTACCAATAAATGAGTAAAAGCCTACCAGAAATAATAAGCGAGGGTACAAGGTCAATATATAAAAATCAATTGCAAAATACAATGCGCTATCATTTCATATCCACTATGGTGGCTGTAACCAAAAAGACAACAAGTTTTGGCAAAGATGTGAAGAAATTGGAAACCTCATACATTGCTGGTGGGAATGTAAAAATGGTGCAGCCAGCCACTATGGAAAACAATCTGGCAGTTACCCTTTTGACCCAGCAATTGCACTCGTAGATATTTACCTAAGCAAAGGGAATACATACATTTATACAAAAACATGTACAAGAATATTCATAGCAACACTTCTTAATAGTCAAAAAATGGCAACAACCCAAATGTTTATCAACGGATGAATGGATAAATAAGACAGAGCATATCCATAAGATGGACTATTAACTGATCATTAAAAAAATGCAGTCCTAATACATACTATAAGGTAGAAGAACAATGAAAACATGTACCAAGTAAAAGAAGAGATACACAAAAGACTATATGATTCTATTTATATGAAATGTCCAGAACAGGAAAACTTATACACATTAGAAAGTAAATACATAGGTGCAAGTATAAGAGGAAGCAAAACTGGGAGTAACTGCTAATAGATACAGAGTTTCTTCTGGGGGTGATGGAAATGTTCTGGAAACAGGTAACAGTGATATTACACAACACTATGAATATACTGGGCAGCCCAGGTGGCTCAGTGGTTTAGCGCCGCCTTCAGCCCAGGGTGTGATCCTGGAGACAGGGGATCAAGTCCCACGTCGCGCTCCCTGCATGGGCCCTGCTTCTCCCTCTGCCTATGTCTCTGCCTCTCTCTGTGTGTGTCTCTCTCATGAATAAATTAATAAAATTTTTTTAAAAAGTACTATGAATATACTAAAGCCCCTGACTTGTATATAGTGAAATGGTTTAAAAAGTGAACTCTATGTTACCTGAATTTTATCTTGATTTAAAAAAAAAAAACCCTAAAATAATCAATTGCATTTCTAGTATCAAAATGTACAATTCTAAGAATGAAATTATAAAAACAATTCTATATACAAAAGCATCAAAAATAGTAATACACTGTATGTTAACTAGAATTTAAATTTAAAAAAGAAACAGGTAGGGCACTGGGGGGGCTCAGTCAGTTAACTGTGTCTGCCTTTGGCTCAGGTCATGATCCTGTGGTCCTGGAATCAAGCCCGGCATCAAGCCCACATCAGTCTCCACTGCTCAGCAGAGACATCTGCTTCTTCCTCTCTTTCTGCCTCCCCCATTATGCATGCATACACATCCTCTCTCTCTCTCTCTCTCTCTCACTCACTCATTCTATCTCTGTCAAATAAATAAATAAAAATCTTAAAAGAAAAAAAAGGAAACAGGTAAAAAAAAAACCCACTTAGGAATAAATTTATGAAAAGCAGCACAAGATCTGTACATAAAAAACTACAACAAAATACAGAGAGAAATTAAACAATAAATAAATAAATGGAGAGAAATACCATGTTCTGGATTAGAAGACTCAGTATGGTCAGAATACAATTCAACACAATCCCTACCAAAATCCCAGTAGTTTTTCTTTTTTGTGGAAATTTACAAGGTAATTCTAAAATTTATATGAAAATACAAAGAATCCAGAAAAGCCAAACAATTTTATTTTTTTTAATAAATTTTTTTAAATTTTTTATTTATTTATTTATGATAGTCACAGAGAGAGAGAGAGACGCAGAGACACAGGCGGAGGGAGAAGCAGGCTCCATGCACCGGGAGCCCGATGTGGGGTCCGATCCCGGGTCTCCAGGATCGCGCCCTGGGCCAAAGGCAGGCGCCAAACCGCTGCGCCACCCAGGGATCCCGCTAAGGATAGTCTTAAATAATGGTGCTGCAACAACTGGGTATTCGTAAGTAAGAAGGGGGGCGGGGGAGGAAAAGAACTTACACCCTTACCTCACTCCATATGTAAAAATTAACTCAAAATGAATCATAGACCTAAATGTAAGACCTACAATGTTTACAACTTCCAGATAAAAACATAAGGGAAAATTTTTTTGGTTTTGGGTTCAGCAAATACTTATTGGCTGTATCAATGAAAACATGATAAAAGAAAAAAATGATAAACTGGACTTAATCAAAACTCAAAATCTTTTCTCTTCAAAAGACCATTAAAAAATGAAAATACAAGCCACATACTGGAAGAAAATATTTCCGAATATTTTCACTTACCCAATCAAAAGATTTGAATACAGAACATATAATGAGCATGACTCAATAGTAACATAGCCAATGAAACTGAAAAATGCGTAAGATATTTTTTAAAAATACAAAAATATAGAAGTATGGGATTAAAAAAAAAATAAGTACAGGATTAGATGTTCGACATTGTTTGTAATAGAGAAATACAAGTTAAAACAATGAGATACCACTACAGATCCTCTAGAACAGCTGTAGTTAAAAAGACTGACAATCTAAATGTTGGTGAAAAATGTAAAGAAACTAAAGGAACCCTCATAGCACACTGGTGGGGGGGGGGAATTAATAGTCACCACTTTGGAAAATAGTCTGACAATTTCTTCAAAAGATAAACATACATTAACCATATAACTCACCAACTCTACTTCTAGATATCTAGCCAAGAAAAACTTTAAAACTTATCTGCACAAAGAACATTCTATAAAACGATGTTCATAGCAGAACTATATACAATCACCAAAAAAGTGGGACAATCCAGATTTCCTTCGAAGATATAAAAGGTGGTATAGTATATTCAAACAATGCAATACAATTCAGCATTAAAAAGCAACAAAGTAAAAAAAAAAAGCAACAAAGTACTGATACATACAACAACATGGATGACCCTCAACAACATTATGCAACTGAAAGAAAATAGGTAAGAAAGATGAGATAGGGTGTAATTTGATTTATATGAAATTTCAAGCAAAGATAGAACTATAGACAAAAGCAGGTCAATGGATGCCTGGAGGTGGGACTGCAAAAGGACATTAAAAAACAAAAACAAAAACTGGAAGGTCATCAAACTGGGTTGTGGTGGTTTCACAAGTGTATGTATTTACTACAACTCACCAAACTATGCAACTACAATAGATGAATTTATACGGTATTAATTCCTTGGTAAAGTAGTTTTAAAGAGTGAACAATATACTCACCATTGTAGCCTTCAAGAACAGAATCAATAATAGGTCTTGCAGTTAAGTTATAAACATCAAGTTGTTTACTCTCTGGTCCAAAAACAGTATCAAAAGTAAATGTCTTTGGAGGTTCATTGGAAGAATCAGTCTTATGTACAGTAATAGTTCCCCTCATCTCATCGACACTGACAGCCTGTTTATAGCACATTGATTTCTCTCTCTCGTTGAGGGGCCGGCACCTAACAACGACCTTCACATTATCACAGCTCTCAGGCTTCTCAGATTTATTGATCTGGTGGAGAAAATATTCACAAATAATAAAAAAGCACATTTACTTTTACCTTCAGCAAATTAAATTTCAAATCTGAAAAAGGCTACTGTGCCATCCCAGTGCCTTGTATATATTAAGCACTCCACAAGTTTCTGTTAAATGCAATTAAAGATCTTACGGATATATAAAAAAGGTTAAAGATATGAAAAGGTAAATAGGTTTTTTTTTTTTTACAGCACAAATGATGGGAAATAAAACCTAATTTACATTTATAGTAAATAAATGCTGTTCAAGCAGAAAATTAATCAGTATATTACAGACTGTCCTCCTGCATAAAAATCCCTGACTGAGTTTCCTACCTGACGGAAAACACATTTGAACATGGTTAACAACTTCAATCAAGACTAAAGTAGTAGGTCTTGTGTTCCCCTGAGACTTTTTATTTTTCTACAAGGCATCAGTAAAATGTTGTTTTTTTTACCATGTAACTATATATAGTCTATCTTCTCCATAGAAGATAACATGAAACACAGAAAACAAAGTCCAACCGCAGAGAGAAATGTTTTAGTATCTCTCTAACCTTATGAACATTTGTATACGTAAAGTTTCAACTTCTGGAATTTTGTGATTAAGAATCTATGCTAAAATATAACCCCAAACAAGGACACATGCACTACGATTTCACTTACATGTGGAATCTAAAAAACAAGAGATAAACAAAACAAAATTCTGCCTAGAACAGACTGGTGGTTGCCTGAGGGCAGTGGGGTACAGAGGTGGACAAAACGGGTGAAAGGGATCAAAATGTACAAATTCCCAGTTATAAAATAAATCATGTATAAACAATAAATAGCACTTTGATTAAAGTCAACAGTACAACACAGCATATTTGAAAGTCACTAAAATAGTGTATACTGAAATTGCTCATCATAAGAAAAAAAATTTTGTGACTATATGGTGATGGATGGGGATTATTAGACTATGGGGATTATTTCACAAGATACACAAATATCAAATCATGTTGCACAGGTGAAATTATTGTGTTTATGTCAATCACACTTCAATTAAAAAAATACAATCCTGTTACTGAAGTTCAATAGTTTAGCTGAACAGTATCGATACAACACACTTCTCCCCATCTTTACTTTCACCACCTAAGTCTAGGTCACCATTATCCCACCGTAAACTATAAACCTGCATCTAGTTAGGTTCTCCTACAGTCTCTTCTCTACAGGGCAGTTAGCTTCAACACAAATTTAATCATATTGCTCCCTTACTTAAAACTTCTCCATGGTTTTCCACAGGTCTCAGGATAAAAATCAGTCCTTAAGTTGGTTTGTAAGACCTGGCTCTGGCCCATGTCTACTTGTCCAGTTTTATTTCACAAGTTACCCTGCTTGGCTTTCTTAGCCACAGCCACACCGGCTTTTTAAAAGCCTTTACTTGTAAACATGCTCTTTCTTACCACAGGCCTTTTCATGTGCTGTTCTTCTGCCTAGAACATTCCTCACTCCCACCTTCACTTATTCTCAGATCTCAGCAAAACAGCCACTTCACTCAGGAAGACCCTGACTAGTTCAAATCCTGGTATAGGCCCTGAGAGCACCCTTCTCCCTCTGCCTTCTACAACTGTTTTTTTTTTTTTAAGATTTTTAAAAATTTATTTATTCATTCATGAAAGACAGAGAGAGAGACAGGGACACAGGCAGAGGGAGCAGGCTCCATGCTGGGAGCCCGATGTGGGACTCGATCCCCAGTCTCCAGGATCATGCCCTGGGCCAAAAGCAGGTGCTAAACTGCTGAGCCACCCGGGATCCCCTACAACTGGTTTCAAATCAACTTTTGTTTGCTTCTTATTGTATTAATGTCTGTCCTTTCTGTTTTCACCAGAGGTTGCAAACTGGTAGTCAAGAAGCTGAATTCAGCTTCACATATATCTTCTGTATAGCTCATAGCATTTAACAACATTTTTGAATTAGTTGCTAGAATTTAAAAATGGGGAAATTCCACCAAATGTCAGTTTCCAGATTCCCTTGGAGGGCGGGGGGGGGGGGGATGATCTGACATCTGCAGGCCAGCATTCCTATATGGGAACACTTTACCATTCACCAGAATCTACTTTGTTTTATACCACCCATTCCCTTCCTTAATGGTAAGCATCTTGTCTCTATCAACATGCGTTCCACTTCTGCCCATTGAAGGCAAGTTTCTGTCTTCCCAAGTTCAAGAATCTGGCTGGCTTTGCTCAAAATTTTACCTCCAGGGCCCAACATGTGGTTGATGCCAAGCATCTGCTGAATGAACTGAAAAATAACTTGAAAGCAACGACACGGAACAAATACTGGGCATTTCACGCTAAATGTCAAGCACCGTCCTTCAACGCCGCGGTGCGTTACTTTATCTCATCCTGGTAAAATCCCATGAGGAACAGTTTAATTATGTGGGAACCAAAGACCCAGAAAGACGAATAAGCGTCCCAGGCCTCACAACCAGGAGGAAACCGACCCAAGCTCAGGTGTTCTCCGTGGCCCGACGGTGGACTTAGGACGCCCCCTATTAAGGTACGGTAACACCCTGCCAAATCCTACAAGACAAACATATACCCACCCCCCTCACACACAAAGACACCTCCGGGTTACATTCCGCACCGTAAGCTCGGGCACCACCGCCGGGACCACAGTGGAGCAGAAGCAAGCAGCCCCCGGCTCCGCGGGTACCGACCCAGCAGGTGCCGCGCGCGGGCCCACCGGGCGCGGCCGCTCCCAGTCGCCCGACTCCGCTAGCAGGGCTGGGAGCGAGAGCGCATCCCCTGGCGCCGCGCCTTTATGGCAGGCAGCGCAGGCCCTGCGGGATGCAGCACCGCGAAGGCGCCGGGGCCCGCCCGGGGCCGCTCCCAGGCCCCGCGGGAACCGTGCGGGCCCCGAGCCCACCCGCCAGGTTCCCCAACCGCTCCCGCCCGCCGAGCCCGACCCTCCCCGCCCCGCCCCGCCCCGGCCGCCGGCCCGATCCGCGCCTCCATGGCAACGGCCGCGCCCCCGAGCCAGGCCGCCGGGATGAGGAGCCCCAGCGGTTGAGCCACTCTCCTCACCGGCATGGTGGCTCCCTCCGGTGCCCGGCGGAGGTCCCCGCCCTGGGAGTGCCCGACGGCGCCGGGTTCGCGGGAGACGTTTGTCAGAGATCGCCGAAACACCGCCCGGGCGCTCTCGAGACTGCGGCTCCTCGGGCGAGAGCAGGCAGTGCGCAAGCGCACTCCGCGCTCGCCCCGCCCCATCCCCGGGCCTCTCGCTTCCTCGGCCTCCGGAGTTGCGCCTGCGCGGAGGCTTTCCGAGTCCGTCTCCCAGGACGCCAGGCTGAGGCCGCGCCTGCGCAGTGCCGCCGGTCGGCCGCTTTATCAATCTGGCCCGCAGTGGGGCGGAGACACCTGGCTACCTACCACCGGTGGACCGAGGGAGGCGCACCTGGATCGCACGGTCAATCTTCTGTCTCTTGCAATACTCCAGATATTGAAAACAACCATAGCAAAAAATTAAAAATTAAGAAAAAGCAGTCGTACATTGTGTCCATCTGGAGAGCTAGAGACTTCGCACACATGAATGCGCTTGGTTGCTGATTTGTTTATAAAATCCTTGACTCTATTACAGATGAAGTCAGGAGGAGCTTTGTCTGTATTCTCACAAATATCTCCAGAGCCTAGAATAGGACCTAGCGCAGGACGGGTTTTCAATGAATATTTGTGAAAGAACGAATGATCTATCCTCTTTCCTGTCTGAACCTCTGCTCTGAACATCAGCTACTGCGCCTGGATGTGCAATAGACATTTCAAGATGATCATGTCCAAAACTGAAAGGTTGATTCTCGCCCCCCGCCCATACACACACTCTTACCTGCCCCATTCCCATCCCAACCCCCTCCAAACATAAAAACAAACAACAGAAAACGCCCTCTCATACTTCCCTCCGCATCATAAATCTAATCTGAATTCTGACAATTGCTCAGATCAAAATCGTCTTTCTCTCATACCCAATACCTAATCTTTCAGCAGGGCTTGTTTCTATCTTCAAAGCCGAACCAAAATTTGACCACTTATCACCACCACCACCACTTCTCATCTGTGTTACCACAATAGCTCAAAACCGGTTTCCTTGAGTGCATCCTTGTCTTTCAGTATGTTTTCAACACAGGAGCCAGAGTGATGATGTAAAAACATGAGTCAGGGCAGCCCGAGTGGCTCAGCGGTTTAGCGCCGCCTCCAGCCCCAGGTGTGATCCTGGAGACCCGGGATAGAGTCCCACCTCGAGCTCGCTGCATGGAGCCTGCTTCTCCCTCTGCCTGTCTCTCTCTCTCTCTCTCTCTCTCTCTCTCTCTCTCTCACACACACACACACATAAATAAATAAAATCTTTTAAAAAAATGAGTCAGATGGTGTCTTTTCTCTATTCAAAGCCTACCAATGATTACCTATGTCACAGACTAAAGCTCACAGGCCCCATTTTCTATCATCTTCCCTCTTGTTCTTTATTCTGCACCAGCTACACTTGGCCTCCTTGAGTCAATGGACATTCTGGGTATGATTCCATCTTAGAATGCAAGAGCTTTTGCACTTGCAGTAGGCACTAATAAAAACAACTATAAAGCATTTGACTTAGTGCCCAGTGTACTATTCTAAGTGCTTTACTTTCTTTTTTTATTATTAATTTAATCTATATAATAACCATTTGAAATAGGTACTGTCATTTTGCTAGAAAATAGGAACAACTATTTTACAGATAAAGAAACTCTGGCACAGAGCTATTAGTTGTCCAAGGTCAGATATATGGGCAGTGACAAAACCCAGATGATCCAAACCGAGGCCTTGGAAAGCTCTCCCCCTAGATATCCACCTGACTCCCGCACTGCTTTGTTTACAAATCATCTTCTCAATGAGCCCTATCATAATCTCTCTACTTAAAATTTCAACTTTTAGCCCCAGTCTTATCTCTTCTCCATTTTTCTATATTTCTCCAGCATATTCATCTCCATCTGATATACTGTATATATGATACATATTATGTATATACATATACACAGCCTTAATGGTTTTTATTATTGGGACTCCTGGATGGCTCAATGGTTGAGCATCTGCCTTTGGCTCAGAGCATGATCCTGGGGTCCTGAGATTGAGTCCTGCATCAGGCTCCCTGCATGGAGTCTGCTTCTCCTCCCTCTGCCTATGTCTCTGCCTCTCTCTGTGTGTGTCTCTTGTGAATAAATAAATGAAATCATTTAAAAAATGGTTTTAATTATATACACAGACCATAACCACAATCAACTTTAAACATTTTCATCACCCCAAGAAGGAATTCTAAATTCATAGCAGGCACTTCCACTCATCCTCTCTACGCTCATCCTCTCTACGCTCCCCTCGCCAACATCCCAGCCCTAGGCAATCACCAATCAACTGTCTCTCTCGCATCTTTGGAATATTTCATATAAATTGAATTATGTAATATGTGGCCTTCTGTGAATGACTTCTATCACTTAGAGTAATGTTTTTAAGCTTCAGCTCTATTGTGGCATATACCAGTAATTCTTTACTTTTATTCCATTGTGTGGATATACATTTTTATACCCTTGTCAGTTGACAGATATGTGATTTGTTTCTACTTTTTGACCATTATGAATATTGCTGCTACAAGCTTTTCAGTGAGCATGTTTCATTTCTTTTGGATCTAATATGATTACAAGTGGAATTGCCAGGTCATTCAGTAACTCTAATGTTTAACATTTTGAGAAACTGCTGAGCTGTTTTCTATAGCAGCAATACCACCAGCAATTTGATATTTTCATCAGCAGTGTATGAGGTCTATGGTTCTTCCATATCCTCACTGACTCTTGCAGTTTTCTGGTCTTTTGATAACAGCCATCCTACTGGTAGTAAATAGCATGTCTTCTTAATGGTTTTGATTTAAACTTCCTTGATAACTAATGATGCACCTCTTCCCATGTGCTTATTATACATTTGAACATCTTCTTTGGAGAAATGCCTACTCAAATCCTTTGCCCATTTTACTTGCCTTTTCATTATTAAGTTGTGAGACTTCTTTCTATATCCTAAATACAAGTCTCTTTTCATATATACAATGCACAAATTTTTCTCCCATTCTGTAGGTCGTCTTTTTAATTTCTGGAGTGTGTTCTTTGAAGCTCAAAAGTTTTTAATTTATTTTTTTAAGTTTTTAGTTTAGATCAAATACAGCTTATGTATTTTTTCTTTTTTGCTTCTTTCATTGTACTTCTGATACATAACTAACAAACCATTTCCTACTTCAAGGTCATGAAGATTTATGCTTGTAAGATTTTTGTAGTTTTAACTCTTACATTTACATCTATGATATATTTTGAATTATTTATGTATATGGTATGATACAGGGATCCAGCTTCATTTTTCTGCTTATAAATATCCTACTGTCTCATCACCATTTGCTGAAAATCCTATTCTTCCTTCCTCTGAACTACTGTGGCACCCTTGTCAATGATCAATTGATCATGAATGTGACTGCTGATTTCTAGATTCTCAATTCAGTTCCATTGATCTAAATGGCTAACCTAATGCCAGTACTATACTATCTTGATTGCTATAGGTTTGTCGTAAGATTTGAAGTCATATAGTTTGAGGCCTCCATCTTCGGTCTCTGTTTTCAAGATTGTTTTGGCTATTCTGACTCCCTTGCATTTCTATAGAAATTTTAGAAACATCTTGTGAATTTCCACAAAAAGGCAGCAGGAAACATAATAGGGATTATGTTGAACCTACAGATCAATTTGGGAAGTATTGCCATTTTAACAATGTAAGCCTTTTAATCTATGAACATAGAATCTCCATTTATTTAAGTCTTCTTTAATTTCTTTTTCTGAAAAGATTTTATTTATTTTTTCCTGGGAAACATAGAAAGAGAGGCAGAGACACAGGCAGATGGAGAAGCAAGATCCCTGTAGGGATTCCAGCGTGGGTCTTGATCCCCAGATGCTCAACCTCTGAACCACCTAGGCATCCCTTCTTTAATTTCCTTCAGTAATGTTTTGTAGTTTTCAATGCATAAATGCTGCACTTTTTTGGTTATGTTCTTAAATATTTTGTTCTTTTCTATGCTATCAAAATGGAATTATTTTCTTAATTTTATAGTCAGACTGTTCATTGGTATTGTATAGAAATAAAATTGTTTTCTAGTACATTAACCTGGTACTCTGAACTTTCATGAACTTTTTTACTTCTAGTAGTTTTTTACTGGATTCCTCGGGATCTTCTACTTATAAGATCCTTACTTCATCAATTTTGAAAGATAATTTTATTACATACAGAATTCGAGGTTGATAGCTTTTTTCTCTCAACACTTTAGACATTTCAGTACATTTTTTTTTCCTGTTTGCAGATCTCTGAAGAGAAGTACAATGTAATTCTTAACCTTTGCTTTTTGTTGTTGTTGTTAAGATTTTATTTATTTGTTTATTTATTCATTTATTTATTTATTTGACAGAAAGAGAGTACAAGCAGGGGAAGTAGCAGGCAGAGGGTGGGAAGAACTGAGCAGGGAGCCAGATGTGGAGCTTGATCCCAGGACCGTGGGATCAACGCCTGAGCCAAAGACAGACACCCAACCTACTAAGCCAACCAGGTGCCCCTTCTCTTCTCTTTATCTTTGATTTTCTGTAGTTTGAATATGATATGCTGAGGTATTTGGGCATTTATCCTGCTTGGTGTTCTCTGAGGTTCCTGGTTCCGTGGTTTGGTGTCTGATATTACCCGGGGAAATTCTGTCATTACCACTCCAAATTCCTTTTCCTCTTTCTTCTTCTTCTGACATACCCATATATTTATATAAGGGTAAACTTTTATGTTGGTTTAATGTAATGTAAAATTTTAATGAAATATATCTTATACAAAGAAAAGCGCACAAATGATAAGTGCACAGCTTGATAAATTTTCACAAAGTGAACACATCTTTGTAATCAGCATCTAAATCAAGAAGCAGAGCATTACCAGGCCCCAGAAACTCCTTGCGTTCCTCCCCAGTTACTATTCACTGCCCCCTAACGGTAACCACTACGTTAACTCTTAACATTATACTATTTTTTTCTTGTTCTTATACTTTATAATAGAATCATCCAGTATGACGTCTTTTGTATCTGTCCCTGTACATTCATTATTATGTTTGTGAGATTCCTTCTTGTTGGGTATAGCATTAGTCCATTCTTTTTCAATGTGGTGTAGTATTCCATGTGTGAACAAAGAACAATTTATCCCATTCAATTGTTGATGGACTTTTGGGACTATTACAAATACCACTGTTCTGAACATTATGTAGGTGTCTTTTTGGTGTACGTATATGAATTTCTGCGGAGCATACACTTAGAAGTGAAATCACTGGGACTCTACTCATGTTCGTTATCTGTCTTTCCTGGCTACGATGTAAATTCCATGTCTATTTTATTTACTGTCGTGTCCTAACACATTTGTAGGCCTTCGTGGAATAACTGCTGATCGGAAAAAATGTACCCGTGAAGGAACTATTTTGTAAGGAAGATACTGTGGCTTTTTAAGAGACGAAGTAACCGAGACAGTCACCTATAGGCGATCACACAGTCAGAATTCTGTATCTCAAGCTTGTCTGAGGGAGGAGCGCTCTAGACACCTCTCCAGCCGGTCTCGCGTGCCCCAAAGACGTGCTGTGGGTGAGAAGTAGGGTGTCCTTCTTCAGGGCCGCCGTGGTCACCAGCCGCCCCAGCCCGGGTTCGGCACCCTGGTCCGGGGCGCGGGTTGTGGGCGGGGATGCCTCACCCACCTGCGCGCTCCAGGTGCAGCGTCCCGGGAGCCAGGGCGGAACCCCGCGGGCGGGGCTCGCCGGGAGCAGCTGCGGGGGGCGGGGGCTGGGCGGAGACCCTGGGTGCCGGCTTATAAAAGGCCGGCTATGGCGGGTCTCAGACCTGGGACCCGGTGCTCGCAATGGCCTCGGGAGGGCGGCTCTCCCCGCGGTCCCCCAGAGGACCCAGGGCTGCTCCTCCCGCCCTCGGCGCCGCCCCGGGGCCGCAGTCCCCGCGGCAGCCCTCCGGGCCCGCACCCCGGCCGGTGCAATGCGACCGGGGAGGCCCCCTGGACGAGCGCCGGCTGGTCGCCCACCTGCAGCTGGCCCTGGGTCGCGAGGCACGCCTGTGGCGGGGCGGCCACCCCCAGGTAGCGGGCCCAGCCACGGGGGCCTCCCGGGAGCACGTTCACCCCCCTCCCCGCGCACGCGACGGGGCCGGGCTCCACCTGTGCCCGCGCGCAGGTGAGACGCACTCCGGGTGCCGGAACCTTCCCCAGGTGCGGGCTGAGCACGAGGCCCGAGGCGGGAATCGTGGGCCCCTCTCGCAGAAGAGGAGTAAGTACCGTCTCAATCCGTGAGCCGCTGGGCATCAGAGAAGCACCGAGGGGCCCCACCCCCCACCCCCACCCCCCGCGATCCAAGATGCAGGGACTCGGCACAGCCCCTCCGGTCACCTTCAGCCGACCTGTGCCGCAGGCCAACCGGGACTGGCCACCGACGACTCCCCCACCCCACCCCGCTCTTCCCGGGCAGGTCGAGATCCGCCACAGGGTCCAGGAACTCGTGTTGTGGCTCCTGGAGGTTAAGAACATTTTTCACTTCTCCCAGACCACGTTTAATCTGGCTCTCGCTACCTTCAGCCGCCTCCTGGTTTCGCTAAAGGTAGGTGCCTGTGAGGATGTTAGCGGGGGGTGGGAGAGGAAACTGACCTCCGTCATCCCAGATGCTCAGAGGCTCATCAGCTAGGGACCAGAGCTGCCAGAGCTGCAACTGGAATCTCTTTACATCCCACTCCTCTGCCTGCCTGGCTCAGGGTTGTGTGGCCTTCCAAGTGGACCTGGTTGGGAAAGGACTTGCTGGGTGAAGAGGTAGAGCGTGCTTGTCTGGACTAGACCAGCGCATCCTTGAGATGGTGCTGTATTTCCTACTGTCATTCATTCCCCTAACAGAGGACTCCTGACTAGCCCTTTGCTGTTCGGAAATCAGGAGCATATTCACTGGTCAATCTAAAAATGGCACTAACTTGTGGAGGGATACAATCAATCTCTTTTTGAAAAAAAATGAAAAAACTTCATTTCCTAAGGAAGCCCACCAATGCTTTACTATTTGTTTCTGGCATTCGTATTCTGCTCAAATGTGTTCATTTTGTACTGCAGATGAGAGAGAAAATACTCCAATGTGTCATGATTACTTCCTTGAGACTCGCTGCCAAAGTTAATGAAGAAGAGGAGGTAGGCATCTGTGGGAGTCTGCTCTGGGCTGCTTTTGGGGTACAGGAGGGTAATGCTGCAGCACTCAGACTTCCTGAAAGGTCTGTGTCCTTAGGAATGTTGGGCATGTTGGAAAATTCATTGACTTCCCAGGATCTCTGCTGTCCCTTCTTCAGCTTCACTGGACCCCAGAACCCACAAATGGGCACTTAGAACAGCTGAATTCTCCTGGTCTGGCAAACCCAGAGGCTTGACCTCCTGGTATCTTGCCTCATTGGTTGCTGTCTGAGGCCACCTCCCACTAAACAGAAACATCTGCTGTTAAACTAGGAAAAAGGCCTCCCAAATAATGTGGCCTAATGGCCACCCCTAGGAACTACATCTGAGAAGTTTGTTTGAGACTTAAGGACTTGTCTGTGTCAACGAAGCTGGTCCTCAGGGACTCTGAGACCCTTCTCTAAGAGGCGATGCCCCTACAAGTGCTTTGGGCTTGCTTGGATTTAGCGGTTTCACTGTGGTTTCTGTTCAGATTCTCTCCCAATACCCTTCCCAGAACCCCCTCCTTCCCTCCCCACAACCTGTCCCCCTTTGGTAATAGTGAAGCCTCTGCCATTTCCACAGGGTTCCCCTTGGCTGAGCTCATGGTCTGAAGAGTCAGAAAAAAATGGATTGCCCAGTTCCAAGCCTTCAATAAAAATGCTTTTAACCTATTCATTAAAATATAATTGGTGCTCCCCCAGAGTTGCTTCTGTCTGTCCAACTAAAAATCATGTAAATGGCCCTTAAAAGAAGCATTTATGGAAGCTACAGGAATACTTTGTTTACCTAAAAAAGTAGAATGGTCTTCCAAGCACGTGTACTTGAATGTGTACTCATAGACAAGCCTTACTAGTCATTCTGGCGGGGAAAGCCATTATTTTTTCCAGAGATGAACCGCCTTAAATCAAGGTTGAAGGAAGTGTGGTTGCAGCAACGGTGTTGCCAAAACCTTGGGAGGTTTTGTGAGTGAGCCTGTCTGGTGTAGACCAGGAAGCTCAAAGGCATACTCTTTCTCTGGAGGACAAGCAATTACAGTAGGTGTCAAGAACAAGAATGATAGGAATGAAAACCGTGGGTGAGTTCGTGCAGCTGAATAGGGGAGACAGCAGAGCCCTGCCCTCGAAAGCACCTTTGGGTATGAGCTGGAGTGCATTTAGGGATCAAGACCCTTTGGCATTAAATCACTGTACTGTACACCTGAAATTAATATAGCGCCGAATGTTAACTCCACTGGAATTAAAAGCCTGTTTGCAGAGGATGACCATGTGACACCCACTACACATTGTCATCATCCACCTGGGGACTTGCCACACTGCCAAGATCTGATTTGGTTTTTCTTTCAGAAGCATTTTCTGTGACAGGTCACCAGAAGACAACTCTATTCGGGTCATGGATAAGAAAAACAGGTTCCCATGGATAAGAAAACAAGTTACGATGACATGATACAGGGCTTTGGCCTCTTTATTTTCTTTTTACAGTTAATTCCACGCGTAAAAGACTTCTTAAAGCACTATGGCTCTGGGTATAGCCCGAATGAGCTGCTGAGGATGGAGCTGGCTATTTTGGACAAACTGCACTGGGACCTCTATATTGGGACGCCGCTGGACTTCTTGACCATAGTATGTACGAGGGGTTGGCAGAGTCCACTCTAGACTCATTGGTACCTTTGGAACAGCTGTTCACAACATAGGACGGCCAAGCACAGGTGTGCACATGGCCTTGCACATGCACCACAGGAAGGTGACCCACAAGGCTCACGACATATGCAAGAGTGAAAATGTATCGCAAATCCAACACAGTTCCACCAGACTCCCACTTCTCAAAGACATTAAATTAACTTTATAAAGATTTTTAGACGGCACTATTGTGGTGAGTTTTTCTTTTAAATACACACTGCAAAAATATTTAGCTTTCCATTCTATGAATACTGTACATAAAAAGCTGTCTGCTTGTGCTACACTTTACACACATTCACTTAGCTGTCTTTATTCACCTACACACAATCCTTATTGAAGCTTTAGACCATATTGATCTGGCACTTAAAAAATGTCGTATTAGTTTTTTTGTTTTGTTTTTAGTTAGGGAATGATGGTCATCCTTAAGGATATGATTCTGTTAGTAAGGCAAAATTATGCAATGTGGAAATGTCACGGGGTTTGGTCTGTTATGAAGCATGAAGATCAAATCACTAAGGGCTATTTCATTATGAGACCTGGTCACTGTTGCCAAGTTGCAGTTTCTTCTCACATCAAACAGATACAAGTAACTTTTCTGCTGCCTTAATCTTGAATAGTATGCTTCTGTTTTTCATAATGGAAACATTGTCATCTAGGTACTTAAAGCTCCTAATGACCATGTCACTGAAGCAGATTGTCTTTTCTCTCCAAGGTTGAAGCTCAGCTTGGCCACAGAATGAGTATTAAGTCTCAAGTCCCTTGGGGGAGGGGGGGGATGGATGGGAATGAAAAGGGTGGGGCAACATTTGATGTTCCCTGATGGAAATTGAAATTGTTTGCATTTTTGGTCATTTATCTATGAAAGGTAGGGGGGTTTTGTGTTCTAACATTAAAAACCACGGTCTCTAGTTCCACGCCCTGCTGGTCCTGGGCTGGCCCCACGTGGTGGAGCTGCTGCCTCAGAGGAATCCTTCCCTCCACGTCGCGTCCCTGACCAGGCAGCTGCAGCACTGTATGGCGGGCCACCAGCTGCTGCAGTTCAAGGGCTCCACACTGGCCTTGGTCATCATCACCTTAGAGCTGGAGAGGCTCATGCCCGACTGGTGTACTCCTATATCTGATCTGCTAAAGAAAGCACAGGTAGACATCAACTTTGCTCCAGACCAGGCTCTCCACTTTGCCCCTTTAGCTGATGCACTCTGCCCCCCAAATGGTACACATCGCCCTTCTCAGCCCTTGTGGGCTCCAGAAGATGCTCTGGCCACAGCGACTCTGGGAAGAGTCTTCCTAAGGGTTAGGCTTTGCACATGTGGCATGCCCTCTAGACAAGTACAGAATATATGTTTCCTTTACTGGACCAAGTGGTGGGTTTCTCTGACCATAAGAAGAGCTTTATCTCAGTGGAAGCCCTTGTAGTCAAGAGGATGGGGTGAGGTCAGGGGGACGTGCCCAGCTCAGGAGGAGGCACCCCTGAGCTTAATATGAGAGAGGTTAAATTTCAGACCCTTCACCCTTTATATAACTATGTGGTATCAGGTCCCAGGGTACCAGGAGGCAGGCATGGAAGGGTCAGAATCCTTGAGGATGGACGGGGTAAGATGGAATGCATAGTTAGACTAATGACAGCTTTGCTGAGGTTGGAGGTGGAGGCCCCTGAAATGGTGGGTTAATACTCTTAAGTCGAGTGGTTAGACCTTCCTGAAACTGCTCTATGCTAACATTTTAGCACTCAAAATCTTACTTAGAATGTAAAATGGTCCTGCTTTAAGGATGACCACTCTGTTTTAATTACAGGTCAGTGCTGAGCAGTTGAGCCACTGCAAGGAGCTTGTAGAGCAGCATCTGAGAAGTTTGTAGTCCTCCTCCTGCTCAGAGACCTTTCTGTTTCACCTCCCACCCTCTGTGCTCCTACCCTCAGTATCCTTTGGAGCATAATGGCAACCCATCCTTGCTGGGATTGCTCTGAATTCTAGGCTTTCCGGCTCCTGTAACAAGGAGGGGGAAAGGCACTGGAAAGCAATTGAGAATAAGTTCCTGTGTTTTTAGGAGGTAATAAGGAGGAAAAGGTAGGTCAGGGTCACTGGTGGGAAGGGTAGTCTGACAGATCAAGACCCTTCTCTCTTTTCTCCCATGGGTCTGAGACCAGTGTGAAGGGGCGAACAGTCACACTGCAGCTTGGTTTTCCTTCTCCAGCAAGGGCTGGTATGAGCCCCTTAGAGAGTTGGAGTCAAGCCAGCAGTGGGACCAAAGGGCCAGGCTGGGTCTGGCAGGCAGATCAGTTCTCATCACTCCTCTCGCCAGAGCTGCTCAGGCTCTTGTATCCAGCTCCCCAGGCTTACACCAAGCACACATGTAGCCCTTCAAGTCCCAGTGACCCTACCTGTCATTGCAGAAATGGGACCATCTTTCCAGGTGCATTTCTCCTGCCCTGGTCATGACTTAATGTCTTCTCTTACAAGAACTGGATCACCAAGTATGCTTTGTTTAATGTACAGTAATTTGATCAAGCTTAAAACAGGTTTTTCCTATGTTACTCTGAAAGTTGTCTATTAGCTTAATTAGAGAAATTTCATGCTAATGAATGATCTTAGCAGCTGACCCCCGGTAGGGAAACACAGCTCTGAGAGTTTTGGATTGAGATGAGCAGATTCTGAGGCTGAGCCTGCTGCAGCCACGGTGCTGCTAGAAGGAGCTTACCAGCGTGGCTGTGAGAGTGAAGCCAGCTGTCTCTGACACCGTGACACCATAGAGCCCTTCACTAGGCAGCCACCTCCGCCAGCTAAAGCTGTGTCAGTAGTGTTGCAGACAGGAATGACTGAGCTACATATATACCACTGATTTGTGAAGTCTTTCCACTGTGAGCAGTTTTTTTTTTTTTTTTTTTGGAACTGTGCTAAGCCACAGGGACTGCTAGTAGGTACAGAATGGTCAGAGACCAGATAAACGATACTAGTGTCTGTACAAATCTCTACCTTTTCTCCACACAAATGTGCTTGTTGGAGCTTCTGTAAAAATAAACCTGAATTCCTTTCAACCTTATTTTCAATGTATCAGATACCACGGCTTTAGACTTGATAGTCTAGTGTACTGGGAATATCATCTCCTAGAGCCCAACAACTATCTCCAGTCCAGCACAGATGGAGAGGTGGCATGCTGCTCACAGCCATTCCCACTGGGGGCCATCACTGCCCTCTGCCTCCTTCTTTGCCCTGGGAGTGGGCACTGTAGCGGGTGGGGTATGCGCTCACGCTGAGGGCCCACTTCAGCTCAAACTGTCTCTGACTCTGGAGAACTGCAGTGTCTCTTAACCAGGTAGCTCTGGGTGTAAACTGGGTCCTCAGAGCTAATCTCTCAATCAGAGAAAACCAGAGAAAGGAGAAGGTAGACCTGTGAGCCCTGTATTGGGATAAGGGATAGCCCTGTTGCTCCATCTTTCAGTAAACCATATTCCTCTTTGGGATAGCAAACTTCTGCATTGCCAAAGTGTACCACTTGGGCGTTTAAGTTTTATGATGTTCAAGCTTACCTTGGGTTTCCAGGTTCCATCCTACTTTTTTTTTTTTTTTTTAAAGGAACTCCTATCCCACTTCAGATCAGAGATTGGGGATCGATGTGGTGAGAGAAATATGGACACAACTTGTTTTGCTCTTGTCCCCATCTACAGAGGGGCAGACACTGGTGAAGGACTATGGCTGCAGAACGTGGAAATGTGTGGAGACAGGCAGATGGGCTGAGAGCAGGGGAGATGAACAGGAGGGGCCTTTTTAACACTTGTCCAAATACTACTTTCCCCACATGGGTGAACGGAGTTGTACAGTACTGTTCCCTCCACCAGTGAGGCCTTTCTCTCCCCCCGGTTTCCTGGAGAGTCTCTGTCTTTCCTTTACTTCCCTGCTGCCTACCTTCCTGCAGGTAGAGCAGAGGTGTATTTTCATTAGGGATGTCTGCATGTCTCCCTGCTGGGCTCTCAGTTCCCTGACCTCAGTCCCCCTCTCCTCTTTTTGGACTTCCCAGAGATTAACCTAGTGCCCAAAAGAGAAAGTTCAACAGGTGGGTCTACGAGCATGTCGTGGCTTCCTTCAACCACCAGTCTGCCCTTCCTAAGCCAAATGTTCACCCAACAGGGCATCCCCCCTCTATAGAACTGTCTCAGGTCCACCAACTCACACTGTCAAACTGCACACTTGGATTTTGGCTACATTTTCACTGTTCTTCCATCATCCCATTGGGTTGCGAAGGGGGAGCTATAGCTCTGGAATTGAGGGTATAGAGCACCAATATTCAAATCCCAATTCTCGTTACTAGACTGTGTGACCTTGGGTAGTTACTTTACCTCCCTGTGCCTTACCTATGAAATGGGGAAAACAGTACCTAATCATAGGATCATGATGAAGATTAGATGAATTAATGTGCCTAATGCAACTTAGAGCAATGCCTGACAAACTGTAAGAACCCAAATGTTAGTTGTCCTGTGTCAAGTCTACTCTACCACAATGTAAACTCTTAAAAGGCAGTGTTTGCCTTCTCCATGTCTGGCACCCAGCCACGCACCAAAAATTCATGGACCAGAGGCTATGTCTCCTCTTTCCTTTCCTAACTTTTTCCTCCATTCCACACCCATTCCAGAGCCTTTCTCAGTTGCCTAGAGCAGGAGTCACAATTAAAACATAACTCCTGTAGAAGCTGATCAACCCCACAAAGTTCACAGAAAAGACAAGCTGTATTTTACCATAATTGTAGCAGATTAATAGGCTAGGAAATGTGTTAAATCAGAAAAGCTATTGCCCAAAAAAGACACCACAAAAACTCAAAATAAATGCAAAATTTAATGGGGAAAAAAAAAAGAGTACAAAGTGAATGGAAAGGAACAAAAACAGTCAATGTATGAAGGAATAAATGAATTAACAAGTGAAGCAGTTTTAGAAAAGCTTGTTAACAGACGAGCAAGCCACACTTCCCTTGGGCCTCTTATCCAGTAATATGAGCCCCACTTAAGCACCCACATATAGACACACAGAAACATATATGCAGTCTGCACAATTACAAACCACCTAGACTCGGGTTACCCATAACCAGGGTGACCATACATCCCAGTTTGCCTGAGACAATTCCAGCTTACACCTGTTGATCTGACATAATTATTAACAGAACCTCTTTTCATTCTGTAAAGTCTCAGTTCGGACAATAAATTATATGATTCTACCCAAGACCAACTTGGCTTATGAAAGACATGATAGTAAATGCCAATGTAACCCCACTGACAGCTCTAATAATGCCAAAAGAGGATTCTGAAAAGGAGCGGCAAATCATATCCCATCGTGGGATGGAGCGCTTATTAAATAATGGCATGTTTTAAGCTCACCTTGTTCACCAAGGATTAATTTGGTCTCAGCTAAAGATGATAAACTTTTAAACACAAGCAGTGCAGGGAGAGAAGTGCAGTGAGGCTCACTAAAGCCGATGGGACCTGTGGAGGCAGCTCAGACCCCAGAAAATTTAACAGTGACAGGTCTCCCCAGAGATGCTGGGAAGCCCTGCACCCGCAGGCAGGTAACCAGCCACAATTCTGGCATTCCAGTAAGCCTGCAGTACAGCCCACAGGCCGTGGTGGATGAGTGGCAGGGTCTGTCCACTCCAGAGTCCCCAGACTGGCCTGTGAGCCAGGAGTCTCCATTTATTATATGACCAATTAATCCACTGGGTCACTGAGCTTCATCTTCAGAAATATGTTAGCTAATGGAGGCTACCTTAACGGCTCTACACTTCAATCCAACTGAACACACAGAATCCCCCTAAAGCCAAGCCATTCTTAGCCCACATGTGCCTTAGGTATACACTGATTTGCCTTTTGAATGCCCACAGGGAAGCCCCTCAAAATCTTGATCCACCCCTGGTCTTAGCAGGACACTTGGAATAGTTTCACTCTGGGCATCCATAAAACCTCTGCTCCTGGTGAGGAGGAAAAGGCTGTCTTTTTCCTGACATGCCTCTCTGGACACACACAGCTCACCCCTTGTCCCCACTCTCAAAGGAGCCCTGTCTCAGAAGCCAGGATGAAGCCAGGACTTGGTCCTGGAAATCACTAAAGCAGGCCAAGGCAGAAAGAGGGAAAACATTAATGAAAAGGAGGATGGAAGACAAGGAAAAACAAACAACCAATCCAACGATAAGTTAGCGCAGCTTCCCAAGGCTTCTGTCTAGGGAGTGCTCTAGACTGTGAATTCCTTGAGGGAAGGGCTGCGCATTATTCTGGGTAGCCTGTGCCCAGCACAGTGCTCCATCAACATTAAATGAAATCCTTCTTTTGAGCTACTTGTTTTTCATCTATTTTATCACGCCATATTCTCAGCCCTGACACTCCCACTGGCTCGCAAACCAACAGGAACACAGAAGAATCAATGCTGCTAGTGCTTTCTTAAAATGATCCCCTGAAGAATGCAGTGGAGAGGGGACAGCTCCTTTGCTGGTAGTGTTTTCTGAAATTGTCCACATTCATCTCTTTTCCTTGTGACTCAGCCAGGAAAACAGAAAACAAGGACCTTGAGATAAAAAAACCTTTCCCCAACTGAGTACTCTGCATTTGGAATATGCAGGATTGGTTTGGGGGTCTTACTTGGAGTCAAACACTTAACACACACCTGGAGTTGGTCTCTGTTTACAAGTAGCACCTCTGAAACACACAGACAACGGTTTTGGGCTGCTGTTCCATTTACATTCACATTAAAAACACTGGACGTGGTCTTGTTCATGATCCACTTTCATCCGTAAAGAAATTCCAAACACTGTCATTACAGGATGTTTATTGCCCACTTCTCCCTAAATATTATAGGGATGCTTTATACATATGAAAGGTTTAGAGATACTTTTAGTTTTTAAAAATCAGGTAAACTGGGTTACTTATGAAAATAATGGGAGAGGATATTATCTGTCTTTATGCTTGTGCCAAAATAAAAATTTAGAAGTTTCTTAAAAGTTATTATTGAAATTAAGCTCTAGGTTAGAAAAATTAAAATGAAGGGGAATCGGGTGAATTTTGCAGCATGTATACCAGACCACGCGACCACACCTAGGGCACCGCGTGAGTTGCCATCTTGACGCTGAACAATTAGGTCAAGCATCGCCGGCTGGGGCCTTCGCTAGAGTGGCACATAACTGCTCCGTCAAGGAATAGTGACACTGTAAATGGAAGACCAGCCACTGGCTCTGAAAAAAATAAACTTTGTCAGTTTTGGATTCCAGCATTCATGGCTTTGATGTGTTTGCATAGAGAGGGGTAGCCCCCCAGGCCCAGGGCAGCCTGGGGTGGGGGCAGGGGATCAAGCAAGGCTGTAAACACTGGAGTCTGTACCGGCTCCCAGTCCGTCCTCACACCATGTTATGGGAGAAGAAGGGTCACAAGGTGTAACTCAAGGAACTTAACACATGAAAGTCTAAAGTCCGCTCTTTGTAAGTCTGTGCGTGCGTTAACTGAAAAATAAAAATAAAACAAACAAAACAAAAAACAGACACATTAAAAGGTACGCAGACGACCAAATCAAACAGAAACAAAAGACAAGTTGGACGCTGGGAAAGGGCAGTCAGTTTGGCATTTGTGATGAGCAAAGCAGAGAATTCGCTTCAGTTTGTGGCATCCCAGGCTGAGAGTCAAGATCTGATTGGGAAGTAATTTTGCAAAAATGGATTAAAATTTGAAGACCAAGTATAACCAATCAAAGCAATGCAACTAAATGGTCATGAAAAACAACCCCCCCCCCACCACCACCACCTCCAATGCATTCCTCACTTAGCCCATTCCCCTGACAAGGGCTGGAGAAAGCAATACTCCTAGCCACCTGACCTAGCCCACTCCTGGCCTCTGCAAAGCCAGCATGGGAGAATAGGGTCTCTCCCGAAGGCCAAACTGACTGAAGCTTTCTGGCATGTCCAGCAAGCAGAAGAGACCTGTCTCCCAGACCCAGGCCACATGGAAAAGCAGGGAGACCTGACACTGGGGGCCGTGCCAGTGCTCCTTGCAGTCAACCTGCGCTCCACCTCCTGGCCCCTACCCAGCCACAGGTCCTTGCCTTCAGTTTCTGAGTGGTTTTTCCATAACTTATTTCCTAGGAGACTCTGCCTTTTCTGAAACAACGTGGCCTGGGCCAAGTAGGTGGGGAGCAGGGCAAAGTCTCTTTAGGTGCCAACACCTGAGACATATACCCACATAACCACCCCTTTCCAGGAAAAACCAGATTTCTGAGCCACTAGCTTAAAACCCAAATGGATTCCAATTCACGGAGTCCCCGGGCTCACCAAGCCCAAAGCTGGAGACGGGGCCCGGGCTGGAAACAAATGCAAAGCAGAGAGCAAATTCATAGGGCTGAGGAGGAATGTGGGCACAGGCAGGGGATCATCTCTGCCAGCAGAGCCAGCAGATGGGGTGGGGGCACCAGTAAGCAGGATAAGGGAGATTAGAGAACAGAGGAGAGGGTCCCCCAAAGCAGAGGGAGGCCTCAGGCATAAGAACTAGCATTCAATTCCTAAACACCTGGCTTTGTACCCCTGGCCACCCCCAGGGAGCAGCTCATGAAGTTTCTTTTCCTTAGATGTCTCTCTGCCTCCGTGCTTGTGTATCTTGGGGGCGGTGTGTGTTGGGAGATGTGTGCCTGAGTCTGTGGATACAATGGGGCTAGAGTGACAGTAACACAGTGTACGAGTAGGTGTGGGTGCATGGGTGTGTCCATGTTAGGGAATGCAATACTGGGGGTGGGGAGCGTGCCAATGCCACGAGCAGCATCCCAGACCCAACAGCTTCCTATGTGCTACATGGCATTAACCACAAGGCAAGGAAAGAAGGGCTGGATACACATATTCCCAAATGTTCCAAGAAGGATTGGGAATCCAAAGAGCCCAAAGATGAGGGCAACAATGGAATCACCTGCTTAGTTCCTCAGCTGACAAGAGAAAGAAGGTACCTAATAGAGGCCAGGGGCAGAGAGAAGCAGGGACAGACAAGGTCCCACAGTGTGATGTGGTATGGGGCACTGAATGAAGTGAGGTGAAGGAGGGAGATCCCTAGAAGCCAGGAGAGTGTGGAAAGAGGTTATGAAAAAAAGCAGGGAGAAATGACTCAGACTTGCCCCCACCTGGCCAAGAAGTTAACTGCTCTCCTGGAGGCTGGAAAAAGCCTCCTTGCCCTCCCCAGTCCTTCTCTCTCTTCCAACTCTTAACTTGAAGGGCAGCCCCTCTGTGGAGCAGGACCCCCAGAGCCCCTATGGGGAGCTGCTGTCCTTCCTTCCTTCCACCAGGCAGTGAGCATACTGCCCAAGGGGTCAGCGCTGCCTGGGCTCACGTGTCCCCTGCCCTCAGTCACCATCCGCCAGCCAACGTGGGTCCCACATCCACCGTCTCCGAGCCTGAGGGGCAGGCGCCACAGCTGCGCAAGCAGAAACCACAAGAGCTTCTGGAATCTGGAAATGCTGACATTCCCAGGCCCTGCCCCTCTCCCAGCCTGAAAGACCTTCCCTGGGACCTCTACACCCTTTCAGGGGCCACACCCTGCCTATTTGGCCCAGGCTTCACTATCCCAGCTCTGAAGGGGCTGCAGGAGAGGGTGGGGAGAGAAGGAGAGAAAGAACAAGAACAGAGAAGAGAGGAGAGAGAGAGAGAAGGAGAAGTGGGGGGGGGGGGGGAAGTACCAAGGAGCAAGGGATCACTTGTGCAAGATAGAGAGTGCACAAATACCTGGGATCCTGAGATATCACACCCACCAGTAAAAGGAAGAGAAAGGTGGGCAAAAAGGAGGTGGGAAAGCAGGTAAGAATGAGAGCACAATGGTGAACAGGTGAGCATAGACGAGAACCAAGCCCAAGTGAAGGAGCCAAGAGGAGGACAGAGTGAGTGCCCAGAGGGAACAAGAGCCAGCGTGGACAGGGTGCCCACCACCTACTTCTTCTTGTCCTTGTCCTTCCTCAGAGGCTGCTGGGAGGTGGCATGCAAAGCCTGGGACTGCAGGGCCTCCACAGCGGCCTTCCTGCGGTTGAAGGCGTTCGTCTCCTCCTCCAGCTCCCGCCGCTTCTCCTCCACCTTGCGCTTCTCCTCCTGGTGGATCCGCTTAAGGTGCTCAAACTTCTCATGGAGCTGGGAGCACAGAGGGAGGAGCGCAGATGTCGTGGGTGCCCAGCCAGGCCCCCCACTCCCTCACGCGGCCTCTCCACAACCCAGAGCTCGCACACACCTCCCTCTCTTTCTCCTTCAGCTCCAGCTCTGTCTCCTTCACTTTGTTGACAAACATCTGCCTCATCTCCTCCTCCTTCCTCTGCAGCTCACTCAGGAACTCCTTGCGCTTGGCCTCGTAGGTCTCCTGCAGGCTGTGAGGACCCAGAGAGAATAGGCCAAGGGTGGGGTTGTGGTGGGAGGGGGTGGGGCAGAGCCAAAGAAAGGGACGGTTTGTTGGGGGTGGGGGGGAGCGTGGAGATGACGGCGCTACTGCGGTCCCCACAGCCTCTCTCACTGGTTCACAAAACCCCCAGGCACAGATGCCAGTCTGGCCAGTCCGGCCACGGCTGTGGAGACAGGCTCACTTCCTGCACAGGCCGTCACCTGAAGGGCTGGCTGTCGCCATCGCTGTCCTGGAAGCCCATCTGCTCCAGCTTGCAGCGCCGGTAGAGCTCGTAGTGCCGACTGTGGGTCTGCTCTCGGAGGTCCTCCATGTTCACCCGGATCAGCATCTCCCGCAGCTTCACAAAGTCGCAGTGATTCTCGTTCTCCACTGAAAGCATGCACATGGGGCATCAGGCAGGCACACAGATGGGCCCCAGGGGGAAAGGACACAGAATGGCAGTCACAGTGCTACAAGCGCACTCCAGAGGCAGGACAGGCAATGGACGGCCACAGGAAGGACATGGGACAGAGACCGTGGGCAGCAAGGGGGCCAGGACACTAAATGTGGGCCCTCACCTGGGGATGGGCTCTCCCAGCACACTTACCCTGCACCACTCCCCAAGGGTACTGCCGTGCTCGGACCAGCTTGTTCCCCACCTTCACCTCCTCGGTGCTGCCCACCACAGCGAAGGGCAAGTGTGCCTGGAAAGGAGCCCAAGTATCGCTAAGTACCAGATGACACATGCTCATGAACAGACCCTGGCCTGGGCCCAGGGGAGGGGCTGCCAGACCTGAACGAGGCCTGGCCAGAGGCTCACTTCCTGGCTTTTGAAGAAGCACCCTACAGCCTCCAAACAGGGGGGAGGCTGAACCCACGCCCCCCTCTTCCTCATGTTTAAGGAGTTCTTTCAGCCTTGGGGCTCCACAGGGACCATTAGAGGGTCCTTCATAGGACCTGCAAGCCTGGCTTTCTCCCAAGTTCCCAAGCCCTGGCACCTTGCCTGCTCACTCCTACAGGTTTCAGCTCCTGCCCAGAATCCTTATCTTGTGAAACTTAAACTCAGGGAAGGCCCAGCACCAACCCAATACCCAATTCCTCCCATCTCCTGGCCATAGGACATGGGGCCAGCTGGCTCCCAGATGCCCACCCTTCTTTCCTGGAGAAGCTAAGGCTAGAATCCTAGAAAACCAGAGTCTCTGGGGCTGTGTGTCACAGATCTGTGCTGGCACCGAGCCCTCTGGCCCTGAGGCTAGTGCCCAATGCTCACATTCATGACTGCGTTAATCTCAGCAACAGCCTCGTCATCAGTGGGAAACTGGTAGATCTGAACCCCATTGCTGACCAGCTCGCCCATGATCTTGATCTTGAACTTGTGGAGCTCACTCTTGGAGATGGTGTCAGCCTTGGCAATGATGGGAATAATGTTCACCTACCAGGATCAGGGGAGAGGAGCAGCAGGTTAGGTACCCCCTGAGTCCCCCTGACTGTGAACAGCCCCACCTAGGCCACATCCCCCGGCAGAAGGGCAGGAGGCCAGAGAGATGGAGCTGCTCCCATGGGTAGTCCCAGCCTGAACCCAGCCACTGGGACCTTTCTAATGGGTGGTAACAATCATCTGTGGTGCTTCTTATAGCCCTGGTTCCCCCAAACCACCATTCAGCCCCATAATGAGTCCTTTGGGCAAACCCAGCTTTAACCTGAGAATAAGAATCAATGTAGCTAAAAGGCAGGGGGTCAGGACCAGACCCAGGAGACAGAGCTCTAGAGGAAGAGCCCAGAGTGATGGGAGCCCACTGGCATAGTAGGGACTAAAGCAAGAAAAGATAGAGGACCAACCCAGGGCCTATCTGCAGGCCCCTAAGGACCACAATGGGCAGTTGCACCACAGCCCCCAACTCAGTGGAGGAAGCCCATGGAACAAGTCTGGTGCAGGAGGTACATGCCTTGCTGTCTAGTTTCTTCATGGTCACCAGATCCAGGGACTTGAGGGAGTGCCCTGTGGGTGTGATAAAGTAGAGGCAGACGTGGATCCTTGTGTCATGGTAGTCAAAGAGTGAGCGGCGGATCTTCAGCTCCTCCTGTAGGTAGTTTTCAAACTGCGCATCGATGTAGTCGACGATAGGCCTGTAACTAGAGACAGCTCCATCACCCAGGAGGCAGGCACTATGGTGCTATCCACCAGCCTTCCCTCTGTGCAGATAAGTGGCTTCTGCCTGGGATGTCCCTGTCTGGGTACAGGTGGCCAGCCCTGTCTCCTAACCTCCCAAGGGGTCCTCAAGACCTCAGCTATTCCGCAGGAGGCCTGCCTCTGGCCCCCATGGGGTGTGATTTGTATGGGGGCAGCTTGGAATGAAGAGAGCTAGGACTGAGTGTTAGAACCAAGGCTGCCATGGAGGAAGGGAAAGAGGAAGGGCCGCCCCTTGCCGTTTTTTTTTTTTTTAATTTTATTTATTTATTCATGAGAGACACAGAGAGAGAGAGAGAGAGAGAGAGAGAGAGAGAGAGAGAGAGAGGCAGAGATACAGGCAGAGGGAGAAGCAGGCTCCGTGGTGCAGGGAGCCCGATGCAGGACTCGATCCCAGGTCTCCAGGATCATGCCCTGGACCAAAGGCAGGAACTAAACCGCTGAGCCACCCAGGGATCCCCCGCCTCTTGCCTCTCATCCTTATTGATCTGATCCCCGAAGCCCACAGCGTCCACAATGGTCAGCTTGAGGTGCACATTGCTCTCTTGGAGGTCATAGGTCTGGGGCCGTAGGCGCACACACTCCTCATGGTGACTGGCTTCTTCTGTCTCGAAGGTTGTGTTGAAGAGTGTGTTCATCAGTGTGGACTTGCCAATGCCAGTCTCCCCTGGGAAGCAAGGAGTGGATGACACAGGATGTCAAAGACTGCTGGAACTGGGGCTGCCCCTGGCTGCCAGCTAGGATGGGTGGGTGGGACTCAGGCATCCTCAGCCTCCACACAGGAGGGAGGGGCAGGCCTCTAACTGCATTACTCAGTGTTCCCAATCCCAGGAACCATCCCTTCTCTGTGGCCTCAAACATAATGTGTGGAAGCAAGGGCCAGAGGGCTGACTTGGACAAAGCCATGGCTATGTGGGTAACTGTGAGCACTGGCCAGTAGTCTCTGCCGGCCTCAATGGGACCCAGTCACCTAGTCTGCACACCATCCTTCCTAGGCCCGGGCTGGTCATGGTTCCAGGAGGGCCAGGGTGTGAAGCCATCAGTGGCCTCCTGATCCATTCAGCTTTATCTGGCTCAGGATAGGCTGCTTCTGGAGGAGCCCTCGTAGCCTGGCAGAGGCCAGGGCGCAGGCACCTGTAGGGGGTCTGGCAGAGAGCTCTTTGTGCCCTCTGGGAGCCCTGGGCCTTTAGGCGCGTGAAACCTCCCAGAGCCTCCCTGTGTGGAGCTGTATTTGTTCAGATGCGTGCTGGAGCTTTTACTGCATGCCATCATAGGAGAGTCTTGTTTACCACAAGTGTCCTTGACACACAATACAAATGACAGTCAATGTTTTTAAAACAAACACATAAATCTGAACCTCTGTGATAAACTCTCAGTTTACAAAGCACTTTCACATGTTTAATTTTGTTCAATATTCAAGGCAACTGGAGTCAGGCCCCCCAGCAATGTCCCTGACCCTGGCAAAGACACCAATTAAAGCCTCGCTCTGACTCCCAAAGAGTGTCTCTGCCTGGGAGGTCCCTTATAACTCAACAGGTGGACAGGGCAGCAGCACCCCATCTCCTAGAAGGCTCCTGTTCACCTCCCGAGGCCACCCCACAACTGGACCATGACACATACCCACACAGAGGATGTTAAAGCTGAAGCCCTGTGTGACTGACTTGCTGACAAGCTGATCCGGGAGGCTGTCGAAGCCCACGTGACCACCAAGGGAGAGGTTCCGAGGCTCTGGCTCTGCATTCTGCCAAGAAAGAAATGGAGCAAGGCAGTGAACTCACTGGGGAAGAGGGGCCACGTGGGGAGAGGCCCAACCCCAGTGATGTCTGCCCCCCAACTTGTCTGAATTCTCAGCAAATCTCAGGACACAGTGTGAGCGCACCAAAGTTCCAACTCCAGGAAGAGGTTCCACAGAGGAAGCCCAATGTACCCCAGGGCCTGTTTCCAGCCCAGAAAAGGGCTTTCACCCGTGCCTCTTTTCTACCTGGGCTGGCAAGCAATGCCTGGGCCTGGGACATCTCCAGGCACAGATGGCCCAGGGAACCATCTACCCTACTTGCTACCTTGGAGGGTACACCTGTTCTCCTGCCCAAGAAGAGGCCCCAGATGGTCCCTGGATCTTAAATTAAGATTTCAAGAGGCCAAGACTGGATAGTGTGTATGTTTTGGCAGCTCTCTCCCAGACCTCACAGACACTCCTACTGAAGCAAGATTCAAACAGAGGCAGGTCTGGCCTGACCCCTTCACACCTATTCTCCATCAGAGGGCCCTCCCCCATTGGGCCAGGCTCACAGTTCCCCACATGCACCCCTTGCTCCCAAGGCACCCAACCATGGAGTACACAAATGGGCCCTGATAACAGGGCCAGTGCTCCCTCACACCTACCAACTGGGTCTCAGGGCTAGTCTCTGAGGCACTGTGATTGAGGCCTCACTCTCCTGCCTTGGTGGTGTTCTATAGGGACTCCCAGGCTCTGGCTCATGCCACCCTCCCACACCCACCCCAACCCTGGTTGTTTGGACAGAGGATTCTAGATGAAAAAATGGAGGCCTGGCCTCAGGAGAGAGGCAGGCAGCAGGTCCCGAGTGAGCTGGGGCTAGTGGAGCTGGCCCACAGCGCTATAAAAAGAAACCACCAAGACCCGAAGGAGAGGGTCAAAGTCAGACTCCAATTTGTGCAGATAATTTCTCTGCTTCCCTGGGAATGGGGATAAAATGCTGTCCTCCAAGGGAAGGTTCCCAGGCTCAGCCTTTCCAGCTTTGGCCGTCGTGAGGGCAGGCTTCTAACAACTCCATGTTGGGCAGAAACACATCCCCTCTATTCTTGAGGCCCTCTGCCTTAACTGCCCACTAGAAAGGACAAGGCCAGGGAAGGGCCAAGGGTGTGAGTCTCATCCTTCTGTCCTCCCCTCAGCTCCAGAGGGGAGGACAAAGGCCTAGATGAAGGCAGCCCTAGGAGCTACAGAGCAGGACAGCGTCAGCCCTCACACCAATGTGGATACCAGACAGTAGGCCCTGGCTGCCTGCCCTCCTACAGAGGCATCTGCTCAGCACCTGAGCCCTCTCTGACTTCTTAGTAGCCACAGGCTGTTGCCTCAGCCAGAACCCCTCCAACCATTCTTTCCTCTCAACCAGAGCCCCCAGACACACATACTTGACCTTAACCTCCTTGACCAATAATGCCTGTCTCTCTCCCCTCACCCCACACCCTGGCTCAGCCACTGCAGCATTTCATTGATGATGACGGCCAGGTTCATGTGCTGGCAGCCAAGACTCCACGTGGACCCCCTGGGCAGTTGTGCTACCCCCTCAAACAAGTCGGTATTACCCCAAAACCTGCTCTCTGATAACCCTCTCTCTACGGAGCCTCTGTTCCTACAGTTGACCCTTTCCCCATATCCCCTAGCCCCAGGGGATCCTGTTACAACCTCCCCACTCAAGCCTAGGCTCCCCCCTGGGCTGCAAACATAGCCAGACAAAGAGGCCCCAAAGGCAGCTTCCTCTCACTGGGACCTACATCAAAAACAGTAAAGAAAGCATAGGATGTGCTGGGTCAAGTCCAAACCCACAGTGTGGCATTCTAGGCCCTTCATAGTCTGAGGCCTTCCTTACAGAGTCAGCCAGTTTACCTCTGAATTCATTCTTCCGACTGGTCCCTCTGTCTGGGCTCCACAGCTTATTCTCCCTTTTCCCTGGCACCTGCTCTGACCCGGCTCTACTATTATATTCCACACCCCTCCCTTGGCTGTGTCCCCATTTCCCTGCACTATTCGTTGTCCTTATTTTATGCATCCTGGTTTTCCAACTCTTCTAGAAGTTCCTTGAGGCTGACTGCAGGCTGGGGGAGGTCAGGCTTTCCACTCTTCCCACCCTCCCACCAGTATGCCCAACGTGCCACACAACGCTGCCATTTATAAACCACTGAACGCTGTCTTCAACCGCTTTGGCACCCAGGGGCATCTGCCCACCTCACACAGAGCTGCATTATGTAGTCTCGGCTCCACCTGCTCATCGCAGCTTAAGGATCAAATGGAGGACAGAACAGTTAGTCTAGAGCATGTTTCTTCTCAGGCGAGACTGCAAATCTCCAAAATATAAGGCGTGCTGTGCTTGCAGAGAAGGCTATGTGTTTATTCATCCTCTTCTTCCAAGGGTGACACAATCAGGATGCAATCCAACATCCTGTAGCCTGCCGCCAAAACCCACCCAGTCAGCTGCGTCTGGAAACCACACACGCGCGCGCACACTCAGCTGCAGAGTACTTGCACAGAAATAGAGGCCATCCTGTTTCTGAGTTTCCCCACTTTCTCACAGTTCCAGGCTCCAAAGGCTAAGCGCAGCAATGAGGTGCAGGTAGTGGCGGGGGGGTTCTCACAAAAGTCCACCTGTCCTGGCTCAGCTAGCCCTGGCTGCCTTCACCCACACAACTCAGCTCTCTCTCTCTGGAAAAGGGTGTGGAGTATAGGGAGGAGCTTGTTCCCAGACTCTTGCCCAGGCTGCACTCTGTCACTCCAGGGACCAGAGACCTGGAGCAATCAATGCCTGCTCAGGAGCCTCAGGGACCATGGGAATGTCGATCTCTGGGGTGTGCATACACATACATGCACACACACAGAAGAATGGCTACTGATCCTGATGAGGCCACTGTTGTTCCCTGGTCTTGGGAGACTGATCTGACTTCCTGGTCTACTGTGGTGTGACTGTCACTAAGGCCAACCTCTCTGATCCTATATTTGGCATCAACAACATGTGATCCTGGGTATACTGCTCACTCCAAGGTCCCTGAACCGGTGTCTCTGCTGACCCAGCCTAGGAGGAGCTAGCAGTCCCCAAAGTATCACTGGCATGTCTCGTTAACACAACTCAGAAAGAAACTTTAGATCTCCCAATGGCTACCTGGTGACTCTGAAAATGCCCTGCAATTTGCAGGTAAGACCTCAACTCCAACTCTAAGGGTAGGTCCTGAGAGCCCTGGGCCAATCAGCATGATCCCATGACTATCTCAGGTATAGGCAAGTGACCCAGGCTCAACCCATATGACCATATGACCATCGTACAACCAAGGAGCTAGCATAACATTGAAGCCCACTCAAGGACGGCAGTGCCAAGAAAATCACAGAAGAGAGAAAGCCAGCTTCTGCTCTATTTCTGGGCTTTTCCCTTTACCCCTGGCCATATTCCCCTCCTTTACTGCTTCAGCTAGTTGAGTGGGCCTATCCAGTACTTGCAACTGAGAACATCCTGACTGCTAGGGTTTGCAAAGTAAAAATCTAAACACAGAGGAACAGGGAGAAAGCAAAGAAAGTAAGGACAGGGAAGGAGAAAGTGTGCCAAGGAAACTGTCTCAGTATTTACAACCTTTGGAAGGAATAATGTCAAATGATGCCCCAACACCTCACTGAGGACCACTTGGTATGAACTAAGCCAAGTGGTTTACAGGCTCCAACAGAGTCCTTCCCCACCCTGTGTGGCAGACACCATTATCCCCATTTTATAGGCCAGTAAACTGAGGTGCACAGACGCTACATAACAAATTGGGGCAGAGCCAGGGTTTGAGAGTAACCAAGCGCTTGCCCCAAACCACTGTGCTGTACCGTCTGCCCTGTCTGTACTTACAAGGCTCCCGACTCCTTCATTCAGTCACCCAGCACCCATGCACCGGGCCCATCTGCTGCATGAGCCAGGCACTGGGAGGGCTGCCAAGAAAAAAAATGAGGACACCAGATCCTAGACCTTGGGGGCTCCATCTAACGCAGCTTAAATTCAAAGGGCTAGAGAAGCCAAGCAGGTAATGTCAATGGGCAAAGAAGAAAAAGTAGAGTAATGACAAGGATAACCATACATAACGGTTACCAAGAGCTCACCACATGCGGCTCTGAGTGTCATTTTGTCCGTGCATCAGCCCTGTGAGGTAGTCTCACCACCTCCATCAAACAGATGAGACAACTGAGGCTCCGAAAGATTAAGTAATTTGCCCATGACCACACCGCTCAGGAGGGTAAAGCCAGGATCTGAATGGAGACAAGATGCCTGCAAAAGCCATGCTTCCAAGCACATCACTCCACGGCCCGCTGGCTGAGACCTGCTGACTTGGCTGAGTGCAGGGTCCCGCAGGGAGAGGTGGGAATGGCTGAGCCTGTGCTCGGGCTGCAGCGGCCGTGGTACTGCAACTCCAGCCAACTGTGGGAATAGAGGCCTAGGACATCCAAATCTCACAATTTTTCAGGAGAATCCACAGATCCTGATTTTTACATGCAACTTCTCATTTTTAAAGGTTGGCAACCAGTACAAATCGAGAAGACCATGGGGCCCAACACAAGCTATGTAGGGGTTGTACCTGGTACATGGCCTGACAGTCTGCAACATGGCACCTGGGAGGAGAGTGAGCTGGAAGGACAACACACACAAGTCTTCACTCTTGGGGCATGGAGACTCGCAAGCAAGAGCTCCCCACTAAGAGTCTTCAGCTACATAACTCAGCTCAGACTCTGGGGAGGAGCGGGCCCACTTCTTGCCCCATGTGTACCCCCAGGTCCTGGGTGCTGGCTCAGGAGGGTCTAACTGTGTTCTCAAAGCTCCAGAACAGAGTTGGAAGCTTTGAGTTCTCCAGGGGAAACTCCACAGGGCCATTATCCCCTCTCTAATCACTAACAAGCTTTTGGCTCCTGAGCCAGGCCCCAGGCTTCTGTGTCATCATTTCTTTGGCACATCAAAGACAACAACCAAAATAACAACTGCTCAGGCCCACCGAGTTCCTCCATGCCTGGCTATCCAGAACAAAGTAGAGAATGGCATTTTGTTTTGCAGCCCAGTGGATAACTAGGACGTCATTTTTCCTGACCAGGAAATGCTCTGTCTGAGCTCTCTGGAGCAGCCCTAACTGTCAGCCAAAAGGAGCTGCTCCTTTCACCAGGAAGAGAGGTGGATTTTGGGAAGGAACCATGTCTGATGGCACGCCTACACAAGAATAGGATTTTATCCTGAAGAAATTAGAAATCTGCTGAATGTCTGAACCAACAGAGCCAAAGAAGGTATGGGTAAATAAAGAACCCTGAGGTCAAACTCCCAAAGCAGGTTGGTCGTTGGGATGGAAGCAGAAACGGTACCCTACTGTACAGGTACTTGGCTCCCGAATCCCGGACAAAGAGTAAATCCCCACCCTTAGGCCTTCCAAAGAGTTCTCTGGGGCTTCAGTCTTCAGATACCCTTTTTCCCCAGGCTCCCAGGCCTAGAATCCACTGGCCTGAGCACCAGGCAAAGAGGAAGCCCACTCCCCAAGAGAGACCCAGCCCTATTATTCCCAGCCCTAGGGAAGCCCTATTAATGTTGAGCATGAACTCAGGAGTCTTCGCTCTACTGGGGGCCTTCTCCACCCATGTTCCTGGCACAAACTACCCTAACCCCCAGCTCTAGCTACTCTAAGCAGCCTGGGCCTTAAATAGCCAGAGCAGAGGCCGCTGGCCAGAACCCGTGGTCATAGCACAACTGTCCTTGAGTCTGAGAGGAATCCTAGGAATTTTCCCAGGAAAGGCTTAGGCTCACATCCCAGGATTCCACAGCAAGCCTCTAAGCCCAGGTCAAAGGTTACGGGAAATAACCAAGGGGATGTGGAGGGGCGGGGGATGTTGCTCTCCTAGGCCAGGAGGAAAGGACAGAGGCAGGATTCACCTATCCACGGTCAAGATGACACCTGTGAACAAAAGTGTTTCTCTCCTAATGCAGCAACAAAAACAACAACAACAAACAAAACAAAACAAAACAAAAACCTGGGGAGAAGACAGGAACAACCTACATAGTGGCAACAATGGAAACATGGTAGCTAGGCCCCAGGAGGAGGCCACCATCACTCTTAAAAGGCCAGTCATCGCCTCCTCCTTCCTGGAAAATAAAGGGACTTTAGGAGCAAAACTACCCCCAGGAGCCTAAGGCCACCCCATGCCCTGACCCCTATACTCCATTCTCTCTGAGTCCCTGGCTCACTAGCGGGCACTTTCCTCCCATTCTGTGCACATAGAAAGCCAGGGCTGCCACTTAACAATATAGGATAGCTTGTTTCACACTTCTCATATCAAAATAAAGGTTTCTAAGAAGCTAAATACACTTATTGGTTTCTGGGCCAAATCAGCTTGTCCCAAGTCTAGAACGCAACACCTTCTTGGGTTTTGTTGTGCTGAGAAGGAGTGGTCCATTCCACCATGGAGCACATGGGAAAGGCACTCTGGACCTCAGAAGGTACTGGAAACCCATGTATTCACACCTTCCCACTTGGCTCAGGACTCCAGTGACAGCCCCCACTGCTTTGTAGCAGGAAAAGCCATAAGTGGTCTGGACATCACTGATGGAAAGCAGACTGTGTTCCACAGTGAATGAGATCCTATCCTTGGAAGGGAGAATGTGGGCAATGAAGGTGACCGTCCCCTTCTCCAATCCCAGGATAATGCTGGTGCTGGGAAGGAGCGGAGAAATATAAGGATACCAACATGGGCCAGTGGAAGCTCAGGGCTGCAGTATGATCATTCTGCTGCCTGCCTCATTCACCCCAGTGCCATGCAATGTATCAGATTCAAACCCTGGAATTCACACCAAACCAGGTCTGGAAAGTGGATTTAGGTTCATGCCCAAAGCCTCTCTGGTACCCTGGGATGCAGGTGGCCCAAGCCCAAGAGCCCCCACCTCCCCCCAAAGAGTAGCTGGCACCTACAATCTAAAATGGGTCCTTATTCCCTCCTCCCCTGGCACTATCCCTCTAACATGGCTTCCAGGATAGGGACCAAGAACTGCCTGGAAGCCATGTGTTCTGAGAAGAATACCTAATTTGCCTCAAGACCACCCAAGACAATTAAAGTAAAGATACAACCAAGATGCTCCTTGCCCTGTCTTCCATCACCTCTTCCCAGTTATGGTTCCTCATGTAAGTCCTGAAGATACAGACGGCTCCAGGAAAGAACACTCCAACTCTATCATGATGGCATGCTGCCCTTGGAAAACATCCCTTCCCCAGTCATATGTGTATCCCTCTTGCCTGTACAGCTCCATGTCTGGTTGTCTAGCAAAGCTTGTACCTTTGGGGCCATGCCTGGGGACCCCAAGACCCATGCTGGCAACACAGGCGCAGAAAGGTTAGAGAAGCTGCAGGGGACACAGAGGCCAGCCAGCCCTCAGGGCCTCTGCTCTGTCATCCTGCAGCTGCTTTCTTCGGGCAGCTGGACCCAAGCCACAGAGCCATTCACGGTAGTTAATGCCCCAAATACATACTTCTACCTAGCCCATCTTGGAGCCCAAAATTCAGAGGGCTTCACCATCTTTGTCATCTCAAGGGTTACTCAGGTGCTGGGGTTGGGTCTCAGACCTAAACTAACCAATGACCAGCACCTGCAGCGTCACCGGAGTGCAGGTTGCTGCCATCCACAACCCAGTGGCACAAAACATCCAGAGCCCTCCCTGCCACCCAAAGCTTTTGACAAAAGTCAGGCCTAGGTTCCCAGCCCTCATCCATTCTCCCATCTTGTTGACACTGTAATTGGGCTCCTTCTTGCCACCTTCTCTCTCCCTACCCTGGTCAGTCCCTTATTGTGTGTTCCCTTGGATCACTGGTCCCTTCCCACCAGCCTCCCTACTCTGACCCATTTCAAACAAGATCACAGGCAGACTTTCCTGAAGTTGGCTCCCAGAGCAAGGCATGATGCCCATGAGGGAGGTGCGGCAGAGCTACAGCCTTGCAGGTGGTGCTCACTTATGACCTCTCACCACCACCAGGCACTGAGAGCTTCACAGATGTCACTTGCTGAGCTCTCGTATCTCTCTCAGAATGGCTCAGCAAGGAGGTTCCTGGCCATTTTTCCAGGACAGGGAGATACCACTCCATGACAGAGCCCTGTTGCACGAGAGAGTTGCCTCCCACACCCCTTCCCACCAGTTTTTGCTTTAGGGACAGAATAGGCACTCCTTGGATAGCCTGCTTCTTGGGGAAGTGTCAAGATTACAGGGGTGACAACGGAAGTGACAGATGGTGCTGGGGATAAAGCGGAGATGGTGGTGGTGGTGGGGGGGGTGACTGGCTGGGAGGAATGCCAGGCATGAGGCTGCCATGCTGCACGTTTCTTCCCTCTCCCCCTCACAGCTCCACTTCTCCTGACTCTATAGCCTCCCTTGCCTTGGAGTTTGAACCCTGCCCCATCAGATTCTGACTGAAGAAACACAGGAGATGGCCCTAGGGGCCGGAAACCCTGGGACCCAGCAAGGAGGAGGAGCATGGCAAAAGCACACAGGAGTCTGGCTGCTCAAGGAAGACAAGAGGCAACAGAAACTCCCCGGAGGGCTTCCCAGACACGCACAGCCAGGAGACATCAACCCTAAACACCCCTCAGCTGACCTAGGGTTGAGCAGAGCCTAGCCACAAGATGTAAAGGCTACTGAGCCTGTATATAGCATGCGGGGAATAGGAACCCAGCACATACTGACCTCGAAGTACAACTCCATATGCTCATCTAAGCTCCAGGACGGGACAGTTCCCAGGCCAGCTGGTGCCCGGTTGACCACTAAGCCAGCCTGAGGTGAGGGGTGGGGGGTGGGGCTCAATCAAATCATAGCCTCCTGGCCAGCACTTAACACCAAAGTCAACCCTGAGGCAGGAGAGACACCAAAGCGTATCTCTAAACATGTCCTTGACTGTAATTAACCTTCCACAAACTCTTTGAAGAATATTAGTATGGTTGGGCCCATTTTATAGCAAGATAGAAAAAGAAATTATTTTCCCAGGATGACAAGCCGGGAGAGGAGAATGGAGCCTAGACTCCTAAATTCGAGCCAAACCCCACCCCTGGTCTCCACCCAAATCAACCCTGTGCAAGTCCTCCCAGGAGGCTGACGGCTCAGAGTGCAGAGGGTGTGGAAGGCGTCCATTCAGCCAGCTTAACCTGGCAGTAACCAAGGCCCCTGAGCTCAGGCTGTACAGCCATACCTGAGTCAATCCCCTCTCTGTGCCTTGACCTACCAAGGACATAATACCTGAAATCCTCACAGAAACGCCAACACGGGGAATCTGAGGGAATCTTTCCACCCCACCTCCCAGGCAGTGCTATCAGGCTTCTCAGCTCAGGGACTGAGGACAATCTCTGGGCATACAGTGAACGGAGCCCGAGGGAGGGGACCGTGGCATGGAGCAAACCCATTTTCTGCTGCCTTCTTACAAAGAGGGTCAGTTTCCACATCCACTCAGGCACTAGGTATCATGTGTCATTTATGGAATCCTTACCATGTGCCAGACAGTGCTCTAAGTACCTCACCAGGATTCTCTTACCGAATCCACCCCATAACCCTAGGAGGAAGGTAATATTTTCATGCCATTATATAGATAAGAACACTGAGGGGTTAACTAATGTGCTCAAGGTCACATGGCCAATGAGTAGTAGCCTAGGATTCATATCAGGCAATCTGATTCCGGTTACCCTACATACTGCTCCCACCAGCAAGACCAACTGTTAGAGCAACCTCTGGCCACAGACAAGACTCAGACATAACTTTCTGGTCAGCTGGGCACAAAAAATGTACACAGACATGCATGCACAGATGCGCAAACATTCACAGATCTCTTGGCCTTCAGCTAATCAGCATGTCTCTTAGGATTCAGGGACTGCCCTCCTTGGGTACATAAATTCCAATTTATAGTGCCCGGGTGAGGTAAGCCTCTGATTCACCCAACCTCTGATTCTGCTCCTCCCCATATTTAAACTTACTTGACTGACACAGAGCCCCCTCCTCAATGGGAATAAAACACCTCAGTGTAGAAATTATGAAACCAACAGCTTCTGCTTCATTTATGCATATTTGCAAAGTAGACCAACAAATGTATTTTCAGATTAAAGGGGAAACGTACGTGCATAAATTCAGATGACAGTATTTATAGCATTAATTACATAAGTCCTACCTCCCGTATTTAGACTCAGAACCAATTCCTTATCAGTCACATATTCAACATTTCACCGCCCCCCCCCCCCCCCCCCATCAACGGCCCGGGCCCTCCCTCCCTCCCCTCCCCCTTCTCGCAGACCAGGGCCTCACATGCTGGCGAGAGGACACGGCTTCCTTCACTGTCACAGCCCAGCCTCCCAGACACACCCAGATCCAGCCTTAGACACCCGGGGACGGGCGGACACGATCCCCCAAAGGCCCCCCCCATCCCCAGGTGAATTATAAACATCTTCAGGAAGTTGCCTGTTGGTGGGGCTCAGCCCCGCCGGGACCCCTGCGGGGCCCACCCCAGCCGGCAGCCCCGCAGAAGGCACATCCAGACCGGGGCCCAGACGAACGTCCACTTGGCTGAATGCAGAATCGCTCCTCGTTCCTGGGGGAACGGCTGCCTCAGACGGGACCACCGAAGCCCGGGATCCGGGCGCTTAGGTGGGGGGTGGGGAGGGGAGACAAGTGGAGGGAGAAGGCAAAGCAGGCCCAAGGTCTCCAGGATCCAAGTCTGCAACTACCCCGGGCTGCTCCGAGGGGCCCCGCGGAGCCTCTGGCTCCATCCTTGCAGGCGGTGCCCATCCAACAGCACCTGCGCGCTGGCTGCCGGGGCCGCGCGGGTCCGGGGGATCCCGGACTGGCCCCGTCCCGCTCCTGGGGCCCCCGCCCGCCCTCGCACCTGGCTGGAACCAGGTAGGTGTTCGCTGGCTCCTTGCCGCCAAGGGGTCCGCGTCCGCGCGCCCAGGGGGGCGCCCCCGACGCCGCGGCGCCGCGCAGAGCCCGGGCCGCTCTGGGGGCCCCAGGCCGGCCCCGCGTCGAGGCCCGGCGGCGCGGAGCTGACAGCCCGCCTGGGGCCCCGGGAGCTGCAGGGCGGCCCCCTCCCCGCGCCGCCCTCCCCGCGCCGCGGCCCGGCAGGGCCCTCACCGGGAAGCGTTCCAGGTCCGTGGCCGCCATGGCGAGCTCCGCGCCGCGCGGGCGGGCCGGGGCGAGCACCCGGGCCGCGACGGGGACCAGCCGGCTGCGGGACGCGCTCCGCCCGGGCGGCTGCGGCTGAATGGATCCAATATGGCCACTTCCTGGAAACTCCCCTCGGCGGCGGCGGCGGCGGCGGCGGCGGCGGCGGCGGCGGCGGGAGAAGTCGCGGAGCCGCCCCCGCCCCCGCCCCCGCCCGCGGGACCGGCCTCCCCGCCCGGCCCCGCCACGAGCGCAGCCGGACCGCCGGGACGCCGGGGGTCTCCGCGGCGAGGCGGGAGGCGCGGGCTGCGGGGGCTGCTGGGACTTGTAGTCCGCGCGCTGGGGGTCGGGCGCGCAGGGGCTGGGGGCCGGGCGCGCAGGGGCTGGGGGCCGCGCGCCGGTACGGGGGCGTCTGCGGGGCTGCAGCCGGGCGCGGGGCGCTGGGAAGCAGGTTCGTGGCGAGGACCGTGGGGTGCCGCGAGCGCCCAGGGGTGTCCGCGCCACCAAGCTGCCTGCACCCCGTCGGAGCCGGCCAGTGCCCTGGGACCACCGGCGCACTCGCCGCCGCTCGGGGCCGGGCCCGGGGCCCCACCTGATGCTCGGATCCGAGCCTGGGCGGGACCCCGGGCGGGACCTGCGAGTCCGGCCGGGCGGCCTTCCCGGGAAGAGACCAGCCAGCCTTCCATTCCTGCGGGTTGAGTCCTTGCGCAACGAACGCGCAGGATGCTCATTTCACCTCGACCGTCGAGGCGCTAGATGGCAAGTTTCATCACCCTGCTCGCCCCAGGGACTGGAGGCGACGTCGCAGTGGAATCTGGGCCCTGTGCAAAGAGAACCACACGTCTCAGGGCACGCACATTCTCTCTGCTAACCTTGCTACTCAAAATGTTCATAAATCTCAGAGAAACAACACTTCAAAGCAAGCCGACGGCTTCAGTGAGCTCTGGTCCTTTTCACTGACTAGCCTTACAAAATCTAGCTCCAAATCCTCTAAAACGCTTTTTTTTTCTTTCCCTTCTTTCTGCCTTTCCGCTCTCTCTTTGGGAATATGGCAAGATTTGCCTCCTGCTCCTCCATTGGCCTCCTCTCCGGTCATTCCACCTTCCATACTTCCCCCACATCACCCCCAATATCTTCTGAGAAACAACGTGGCCTGTTCTTCCTACTCAGAAACTTGTGCTGGGAGGAGGTGTCCAAAGACCATATCTGGATTTGGCACACCTGGATTTAAGATGAGCCCCCTTCCTGACCTTCCCACTGGCTTGCAGGCAGGTAGGTAAATTTCTTACCCTAAAATGGCTTTCTCTTCCTCTCCCACCCAATGTGTAGCTTGTCACTAAACTAAACTGATTCCAGTGGTCCTTTCCTACTCAATGTGTTCCCTTTGTTCCCCTCTACTGTGGTGGTTTTCACATGCTACATAGTAGTTATCCACAAGCAATAGAGCAGTGGGGAAATGAGTTGTACCAATGGCAAATCTCCTGGATTGGAATCCTGCTTCTAATCCCTTGCTAAGTTTTTAACCTTACACAATTAACTGTTCGTCTTCTTCCTCATCCTAAAAACAAGAATTAGAGTACCTATGTCATAGGATTAAATGAGACAAAATAAGTAAGGAGCTTTAAACTATATTTGAAATAAAATGCTTAATAAAATCTCTCTCTAGGCCATAAAGGCTTTGGGGCACATGGCTGGATCAGTTTGTGGAGCACACAGCACACTCCTGATCTCCAGATTGTGTGTCTGAGCCTCACATTGCAGGTAGAGATGACTTGGAAATAAAATCTTAAAAAAAAAAAAAAAAGACTATAAAGGCCTTAATGTCAGAGTAGAGAGAGACAGACAGACACACAGACACACACAAACAGACTACACATGCACACACAGAGATCAATGTTGAATTGACCATCCTAGACCATATCTACTCTTTCCTTTTTTTCCCTCCATAATTAGTAAGAAATCTGTCACAAATGCCATTTTCTGCATCACAACTCTCTGAAACCTGCCCTAAATTATTTTTTTAAAGATTATCTATTTATTTATTTATTTAAGAGAGAGAGAATGAGCAGTGGAGAGGGGGGGGAGGGAGAGAGAGAGAGAGAGAGAGAGAGAGAAAAAGAAGACTCCCTGCTGAGCAGGAACCCTCCCATGAGGGGCTGGACCCCAGGACCCTGGGATCATGACCTGAGCTGAAGGCAGCTGCTTAACCAATTGAGCCACCTAGGCACCCCCTAAATTATCTTTAAAATGATCCTTTTTTTCCTAGTTGGGCATGTTTCAAAATGTCTACTTGTAGTAATCCCAGCTGATGGCTATGAGAAGGAACAACCCAAATTACAGCTGACTTCCTTCTCTTGAGATATGTTCACTTCACTAGAGGAATTTACACCTACTCCCCAAACCCCAAATTTCTTTTTCTTTCTTCTTCCTCTTCCCCTTTCCCTTCTTCATCTTCTTCCTTTTCTCTCTTCTTCTCCTGCTCCACCTCTGTCTCCACCCTCTTCACTTCCTTCATCTCCCCTCCAATGCCACTACTGGCCAAAACTATGGGAGGAGTAAGAGTTACCTGTGGGCACACAAAGGTGAATGCCACAATCGTTTCTCACATGAAGCAGAGGGTTACTTCTTATGGCAGCATTCCCATGTGTTCCTTTTTTCTAATATTTATTTTTATTTATTTATGATAGACATAGAGAGAGAGAGAGAGAGAGAGGCAGAGAGAGAAGCAGGCTCCATGCCGGGAGCCGGATGCGGGACTCGATCCCGGGACCCCAGGATCGCGCCCTGGGCCAAAGGCAGGCGCGAAACCGCTGAGCCACCCAGGGATCCCCCTCCCATGTGTTCCTTAAACACCCAGGAGAAGTTCATAGATGTTACACACACACACACACACACACACACAATGGTCCCACAGTTAGAAATAAAATAACTGTATGTATGAATGCTGAGTTCCACACAAGAAAAAAAAAAGATTTCTGTAGAAGTTCTGAGATATTTTGATAAGCTAATATGCATTGCCACTATCTGAGAGGTAAAAAGGAATGGATATGCAGCTCTTTGCTTAGTTGACCACCCCTCTGCCCCCACCCCATATACACATCTGGCACCACAATGAACTTGAACATGACAGACTTCACTGTTGCTTGTCGTTTACATTTGTTATAGTTCCTTTTGTCATACTAAAGAGTAAAATGTTGGTGTTGTATTGTTTACCTATTGTTTCCTTTCTGATATTTACGATAAAACATCTTTTTAGAAAGTCCTTCCCTCTCTCACATTCATAAAGATATTCCCTTTGCATTTTCTTACAAAGCGTTTTTTTTTTTTAATTTTTATTTACTTATGATAGTCACAGAGAGAGAGAGAGAGAGAGGCAGAGACACAGGCAGAGGGAGAAGCAGGCTCCATGCACCGGGAGCCCGATGTGGGATTCGATCCCGGGTCTCCAGGATCGCGCCCTGGGCCAAAGGCAGGCGCCAAACCGCTGCGCCACCCAGGGATCCCTTACAAAGCGTTTTTAAAATTGTTGTCACGTTTAGGTCCAAGGACGATTTGTGCATGTGCCAAGCCAGGTGTTTAGTCTTTCCCCACTGATTTACAATGCAAATAGTTATCAGAGTCTAGATTTCTCTATGCATGCGTGTAGGTCTGTGGGTCAGTTAGGCTTCGGTTCCAATGCTCCCACAAGACAGAACTTTCTTTCTTCCTCATGTTATCCACAAAGGCAGTCTAGGTGATGTGACACGCTATACACACCTTCTGTGTCCCTTTGCTTTGAAAGGTCTTGATCTCTTGGTCTTATATAGTGATATCTGCATTCCAGACAGCAGGAAGCAATGAAGGTGATAAAGAGAAAATGATCAAGTACTCAACAATGACCCACAAGCTGCCATATGGTACCTCTGCCTACATCCTATCGGCCGGAACCCCAGCTAGGAAATGGGGTCTGCATCCTGGCCATCATGTATATGCTAAAAATTCCATAAAATGTTTAGAGCAGACGCTGGGAAATAGCAGCCCTCTCTGCTGAGTCTGTTTTTGGACTATTCTGTTGCAGTGAGGTGTCTGAGAAAATTTTGTTTCTAATACTTAAAATTGTTTATTCGTAGATGTATCGGAAGATTAAAATATTACAAAGTAACATGCAAGAAAATAACCAGCTGTATACGACCTTTCAGAATCGACCACAGAAATGACCATTACATCACACATTCCAGAAAGCTTTTTGTGCATAGTTAAAGAAAGGAAGAGAGATCACAGAGATACTTTACAAGAATTGGACCAAAATGCAGATGCTATTTTAATTTGAAGTATGACATTTAATTTTACTTGAAACTGAAGGAAGAGTTGACCTTCAAGTCATGTTTCTTGACCACAATTACCACCTTACTTGTTGAAAGGTACCTCTGAGAGTAAACAAAAATGGTGAAAAGCATTAAGATATTCAGTCATTTTTTAAAAATGATACATTTGAATTGTGTGTGTACCCACACGTGTATGATCCTTTCCACTTGCCAATCTCCCTTGCCCTGCCTCCTGACTTTTGTTACTTATATTAATATTGTTACATTGTCCAGGATTATGAGAAACATATTCTGTTCTGTAGAAATATAATTGCAGTTACTTGGTATACATTCTAGATTTAAATGCATTCCAAGACTTTTATCAAGGCTTCTCCATTGCAAGCTCTTCATTTCAATTCATCTCTTCATGGACTGAGTTTCATCATTAAGCTGTTTTATCAAGAAGAGTTTTGGATGTTTAAGAATGTCTGCCTGTTGCCTATACACTGGAACCAGATCTTGGCCAGGTATCATATTCTTGGGTCTCACCTTCTTTCCCATAGAGTATGGTAGATGTTGCACTTTCTTCTCTGGAAAAGATCTGAAACAAGTCTGAATTTTCCCCCTTTAGGTGACCTCTTTGTCCTACTTGTATGCCTAAAGAAGTCACTTTCCATCAGGTTTTGTAGTTCATTGATTTTAACCAAGACATGTCTTAGTATTAAACATTCTGAATCCAGGGATCCCTGGGTGGCGTAGCGGTTTGGCGCCTGCCTTTGGCCCAGGGCGCGGTCCTGGAGACCCGGGATCGAATCCCATGTCGGGCTCCAGGTGCGTGGAGCCTGCTTCTCCCTCTGCCTTTATCTCTGCCTTGTCTCTGCTTCTCTCTATATATATGACTATCATAAATAAATAATAAAAAAAAAAACAAAAAAAAACCATTCTGAATCCAGCCTTTCTGGAACATAATGGGTCTTTCAATCTGCAGTTTACATTTTTTCTGCATTAGGCATTCTCTTTTGGCTCTATTTTTTATTTTCCTTCTTCAGGGATACCAGTTAATCCTTATGTTGGATCATCTTTGTATGTATTCCATTTCTAGTAATTCTAATTTCTTTTTGTTTGTTTTAAGATTTTATTTATTTATTCCTGAGAGAGGCAGAGACATAGGCAGAGGGAGAAGCAGGCTCCCTGAGGGGAGCTTGATGTGGGACTCGATCCCAGGACTCTGGGATCATAACCTGAGCCAAGGCAGATGCTCAACCACGGAACCACCCAGGTGCTCTGTAATTCTACTTTCTTAAATCTCCTTACTTTGTTTAGCTGCCCCAGTTCAGGAATGTGAGTTTCTGTGTGGTTAGTTGTCTTTCTTGTTAGTTCTAAGTTATTTCTTAGTTCTATCATAATGCTGTTTTTGTCCTCATTTTGTTTCCTTGCTATCAAGTCTCGTTTTATCATCCTATCTTTGAGCCTTCGATTATTGAACTCGTGTTCTTATTAAGTTGTTTTCAATGTGAAACAATTGAAAGCAATTTCCTTTGGCAGGAGATAGGAGTGGGGGCGAGAGGGGGAGGAGGCTTTGTTTTTTGCCAACTATTTTCCCCTGTTTATCATTAATTATGTGCTGCCATGTGTTGGCATCCGTTTCTTTTCATCTTGATTTGGTAGCTCTGTCCAGACCTACTTTATGCTTCTGTAACATGATGGCAGGAGAGAGGAGCTCATTGACTATCTCCCCACTATTTGAGATCAGTCTATTTTTCCCTCTGACCTAAGTGAGAGGCAGGGTATTTGGATTTTGTACACCTTTTGGAAGTTGGAGGGGAGGAAGGGAGAGAGGAGAGCTCAACTGAAGCACAGTGCAGTCTTCATTGGAATTCCTGCACGTGCTCCTGTCCTGAGGTTCTGATTAATGTCCTGCGCAAGGCTCAGGTCACCTGATTGGGGATGGAGAGGATACTAGATACCTTTTGCAAGGAAAGGGGAGAACCCAGGCTTTGCATCAATTTCCCAATTGGAGTGTTGTTCTAAGGGTTTTCTTTCCATCAACTGAGTCAGCTCCATGGGTCATACTCCCTGCTTCCCCTATTTCTCCCCAGCACCCTTTTAAATATGGTTCATTCAGAAGAGGAAGAATATAAGGGCATGACTCACATCTGTTTCCTTTCAGATTCAGGAGCACTTGGGAGAATGTTCAGGATTTTGCCCATTTCTGGGCATTCGGGACAGGAGAGAAAGCAGAGATGTGCTGCGCCACTCCATAGCATCCCAAAACCTTCTGTATCTTTCTTTGGATGCCAAATTTGAAGTTGATTGTATTGGTTGCTGATAGGAAATTTCCCTTGTAGTTTTATTTACTTTTTTTTTGTTAGAAATTAAGAAAGAGAAATGCCTTGGGGAAGCTTTAATCCACTATCTATATCTAGAAGTGTCCCTACATGTTTTTAAAATAGTGTTTGCTGGGGCACCTGGATGGCTCAGTTGGTTAAGCATCTGACTTGATTTCAACTTAGGCCCTGATCTCACGGTTGTGACATTGAGCCCCACATTGGGCTCCATGCTCAGTGGGGAATGTGCTTGGGATTCTCTCTCTCCCTCCCATTCTGCCCCCATCCCTTGCAAGCTTGCTCACTTGCTCGCTCACTCTCATAAATAAATAAATCTTTAAAATAAAACAAAAAAAATAGTGTTAGCTATCACTGGCTTTCACATCTGACTTGTATCAATGGCTATGAAACAATGCAAAGCAAAGTGCAGATCCAAAAAAACCTACTGGGTCCTAGGCACTGAACTCACAAGTCCTGAGATGTCCCAGGCAGGCAAACTCTCCCATTATGTAATACGTGACTCTTAAAAGCTAGATTTAGGAATTGTAGTCAAGCACCAGTACTGCAAGGTTGAAGCCTAAACCAGGAGTCCCAGCCTGATAGAAAAGCCATTCTGGAGAGAAGGGACCACACTGAATCTTTTTTTCCAGAAAGTTTGCACTAAAGCTGGGTGTAGGAGCTGTGTGGCACAAGGAGAATAACCAGCAGAAAGTAGCCCTTCCCTACCTTCATGGGTTTCCAGTTGTCCTCTGCCTTAGGGTTCTACAGTGGGACTGGCATGCTGTGGACAGGACAAGAAGCACTTCAAAACTTAGGCATCCCGGGATCCCTGGGTGGCGCAGCGGCTTGGCGCCTGCCTTTGGCCCAGGGCGCGATCCTGGAGACCCGGGATCGAGTCCCACGTCGGGCTCCCGGTGCATGGAGCCTGCTTCTCCCTCTGCCTGTGTCTCTGCCTCTCTCTGTGTGTGACTATCATAAATAAATAAAAATTAAAAAAAAAAAACTTAGGCATCCCTGCCTTCCATCAGAACATGGACATCCTGTACACAAAGTACTACAGATGTCTTGGAAAGCCTTGGAGATAAGAATCTTTGCCTCCCCTAGAAACCCCCCTAGAGCATGGGTCCCTGGGTCCACTGGGAGAGCCCCAAGACCATGGTTTGCAGGGACACATCCAGGTTTTAGAGGGCCTGAAGCCTATAGAGTTTGGAAGGCTTTCTTCGAGAAAGGATACACAATTATAAGTACAAGATTAGGTATGGAAATAATTATGTAGAATGAGAATAGAAAAAAAGAACAGAGCTTGGAAAAGACCCACATAATGTGTTCCAAGATGTCCAGGAAGCCCTCAGTAAGTGGGCCACAGAGACACCCACAAGTCCCCAGTCCCAGTTTGTCGGGACTCCCTGCCATCCAGAGCTGCCCACTGGGGAGGATAGCCCACTCCAAACCTGGCTTGAAGGGTCGGAGGACAAGGGTTGACGCCAACATTACAAGGGGCTCCATGTGGCTTGCCGGAAGATCCTGCGCACAGCTTGGCCTCCACACCCCTTTCCTCACAGGCTCATGGAACCCCTGCCTCCCTGAGTTGGAAGCATCTCTGCTCTTCCAAGGTGCTTGTGACCAAAGAAGATTCTCTGGGGAAAAAAATATGTCAATTGTTCAGTAACCAGAGAGCTATGGCCTAAGTGAAGGACTTCAAATGCTCACATGGTGGAGAGGCCAGGTCATGTGCAGCTGGCCAGCCAGCCTTTTCCAGCATGGCCTCCAGCCCTGAAGGCTGAACGGATGGGACACAAGCAGATAAGTGGAAGCCCCACCTGGGGACACACTAGAGAGATGAGAAGTTAAAGTGTTGTGCTTGTTGGGGAAAATGTAACCTTCAAAGAGAATGAGGGAAATTTGAGAGAGGACACGTGCTTCATGCCTGCCAAGGCATTTAAGGAAGTAAGCCATCAGGACAGGAGACAGCTAACTAGGGAGAAGCAAATCCACATGCAGAGTGATGGTTTTATTTCTTTTTCTAAAGAGATTTTATTTATTCATGAGAGACACACAGAGAGAGGTAGAGACACAGGCAGAGGGAGAAACGGGCTCGCCAGCGCCTAATATGGAACTCGATCCCAGGACCTCAGGATCATACCCTGAGCCAAAGGCAGATGCTCAACCACTGAGCCACCCAAGAGTCCCCAGAGTGATGGTTTTCAACTCGGGCCCAGAAGAGCCATGAAGAAGGGTGGAGAGGAGAATGGGTCCAGTTGGAGGGGCTGTACCCCCTCCCCACAGACAGCTCCATTCCATCTCCCATATATGATGGGCTTTCACTTCAGGGAAGGGTTCCTCTGCAACTAAAAATAAGCCTGGAAACCACACCTCTGGTGAGAATCCATTCAGAGGGACAAACTGGATCTGGAAGGGCTGCTGCTGAAAGGAATCCAGAGGAATCAGTGAGTCTGAGTCAAGATAGCTAAGAGGTAAGGTTTTACCTACAACCAAGGGGTTGGCCAGGGAAAATAGAGGCATGAGTTCAAGGAAACTGAGAGAAATTACTCTAAGTTGAATTCAGAATAGAAATAAAAACAAATTAGCAATAAAGAACAGACACACACGAGAACGAGGCCATCTGACTGAAGAATGAAAATAGAACTAAGGATCTGGTTAATGTACAAAACCCAATCTAGGGACACCTGGGTGGCTCAGTGGTTGAACATCTGCCTTTGGTTCAGGTCATGATCCCGGGGTCTTTGGATGAGTCTCACATCGGGCTCCCCACAGGGAGCCTGCTTCTCCCTCTGTCTCTGCCTCTGCCTCTCTGTCTCTCATGAATAAATAAATAAAATCTTTAAAAAAAACAATCTAGATGAACTGATGCACAAGAGGCCAAAGCCCCATAACTCAGCCGTTTGGTTCATATTACTGCTCTACTGAGTATTCCTTCATGCTCGCACAAGATAGAAGCTCTTAGGAAAGCAGACAAAGCTTTGAGGGGACACTCCTCCATTCCTTGGTGTGTGACAGAGCTTCTGCTACAGGATGGGGGGCCCATTGGTCCAGGACCTGCATGGGCAGGATGGTGGAGTAATCAGAATAATGACCTCCCCAAAGATATCCCTCTCCTAATCCTAGAACCTGTAAATATATTCCCCTACAAGCCAAACGGGATTTTGCAAATGTGATTAAGTTAAGGATCTTGAGACAGAGAAATTATCTTGGATTATCCAGATGGGCCCAATGTAATCATGAGTCTTGCTAGAGGGAGTCAGGAATGTCAAAAAGAGATGTCACAATGGAAGCAGAAATCAGAATTAATGCAGCCACACACAAAAAAAAAATGCAGCCACAAGGCAAGGAATTCAGACAGCTTCTAGAACAGGCAGGGAGATGTGCTCAACCCTACACCCTGCAAAAGGACCACACTCAGCCCTGCCAACAGAAATTTTAACCCAGAAAGACTGCGTTGGGCTCTAGAACCGTATAACAGCAAATTTGCGTTGTGTAAAGCCACACTGTTGTAATTTTACAGCAGTAGGCCCACCACTTGTCAGGTGAGTAACCTCAGGTAATTTACCTTACATTCTGTGATTCTGTGTCTTCATGTGCAAAACAAAGATAATAATAATTTCCACCTTATGTGGTTAGTGTGAGGATTAAGTGTGAAATGCTTAGAACCATTTCTGACCTGGTAAACTTTCAATAAATGTAAGCTGCAGTTAATATATTATTATTATTATTAAATGATCATCATCAGATTTGTTTTCACTATCCTGCTTCCATCTTCCCAACCCTAGATTTAGGAATGAAGCTTATCAGAAGACAAAGCATGATTTCAGAGTCACAGGTATTAAAGTTGGGCACTGGTGCCTTTTATTCACCCATTCAATGGTTTGTTGAGTGTATATTATGTGCCACTCATTATTTCATTGCCAAAGACACATGGAGATCAGAAAGAGGACAAAGGATTTCTTCTGTACACTGCTTTTGCCTTTTGTCAGGGAAGAAAATCTTTCCCAGATGCCCCCTAAAAATTCCCCCTAGGGACTCACTGACCAGAGATTTGCCACATGACCACTCAGAAGTTCTAGGATTGCCAAAGGTGTATATTACACTACGTACAATAATGTGTATTGGCTGTACTACTGAGAATATTTAAGTCTGCTGTAGAAGACAAAAAAAATAAAAGACAGGCAAAATTCATAAAATGTGTTAAGTATAGACAGTAGTTGGTAACTTGCAAGACGTGCTAGACATAGAATAAATGAAACATATGGATGTTGAACATAGATTAAAAAGATACAAGAACACAAGAGTGTTACTTGTACACAGAAAGGGATGGAAAAACCAAGTTGTAAGGTTAGGACCATGCTAATTCCAGATTGACAGCTGTCATCCCCAGCTGGGAATGACCCCCACCCCCACCCCCATGGTGGCCCTCATTATGATCCCATCCTGACCTCTTGAGTGCTCTTCTTTAGCTTTCCATAGGGTCATCCGCATGCTATGGTTGTAGCCAAGGATACTTGCTCCCGTGTTTCTTTGATAGAGCATGTGTTGGCTCCTGGAAACTTCTGTTTGCCAAGCCCCTCGACTCTGGTTCTCATGACCATGCTCAGTGAGGAAGGATGATGGGAGGGAGGGAGGGATGGGTGGAGAATGTGAAGGCCAGGGAACACAGGATTCAGGCAGTGGGCTCCTTCCACCGTGCCTACACCTTACCCTAAGTGGGTTCCCCTGCTCCGTCTTTCCCTTGTTTTTCACTGCAAGCATTAATTTGAGTCCTTAAACTGGGTGATTCAACGATCTTAAATTGGTGTCTAAGTCCTTCTGCTCATGACCTCTGAACAGCCTGCCTGATGGAGTACTTAGACACTGCATCACATTGAGATAATTCCCCACATGACAAACAATAATGATTTGTCCCTTAGGGCTTAGAAGCATTGCTATCTGAACAGAATTTGAGTCCTGACAGAAAGAAGGGGAGAATGGCTAATGGGGAGGTGCCTGAAGTCATGAGAGTTCAGAAAATAATGGTTGCCAGAAGGGCGGGGGGATAGGGGGATGGATGAAACATGGGTGAAGGGTAGTGGGAGCCTGTACAGGTACAGGCTCCTACTACCCAGTTATGAACTGAAGTCACAAGGATGAAAGGTACAGCACAGGGAATATAGCCTGAAGTCTATTGAAATACCATCGTATGGTGCCAGATGGTAGCTACACTTGCGGTGAGCACAGCATAACGCACAGAGTTGTCAGTTCACTATGTTATACACCTGAAACTAATGGCTCATTGTGTGTCAACTATACTTCACTTAAAAAATAAAATAAGTTTGTTCTTCTGACTCCAGGACAGACAAAGTCATTTGAGGTAAGAGTCCATTTTTCTGACAACTTGCAGATACAGGATGATTAGAATTTGTTCTCATCTGTGAAGTCCCTCCTGGAGTGGAGAGGAAGGACTGGCTGGCTTCTTGTTGGGATCGTGCTGGCCCATGCTAGTATGACTGTAGAAGGTTTGGGACTGAATGAGGTCACTTACTCTTTCGCAAAACAAAGATTTACTGAGCACGGCCTGTGTGCCGGGGGCATGAGGATAAGGCATGGCTACTGCCTGCCAGAGTTCAGAGTTCAACAGGATGGCCAACATAAACATTATTAATTATAACAATATATGGCTGAACTTGGCCACCCCTTTAAGAATCTGCCTGCAGCAAAGCAAAATGTGTAGGAAGCCTAATAAAAAGGCACAAGAAGCAGCATTATTAAGCCCAAACCTGAGCCACCTCATGCCAGCAGCCTGCTGTGGTCTGTCTGCCAACTTCCACCTTGTCCCCTGATACCCATCTCCCTTTCCTAGCCTGTGTGCGTTCAGTTGGCCTCCAGAATCTTGGGGTTCTAGGTCTCAGCTAATGTCCTGTTCCTTCTCTGTGTGGCTCAGCAATCCTGAGGAAAGCCTGCTGGTGAATCCCTGATGTCCCACCCTGGGTCTCACCCTCCCACTGAGTGCTCCACCCTGGCTGACACTGCCCCCGACCCCCCACCCCAGCCCAGGCTTCCTAGGGTGGCTCATTGGGACCCTTGCTGGGGACCCAGAGGAAGATATGAGAAGGAGAGAGAAGGAGAAGGCTTCCCTGGGGGGTGACATTTGGGCTGAGGCTTACACACTAATTTGCTCTGGTCACAGCAGCTACAAACACAAAGAATGAGCCCACCCAAGGCAGAAACCCTCTCTAGGAAGGAAGCCAGGGCCTCGGGAGTGACATTAACTCTTCTAGGCCTCCACTGAGAGGATGACAGCAGGTCAACTCACTTACAAAAAACCCATCTGCTTTCTCGGCATGCTCCTGCACTGCCCAGAGTTGCATGAGAGAGAAAAAAATGTATCACAGCCATGCTGCTTGACAGCACTACCTCCTGATGTTTCCATGCTCAGCAGACCTCCCAGAGTCGCTTAGAAATTTGAAGCTTGCTCCCGGCCACTGCCCTGGCCCATTCCCCAGCCACAGCTCCAAACATTAGTCACTCTCCCCCCGCCTCCAGCCCTCCCACTTGACCTCTTTTTAACAAGAATAATCCACTCCTTCGATCAACAGACATTAACTGAGGGCCTACTGTGTGCTAGAGCCACAGGGATACAGCAGGAGTACTTCTTGCCCTCACAGCAGAGTCAGAGAAATCCAGACAGGTGAGAGGCAGACAGACTGTTACAACTGAAGCTGCTAGGTATGGGCCAGCTTCCAGAGCCCTGAGCCCTACCCACGCTCTCCACCCAGCCCAACACCCATATCTAGCGGTGCTGCCTGGACCACCAACCCTCGGGGCTCCAGGATGCCGCCTGGAAGAGCTCCTGGCTCTTCCTCGGGCTGTTCCCTGTTAGCAGGTCAGTTGTTCCTTCCTCTTCCCAGATCTTAAATCTCTCATTCCCCTCCTCCTTCCATCTTCTCATGGAGGCTCCTTGAAGACACCAAGTCTTGTCTTCCCTCCCTGTCCCCGCCCCATGGACCTTTCTGGTTTCTCTCCTTCCCTTTCCTATTCAACCTCTTGAAAGAGCAGTCTACTTGTCAACTCACGCATGTGTCTGTGTCTTTTGGCAGCCTATCCCTTGTCTCCACAAATCCAAGAAACTAACTGGTCTTGTTGAGGCCACCAATGACCTCTTATTGGCCAAACCCAGTGGCTTCTACTCTCCCACACTGCACCAGAATTCTGTTGCTTTCTGTGTTATGGTGTACATACTCATTGAGCCAAAGATCCAAATACACCCAAAGTTTAGAAAAGGGAAAGACTGGGAGACCCCTGCCTCAGCCTCCCACTCTACTCCCATGCGTGTCTTTCTAGATATTTGTCTGCTCATAAATAAAAGTAGAATTCATATACATTTAGAGTTTGGATGTAAAAGAAAGAAAACATGAAAAACTATACATCTCATTGCACAATCTCCACCCCAGCACCTGATTTTCGGCAATGGGTCTTGTGGGGAATGCATTTAGCCACTGGCACTTCTGGATATCTCCATTGCATCTTGATTGTGAGTCTATCGGGGGGGGGGGGCTGTGCTTGAGTCCCTGGATTGATGATATATTTCTGGTCCACAGAAATGTTTATCTTGTTTGAGTACACCTCCAACTTTTGAACTTTCTCCTTCTATACTCTGCATATCATTGCCTTGGGGCTTCAAAGCATGAACTTTCAATCCCAGTCTCTTGCTAGTGAGCGATTCTGTTGAAGCACAACTTAGATTCTGTCACTACCATGCTCCTAAATCTGCAATGGCTCCCACCTCCCTCACAGTAAAGCCCTGGTCTATATCATGGCTGGGAAGGTGGTACATGATATAAGCCCCCATTACTTCTCTGACCCCTTCTCTTGTTCTTTCCACTCTAGCCACACAACTCCGAGCTGTCCCTGGAGCACTCCCAATATAGTCCTTTCTCTACCCAGTATGTTCTTCCCAAGATATTCACACAGCTCACTCCCTCACTCTCTGAGTTCTTTCTCAAAAGTCACCATCCTTGGCCACCCTATGTGACTTCACAACACTCCCTACGTTTCCCATTTCTCTTCCCTGCTTTATTTTTGCCCCTTAGCACTTGACAATTATGCTTGCTATGCTAGCCTTTGCTTCTCACATACTGTGTATTTCAGTTTTCTTATTTGTCCTCTGTCTCCTCCACTATATTGTGAGCCCCACAAGGACAGGGATTTTTAGCTGTTTTGCTCACTCATGAATCCCCAGGACCTGGACATTCAGTAGGCCCTCAATAAATATGGTTGAATGAAATCACTGGGTTCATTTAGTAAAAATCATATTTGCACTTAATTCCTCATCACTATCTACGGCTCTTCTTTCTTCATCTTCCAAGGAGATGGTCATGCCACAATTCAGTCATTTCTCTCTGTCCTTATCTCTTGAAACTCTTTCCTCCTTTGGCTTTCGGGACTCTCCTCATGTCCATTCTTTCCTCTTCCCCTCCACAAACTGTTCCTTCACTCACTCCTATAGGACTGACATTCCCCAAGAGCCTACCTGCTTCTTCCTAGAAGGCCTCGCCCACACCCTTAAGTCATCCACCATCTAGGAGCTCATGACTCTTATAGCTCCAGCCCAGATGTCTTTCTTGAGCTCCAGGTCCTCATTTGCAGCTACTTCCCAGGTGACCTACAAACACCCTTTAACATAAAAATTCAATTTGTCCAAACTCAACTTGCACCTTTTCCTTCTTTAATCTTTCCCATCTCAGGAAACAGCAACACCATTTTCTTCTTCTTGCAAGACAGAAACTGTGGAGTCATCTTTGAATGTTCACGTTTCCTCACCTCTGTAGGATGTGTCGCCAAATCCTGCATCCTCAGAAACTTCTGCACAGCCGGGCTCTCTTTTCCCTCCATGCTGCCTCTGCCCTAGTCCAGGGCTTTTCCAGCTCCCAATCTGTCTCCTCGACATGACTCTCTCGAGCTCATCACCCACACTACTACCTGATGGCTTCCTCAAAACCACGCTGGCCACATATTGGCTGCTGGCTGCCCAGAGAGAACGACTTTGAAGAGTATAATGATGTGCAAGGCAGATGAGATCCTGCCTTCAAGGGGCTCAGAGTCTGGAGACAGGCAGTGAGCAGGTAATGGGAGTGAATGGAGATGTGTGACACTGGGGAAAGCAGAGAATGTGAGGGGAGCACAAGTTGGGGGGGGAAGATCTAGTGAAGGAGCAAGGGGATCACCTTGATGAAGGGCCATAGACTGGAAGATGATCAGGAGTCACCAGCCACAGAGTCTGTGTGGGGTGGAGGTGGGGAAGGGGAAATATTTTGGGGTGAAGGAACAGAATTCAGAGAAAGCAAGTCCCCTTGCAAAAACTGAGAAGAGCCAGTGGTCAGGAAGAGAGCTAGGGGAGGGCCAAGGCTCCCAGTTCATGTCCATCTCCACTCTTTCCAAGAGTCCATGATGAGACGATAAGTAAAAATTGCAAAGTATATTCTTTTCTTCCTCAATACAGAAGAGGATTTATCTGCAAGATTTCAGATAAAGGATTTTAACACATTTCTATAAAGCAGCAGCTGGAAGGATGAGTGCTTACGTATGAAGCAGAGTGCATGAAGACCAGAACCCTCACAGAGGGGACTACATCCACTTATTCACACACCCTCCCCGCCTGTGGACTCAGAGACCACCGATGCCACATAGAGCAAGCATCAGAAGAGGAGGTAAAAGCCAGAGGTTAACCGGCCACCTACATATTGAATACTTCTCCCTATCCATCTTTCCAAGCAAATGTGGATCAGGGTTAATTTTAAAAGATCCACACCTGGACATTTCATAGTGATATGTCAGAGCTATAAGGATAAAGAAAATATACTAAAAGCTCCCTTAAATGAAAAGAAAAAAGTCTCCATACAAGAAAATGTCAGAATGGCATTAGACTTCTCAATAGTAACATTGGTTGCTTGGAAGAAAATGGAGCATGTCTTCAAAGTTCTCATGGAAAACTATTTCAACCCAGAATTCTATACCAAGTTAACCTGTCAGTTCAGCATAAGGGAGAATAAAGAAATGTTCAGACATTTCAAAAGGTAAAAGGCTTACTTCATATTGGGTGTGGGGGAAAAAAAGATAAAAGATCCATGAAATTAAGTAAAAATCCTTAGTCTTGAATTTGATTCAGAAGTTTCAGTGTGAAGTCATTATGTATTCTCTCTTTCTAAAAATGCATTTCTAGGGTCACTTGAGTGGCTCAGACAGTTAAGTGACTGCCTTTGGCTCAGGTAATGATCCCAGGAGCCTGGGATGGAGCCTGGTCAGGCTTCCTGCTCAGTGGGAAGTCTGCTCATCTCTCTCCCTCTGCCACTGCCCCCACTGCCACTCATGCTTTCTCTCTCTCTCTCTCTCTCTCACTCACTCATTCAAATAAACAAAATATTTTTAAAAAATAATAAAAATGCATTTCTAGCACTATCTACTAAAAAGACCTAGAAATACAAGACCAATCTAGTAACAATAAGAAATAGTTCATTCCATGTCTAGGACAGGAAATACATAAGATAAAACTGAAATATCTATCATTTCAGATACCAACAAAGAAAATAGGAAAGAGTCTCAGGAGCCAACTGAACAAAGCTTGCAGTAGCAAAAGAAGGGATGATGTGAGCATCAGTAATGACAATATCCATAATGAATTGAAATACATCAAACACGCTTAAGTCCATGACTAAAATTTTAAAAGTTCACAGGTTGCCTTTGGAAGATGCTAGGGACTCATTATTTTGAAAAATGGTAAATAAAGGGAATATATCCAACCTTTCCCATAGGAGCCTCAGGGTAACTAAATAGTAAATGAGGGGAAGTTTCTCTCTAATATAGAAATCTTTTAGCCATTAATTGAAGGAGTGACAGGATATCACCATGTTGCAACCCACAATAAAATAATGCACCTACACAAGGATCACCCGTGGCCACTCACATCATGAAATGAGCCAAGTAGACAAGATGTGCATCCTTTTGGGAATGCACAATACCACCTATGAAAGTGCCCCCAAAATAATCAAACTTGAATCTGATCAACAACCTCGATTTAATTACTAATTCCAAGGAATTACGAGAGATAAAAGACCATGTCAAAAGTCAGGACAGGAATGCAATCAGCAAAATCCAGATTGTGGGAAATTTTACAAGAAAAACAAAACTAAAAAACAATTCTTTTTTCAACAAACAAACTGGAAGAGAAAAAAAGAGATGGTGGAACCATGGATTAAAAGACACTCAAGAGACACATCAAACAACTGCAATTGGATCCAATTCAAACAAGCAAACATTTATATATATCAAGGAAATCTGAATGCTGACTAGTAATGCTGACTAGTTATTTGATGATACTAAGAAATTATAGCTATTTTTTAGGTGTGTTAATAGTACAGTGATTATATTTTTTAAAAAGAGCCTGTACCAGAGCACCTGGGTGGCACCTGTCTTTTAAGCATCTGACTCTTTTTTTTTTTTTTATAAATATTTGAAGGTTAAGTGTTCAGAGTTTAAAGGTTCAATATTTCTTTTTTTTTATTTTTTATTTATTTATTTATGATAGTCACACACAGAGAGAGAGAGAGAGAGAGAGACAGAGAGAGAGACAGAGACATAGGCAGAGGGAGAAGCAGGCTCCATGCACCGGGAGCCCGACGTGGGATTCGATCCCGGGTCTCCAGGACCGCGCCCTGGGCCAAAGGCAGGTGCCAAACCCCTGCGCCACCCAGGGATCCCAAGCATCTGACTCTTGATTTCAGCTCAGGTCATGATCTCAGAGTAGTGAGATTGAGCCCCACGTCAGGCTCCATGCTGGGCATGGAGTCTGCTTAAGAGTCTCTCTCTTCTCTTTCTACCCTGCCTGCCCTACCCTCTCTCTCTCTCTCTCCCTCTCTAAAAAAACCCTAAAACAAAACAAACAAAAAAAGCTGTACCTTTTCAAAATAAATTCTAAAATATTTACTGGTAATTGCTATCTGGGATTTGATTTGCTTGAAAATAATCTAGGGGTGGTGAGAAGCAGCTAGGAGTACACATGATACAGGATTGGCCATGGGTTGATAACTACTAGAGGTAGTTGATAGGGTATATAGGGTTCATTGTATTATTTTCTCTCCTTTTACATGTGTTTGAAGTTTCCCATAACAAAAATGTAAAAAAAATAAAATAAAATCCCCTGAACATTCTTTCTAAGGGAGTTACTCACTAGCACTCAATCGCGTGCTCTAGCAGTTACCAAGAGAAAAATCCAACATTCAGAAACAGTACATCTAATGGAGGGAGCAGTGAAAGGAAGTCCCACGATGGGAGCCCAGAGCTGTGCGCAAGCAGGGACAGCCTGGGCTGGCTTGACCAGAGATGTGGGGGGTTGGGGAGGGACTGACTAGAATAGGGAGTATGATCGATGGCTCGGGAAATTCACAGAACAGAAAGAAAAAAAAAGACAATGACATTTCCAGAAAAACAAAAAGCAGACAAGAACGGCAGAGTCAAATATGAAGCAAACTGAGACATAGCATAGACATGAGCTGCACTGAACAGTTTTTTGTGGTTATTCTAAAGTAAACAAACAACATTTTTTTTTGTTGTTTTTGCTTTTTTGTTTTTGTTTTCTTGCTTTTTTAGAATCAACTTGGAAAAAATTTATGGGAGATTTCACTATGATTAAATGGAAAATAAACATCATAAAAATGCATAAGGTACAGAATGGTTGGGGCAGAGAAGGTGGATGATAGGCTAGGAGCTCTAATGTTCCCATCTTACAAAGGGATAGGTTAATGGTAAACTTGTTCAAGATTGATAGGCAAGAAGTTAAGATTTAAGTATACTTTTTGAAGTTTCAAAACAAGCCTGAGGAGGAACTGCACATAGTCTGGTGATGGAGAAGAGAGACAAAGGTAATAGAAGTCAATGAAACCTTATATATGCCCTACTATACTAGGATATTCAAGACTGATAAATCAAGAAGCTTCAGTATAAGCATACTATTTGGGGATATAGAGATAACCACCGGAAGTACAAGACTCAGAACTGCTGAAAATGTCTGTAGGAAGGAAGCCCAGGATGGGGAAGACTATGTTGGAGCACTACTGCTTTCCATGATAAGCTTCTCTGGGTATGTATTGCTTTGATCAGTAGCTACATTAGAGGGGGTCTTGTGAGCCATTTAAAATAGTTTAGAGTTTTACACAGACAACCAGGTTATACAATTAGATCTGTGTTCTAATTGGACCCCTCTGGCTGCAGGCAGAGAATGGAATGGAGGCAAGCCAGAAGGTGGAGGTGTGAGGGGGTAGGGGCAGAGCAGGGCAGGAGGACAGCTGCAGATGTCCAGACTGATGATGGCCTGGCGTAGGAACAGAGAGAGCTGGATGGATGGATTCAAGAGGTACTAAAGAGGGTTTGGAAGAATCATGCCAGCTGCATGAGTGATGGTCCCTTTTATGAGCTGGAGAACCCTGGGGGTGGGGCAAGAGGGTTTGAGAAGAAGATAACCAGTTTAGTTTGGACACGTTCAGTTTGAGTCATCAAGGATGTGTGAGGCCTTTCATAGTCTGGCACCAACCACCCTCTCCAACCTGTTTCTGCACTCAGCAACCCTCTGCCATCCCTATCCCTGTTCTCTTATCACCCTGAGTTTCTTGCTGTTCCATAAACATACTATATATATATATATATATATATATATCTTTGCTCATGCCAATGCTTCTGGTGAGAATGCCTTCCTTCTCCCTTCTCAGTCTGCAGTTTCTGATTATTACTCAGCTCACATTTCTTGTCTTCTCAGAAAACCTTCAGATTCTCCCAAGAAGCGCTCCATCCTCTGGGTGCCCCAGCATGCTAACAGATTTTGTCTAGCTCTGACCACATCCTCCCATAGATCTCTTTTTCATATGTCTACTTTCCCTACCAGGCAATTGTTTCATAGGGGATAGGAACTGTCACCTATTATCCTTCAAGTTAGAAATATGAAGATATTTCACCTAATTTGTCAACTCTCTCAGCTTGGTGATGACTACTTGGAATGCCATGTTGCAGATGATTTTGGACAAATGCAGGTGGTACAAGGTGTGGTGGGGTTCTGGGAAAGTAAAAGTCTGTCATGGGTGGAGAAGGAACAGGGAGGAACCAGGAGTTCGTTGAATGAACTATCAAGAAACATCCCTCCCCAGGTGCCCGGGTGGCTCAATCTATAAAGTGTCTGACTCTTGAATTCAGCTCAGGTCATGATGTCAGGGTTGTGGGATAGAGCCCTGCATTGGGCTCTGTACTCAACAGGGAGTCTGCTTGATACTCTCTCTGCCCCAGTGTCCTTCCCCCATGCTCTCTCTCTGAATAAATAAAATCTTAAAAGATTTTGATAAAAAAAAAAAAAGAACACCCCTCCCAAATGAAGTAAAAAGAAACTTCTGGCCTGCCATCTCATCACTTAGAATGCCTCACAAACTGAGGGCCTACCTTGGGGTCTGGATACCTTTGTACTATCTGGGAATTTTTTCCTCCCAACATTTGACCTGGACACTAAGACTTTCCAATATGCAGCCACACCATGGGATTTAGTTGAGACATGCCTGGACCAGATCCCTTCACAGCCCTGGGTCATCTGAGCCCTACAGACCTGAAGAAAGCCATTTCAGGATGCAATCTTCCAGTCCTGGAGGATTTGGATAAATCCTCCAGTTTTTTCTAACCTTCTCTATCAGTATCCTATAGCTGACATAACAAATTATCACATACAGCGTGACTTAAAACAACATAAATTTATTTTCTCACAGTTCTGGAGACCAGAAATCTAAGACCCAGGCATGAGCAGGCTGCACTTCCCCAAATTCAACAGGAGAGACTCCTGCCTTCCCTCTTTCAGCTTCTACTACCTCCAGGCATTCCTTGGCTTCCTTGCCTGCATCGCTCCCATCTCTGGCTCTGTCTTAACATGACCTTCTCCTTTTCTCTGTCTTCTCTTCTAAGGACACCTGTCATTGGATTTGGCACCCAACAGATAACCTGGGATGCTCTCATCTTGAGACCCTTAGTTTAATTTTATCCGTGATAATCCTTTTTCCAAATAAGGTCACTTTCATGAGTTCTGGGACATAGACATATCTTTTCTGGAGGGCCACCATTCAATCCCCTACACCTTCTGAATGGAAAGTGACCAATAAGACACAGGATTTGATAATTTTGAGACATAAACAATTTCTTTTAATGAGGACATAAACAATGTTCTTTAAAAATGTAGACAGAATAATGAAAAACTATCACAAAGAAGCAGCAGCAAAAAAAAAAAAAAAAAAAACACAAGCCTCACTAACATTACCATGATTGTTTTTGCTTCACTGTGACAGCCACACAGAAGGCTCTGTGCAGACTGTGGCCTTATTGTCTCTCCCCTGGAAAGTTTCTAAGGCCCAGTATGTTGAGCTCTGAGGACAGAAGAACATTGTGACATTTTGCCCAAAAGTTCCAGTTAAAAAAGAATGGATTCTTTTGCCCAGGAAATTCTATCATCATTGGTAAAGAAGAGAAAGATCGGGAAAGGATGGAGAGAGGAAGGAACACAGCGCTAAGCTGCAGCTGAGGTTTTCTCTCTTTCTGAGAGAAATCCTCAATTGTCTGTGTTTTTGAGACTGGATGGGGAAGTGGAACCTTTCCTCCTGCTGAGCACCACCAAGCACTTCTGTATTTTTGTCCCTTGCTCTTGCTCCAGCCATTTCATCTGGAACTGAAACCTGCAGGGTTAGTGTAGCTTGTGTTCTAGCTGTGCTATACTCACCTCCATTCAATCCATATCTGAAAAGGTAACCAGAAGTTTATATTCAGAAAAGTCCAAAAAAAGCAGATCTCTTCTGGCCTCACTCCTCACTCTGGCAATAATGGGCCTCTTGAACCAAGGTAACCCACCGTAACATGTCCAAGTGGGTTACCCCCAGGTGGGAGCCAGCTTTATGGACAGTAACTGTCCCATTTTGCAAAGGAACAAAGTGATGAGAGTCACTGTCATGTGACAAGCTGTTACTGTTTCAGCATTATCAGTAGTTATTGAACACATTAAGTAACCACTGATTAGTTATTGAGGACAGCATCCTCTGAGCCCACTCTGAATCAGAAAAATCAAAGCAATGAAAGTCACTATCATGTGACAGATTGTCACCATTCCATCATTAGCAATATTTATGGAACACTTAGCATTATGTCCCAACAGATGACACATAGCATCTCGCTCCCAGGAGCCTGAGCCATCTCAGGAGTAGGAATATTGGAAATAATATAGGAAAAGGACCTGTGTTATCCTTGTTCCCATTTAGCAATCCTTGTGTTTCACTGATGCACAGTCAGATAAGTAAAGCCCATGCTGTTAATGACCTGTTCCCCAGACCACACAGACTCAGAGGCAGGGTTCATCTTCCTGTTTCTTGCCCATTGTTCAATGTCACCAATCATTACTCTGAGGACTGTTAATAAAACTGTTCACCATTTATTTAGCTGATAGTCTTGCAGCAGCAAGCAAGCAAGTCTTGAAGCAGCAAGCAAGTCTTGAAGCAAGTGCTCAGCAAGCAAGCTGAGCACCTGGAACTAGCCCTTTGGCTGGCTGTCCATCCCACAACACACCTCTCACTTCCAATCACCACCCAACTGCACACCTCAGTTTGACTCCTCCCCCAACACATCCCCTCTAGAAGGGTCTCAACCAATGCATAACTTTCAAGCTCTGTATAACTTACTTCAAATTAGTTTATTTGGAGCTCTCTATTAATGAGCTCTTAGAATCACTGATTAGGAAGTTGGATGAGTTGGTATCTAAGAATTCTTTCTATCTTTAGCCATGTTGTTACATGGAAGGCAAGTTAAACAATATATTACATAGTATACATAGTAGTATATATAGTACAAGAGTTCAGAGAAGATTTGAACTGTTTCCAACTGTCCATCTTTAAAGCCAGATGTTGGTGGATTTCTCATTTTCATACACTTGGTGCTGTCTTCTCAAAGCCCTCTTGAATGGGGAAGTCCATAGTGGGAGGGCCTCTGGGTTGCTGCTTTATTCACTCTGACCCAAGCAGGGACTCCACTTTATGATTAAGGAAATGGTTAAAATAGCACTTTGCAGGCCTCTCGAACTAAGCTCTCCTAATTTAGACACTGACTCCCTTGAAAATAAAAAGGAGTCCCAAAATGTCCCTCTGGGGGGGTAAACATATTTTTTAAATTTATTTATGATAGTCACACAGAGAGAGAGAGAGAGAGAGAGAGAGAGAGGCAGAGACACAGGCAGAGGGAGAAGCAGGCTCCATGCACCGGGAGCCCAACGTGGGATTTGATCCCGGGTCCCCAGGATCGCGCCCTGGGCCAAAGGCAGGCACTAAACCGCTGCGCCACCCAGGGATCCCGGTAAACATATTTTTTAATCAAAACTTATCTATGAGAATAAAATAGGCCAAGAAGGGATGACTAAAGGCAGAAAATGACCACATCTGCTCATGATTTGCCTACCCTGGACAGTTTTCTGAGAGTCCACAGACTAGACCTACTGGTGCTCTAACAACCCACTGAGCACATCTGCAGAATCTGGTAAGCATCCTGAGAAATGGATCTCAGGGGGATCCCTGGGTGGCGCAGCGGTTTAGCCCCTGCCTTTGGCCCAGGGTGCGATCCTGGAGACCTGGGATCGAATCCCACGTTGGGCTCCCGGTGCATGGAGCCTGCTTCTCCCTCTGCCTGTGTCTCTGCCTCTCTCTCTCTTTCTGTGACTATAATACATAAATAAAAATTTAAAAAAAAGAGAAATGGATCTCAGATATAATGAAGGATGTGACACTTGTCACTAAGATTTAGAAATAAAGATGGTCCCTCAACCTTGAAGAAAAGGGAACTATACAAGTCACAGGCATGAGAAAGAGGCCCTTTTTGCTCCCTCTGAGCTGGTAAGCAAGAACAAAACATGATTTATTCCAGAAGTCATGACTGCAAAAGCTTGCTATCTGGGCAAAGTCCCTTTACAGCCGTTCTGGGGAGACCATCTTCCTCATATCCTTGGAGCTCCTGCTGACTGGGGCCACAGACACTCTTCATTACTGATGATGATGCATTGGTGAGACACCAGGAGGCAGAGGAGCCAGACTGTGGTGGATGAAGCCTAATGTAAGGGGCCTATTCTTGTCCCATGATGGGGGCGAGATAGTCACAAACATGAAACATCCACTCTGGGTCTCTGTGGAACCCAGACATAGAATTCAAAGGATATTGTATGTTGGAATAGGCAACACGATATAACAAAACAAAACAATACATTATGGAATACAGAGCATGGGGGATTTAAAATTTTACATTTATTTTTAAATGTGGCTTTAAAAAATACAAAGGGCCATCTATGCTGACTTTCAAATTTAAGATACTGAGATAGAAGCAAACACTTGAAAGATAGGAAAAATGAGATAGATATGAGATTTGAGAGAAATGAGATAGAAAACAAATGTCTGTTGCTTCCTCCAAATTCAAGACACATAAAATTTTACCCTTGCTATACATGTACATTTTATATTTCATTTTCCTAATATTTATGAGCAAACTACTGAGTCACTGGAAGAATTGATTTGATGGCCTCACTGTCAGGAGGGCACCAAACTTTAAAAGTAGCCTGGGGAACTGGATGTCATTGGCATCCTTGCCCTGATGTTTGCCAAATTATAAATGCATCACTTAAAATATTAAAGTGGAGTATGTTCAGATGCACAAGTGTAAAGGTTTAAGCTAGACTTTTATATGAGTTTTCTCCTTATTAAACATTCAGAACATCGCTTTTAAGTAATTGGTGAGCTAATTTTAAATGGTAAATGAGTACAAATTAGTATTGGGCTCAGCCAATAATAAGCTGTGACCTTGGTTACATTGCTTTGTATAGCTCAGAGCCTGAAGCCTGTCAAGCACTGTCAATAAACTTTGCTTGTACCAGCAACTCCTTTTCAATCAGTATTTAATCCGTTGTCTATTCTTGGTGATCACAGTCAGAACGAGTTCAAACCGCATAAGTCAGTAATGATCTTTAACAGAGGGTTCTTCTCCCGCCTCCTCTTAGAGAGAGGAGGCAGTAACAAAATTCCAGCTCGATTGAGGCTCCACTTCCTATGAGATCATAGAATAATTTTTCTGAGGCACCAGCAATTTGTCATATGAAAAGTAGCTATGGAAATGAAAATCACAATGAAGGGAACGTGACTAAAAATGCAAACAGGCAGTAGAATGCAAATTCTGCTTCTGAAATAGCTTTGGCATCTATTCCTATCTTTCTGCCCTGCTGCCATAGCTCATTGTCTCTGTCTCAACCAAGGACGTGCCATCACCTCCAGCAGTGCCACTCCTCCATCCCTTCACCACACATGCATGAGTTATAGCAGGCAGGCCGCAAAGCAGCATGGGTTATGAAATAATGGGTGCTCTAATGCCACCTGCACTGAACATATACATGGCTGTGTTTATACTTAGGGAGGTAGATAAAAAGCTTCATAGAATAAGCCAACAAATATTAGGAATGCTTCTCAAACATGTGATCTATTTTGTTTATATTTTGGAAATTATTGGAATTTGGGAAAACATAATCATGAATTCTATAATCAAAAAATAATTAGGGGCACCTGGGTGGCTCGGTCAGTTAAGTGTCTGCCTTTAGCTCAGGTCATGATCCCAGAATTCTGGGATCTAGCCCTGCTTAGGGCTCTCTGCTCAGGAGGGAGTGGTGCTTCTCCCTCTCCCTCTGCTCTTGCTCCTCTGTCTCTCTCTCTCTCTCTCTCTGTCTCGAATACATGCATGCGCCTGCACATGCCCTTGTACTCTAATAAATAAAATCTTAAAAAAAAAAGAAAATTAAAACATATCAAGAACTGATGGTTACCAGAGGGGAGGTGGGTGGGGGAATAGGTGAAATAGGCGATGGGGATTAAGTAGGGCACTTGTGATGAGTATCAAGTGACGTACAGAACTGTTGAATCACTATATTGTACACCTGAAACTGATACAACACTGTATGTTAACTAATGGAATTAAAATCTTAAAAAAATGAACCCATCATTTTTGGAGAACAAAGAAAAGAAAAAAGAATTGAAGCTACTTTTTATTTTATTTATTTATGATAGTCACAGAGAGAGAGAGAGAGGCAGAGACACAGGCGGAGGGAGAAGCAGGCTCCATGCACCGGGAGCCCGATATGGGATTCGATCCCGGGTCTCCAGGATCGCGCCCTGGGCCAAAGGCAGGCGCCAAACCGCTGCGCCACCCAGGGATCCCTGAAGCTACTTTTTAAAAAGAAAAAAGAAAGCAAGCATTCCACAGCAATCTACCGCAAACAGGATAAAGGGCAAAGTATAATTTAAGGTCCTCTATCCATGACCCCAGATTACTTCCCTGACATTATCTTCTGTACCTCTAACACATAACTTAAACAGAAAACACACTAGACTGTTTACCCTGAATTCAGTCTTCACTGTCCAACTTGCAAACCCTTGCCTATCCTGTGCATACGCAAATTCGGCCTGCCTCCTGAAGACTTCCTCATGTGTCTTTTAGAAGCTGTGCACTGGTAAGCCTGCAGAGCATTGATTTCATCTGAATGTAACATAATTAACTGTTTTTCTCTCTTCCACTAAGCAGTAAGCTCTCCACAGGCAGGTTGCGCCTTCTCCCCTGAGCACCTGGCTCACTGCTTTGCACCCAAAGATAGTCAATAGATGTTTGCTGAAATAGATCACAGAAGTGAGGAGGATGGGCAGCCTGGGTGGCTCAGCAGTTTAGCGCGGCCTTCAGCCCAGGGTGTGATCCTAGACCCAGGATCGAGTCCCGCTTTGGGCCCCCGCATGGAGCCTGCTTCTCCCTCTGCCTGTGTCTCTGCCACGCTCTCTCTCATTAATAAATAAAATCTTAAAAAAAAGGGGGGGGAGGAGGAGGATGCCCCTGGGGCAGCTGCAGAAGACTTTGCAAGGGTGGGATTTGAGTTGGATTTGAAGAAAAGGTAATATTCAGACATAAATGATAGCTGATTACAGTTACCATTGCATGATTAAAAACACAGGGACTTCTTCAAGGACATTGTTTTTTTTTTAATTTTTATTTATTTATTTATGATAGTCACAGAGAGAGGGGCAGAGACACAGGCAGAGGGAGAAGCAGGCTCCATGCACCGGGAGCCTGACGTGGGATTCGATCCCGGGTCTCCAGGATCGCGCCCTGGGCCAAAGGCAGGCGCCAAACCGCTGCGCCACCCAGGGATCCCTTCAAGGACATTGTTATCGTTCTGATGTAGACTGCTTAATATTACAGAGTAAGTTGATTCTAAACGTTCTCCTTTAAATGGGAGATGTATCTTCATAGTTTGAACTAGCATTCTTAAGCTACAAGGATACAGTATTTACAATAAAAAAAAAAACTAGTCATCAATAAAATTAAAAGGCAAATGACAAACTGGGAAAATCTCGACAATGTATATAATAAAAGGTTAATAACTACATATCAACAGGAAGATATTAATGGATAAAGGGGGGAAAAGGTAAATCACAAAAGAAAAAATCCAAATAGACAATAAATAAGTGGGGGGAAGTTTAACATCACTAGTAATAAAAAGTAGAGTGAGCTACAACTTTTCACCTTCCAAATTGACAAATTAAAAGATGCTACTCAATAAATAAATAAATAAATAAATAAATAAATAAATAAAAATAAAAGATGCTACTCAATACCATTGAGGGAAAGACAAGGTACTTTTACAGGACTGTAACTTTTCTGGAAAACAATCTAGCGTTAAGTTTCAAGAGTTTTGAAAAGAATTCCCTCTGACCTAGTAATTCTACTGGTAGGATTCTATCCTAAGGAATTAATCAGAAATGTGCACAAAGTTTTATATATGAGCACCACTATTCACAAGAATTTAAAAACTGGAAACAATTTAGACTACTAACTATAAGAAAATAAGCATAATACTATATTTATCTGATGCTATAATAAAAATCATATATATTTAAAGAATAGATATTGTCATTGAGGAAAATGCTCACAATATAATAAAAAGTGGGGAAAAAAAGATTAAATCGTATGCATTTAAGGACTGAAGACAGAAATTGCCCTGGGAAATGGGATTGGGAAAAGGATGGCCTTTCACATTTTACTGTTTTCTTTTTTGTTTTGGTCATTAATAGTGGTATAATCCTTGCTATACAATTTGAATGCTTACTTTGGGCCAAGCGTTGCTTTAAGTCTCTTGTGTTTATTTTCTTTTCTTTTTTTTTCTTGTGTTTATTTTCTTTTTTTTTTTTCTTGTGTTTATTTTCTTAATTCTCATTACAATCTGATGAGGTAGGCATTATTATCATCCCCACTGTATAGATAAGAAAACTGAGGCACAGAGAGGTCAATCAAGTAAGCCAAGGCAGAGCTATGATTCGAGTGTGCAATTATATCCCAGGCTTATTCTCTTAAACTACTAAGAAATGGTACCTCTGATTATATACTTGTAGTATGGTGTTTGTAAGTTAAGAAACTGATCCCATTTTTCGGCCCTGGTGGTTTACTCAGCCAAAAAGCTTCTTCTCCTACCTAGCTGCATAACTACCTGATCTCTTCAAGTCCTTAGTCCTTATATAATCGGGACCTTCAAATGAGTCGTACCCTGAACACAAGGCGCAAAATTGCAATCTGACCCCCCTGTCGTACTGTTTTATTTTTCCATTGTATTTATCTAGCATATTACAGAATTTTCAGATTCACCGTATTATTTCCATTCCCCCTTCCCTGCCACGTGAGCTCCACGAGATTAGGGGTTTTTATCTCTCTTGCTAACTGATGTATTACAGCCGGAAAAGGTACTGGCCCAAATTAGGTGCTCAACAAATATTTGTGTCTTAAATGAAAAAATTTAAATATAGCATGATTACCATTTCGCTTTTTATTCTAAAACAAAAAACATGTATGCACGTGTGTATGGAAGGAAGAAGAAAAATATTTCAAAATGTTAATGGTGATTTCAAGTGATATTTGTCCTTTGTATTTTTCTGTGGTTTTATTTTCAAACTTCCATGTGAAAATGTACTATCTCATCATGAAACAACTGCTTTTTTTAAACATCCCTTCTAAACCTTGGGTAACACGCATGGCCACTGTCTTAGCTGCAAATTGCAAGATGCCCTTTCCCTGTGCGAAACGCGGTCAACGCAGTCGACAATCGGAGAGGTATTGATGAACAAATAATTGCTGTTAAATAACCTCCCGGTATTTTTGTGGTGGTGAACTATGTATTCCTTAAAGAAAGAAAAAGCGTCGCCTCTCCCGGCCGACACAGCATCCCTGGGGAGCACACCCACCTAGCAACCGGGCGCCCGCTGAAGCGTGGCACTGCGCCTTTAATTCCCGGGTGGGGGAGGGGCGGCGGATAATTTCCGCTCCCCCCTCCCGCCGCGGTCCCCGTGGCAGCTGTCACCCGTAAGGGAGCACCGAGCACGGGGGATGGAGCCCGGCGCCCATTGGACGCAATACGAAGGCAGAAACCTACCCCGGGGGCGGTGGGTGCACGATGCGGCCCCCCGCACCTTCCTCCAGGAGGCCCCCGGGCGGCACGGCGCGGGCGTGACCAAGGTCCAGCTTCAGGGACACGCCCGTCGCGCCTCGCTGGAGACGAGCAGGTGAGCCTGGCCGGGGAGGACGTGGCTCCCGGAGCCCCCCGCTCCCCGCGCTCCCGCCCGTCCCAGCGGCCGCGGCGGCGTGCACCTGCCGGCAGCCGGGAGCGCAGCGCGCGCGGGAGCCGGGGAGCCGGCGGCCTGGGCCCCCGCGGGGCGGCGCTGGCCATGGCGCTGGCCGCCGCCGCCGCCGCCGCCGCCGCCGCCGCCGCCGCCGGGGTGAGCCAGGCGGCCGTGCTGGGCTTCCTGCTGGAGCACGGCGGCCAGGTGCGCAGCTGCGACCTGCTGAGCCGCTTCAAGCCGCTGCTGGAGGCGGGCGACCCGCGCGGCCGCGCCGCCCGCAGGGACCGCTTCAAGCAATTTGTCAACGACGTGGCGGTGGTGAAGGAGTTCGACGGCGTCAAGTTCGTGGTGCTGAAGAAGAAACTGCGGCCCCGCGAGGCGGCGCAGCCCCCGCCCCCGGGCGGCCCCGGCGGCCCCGGCGACCCCGGCGACCCCGGGGCAGCAGCCCTGCCCTGCGAGAGCACCTCCGCCTCACCCCGGGAGGCGCCTGGCGCGGGGGCCCCAGCCCCAGCCCCGGCCCCGGCCCCGGCCGCGCCGCCGCAGCAGCCGGCCGCACCACGTGAGGACGCGGCCCTGCCCCTGGAGCCGCAGGCCGCCTCTGGGCCCGCTCAGCCCCCCGGGGAGCCCCCGCCAGGTCCCGCGCAGCCATCGCGCGGTGCCCCCGGGCCGCGGGCTCCAGCCGTCGAGCTAGCCCTGGCCCCCGAGGGGCGCTCTGCAGACGCGGCCGCGCCGCCCAGCCCGCTGTCGGGGGAGCCCCCGCTGCCTCGGCCCGCGCCGCCGCCCCCCAAGCCCTGCATGCTGCCCGTGCGCTGCGTGCCGGGCCCCGCCGCGCTCCGGATCCGCGCCGAGGAGCAGGGCCTGCGGCGGCAGCTGTCGGAAGAGCCGAGCCCGCGCAGCTCCCCGCTGCTGCGGCGGCGGCTGTCGGTGGAGGAGGCCGGCCTGGGCCCCGGCCCCGGCCCCGGCCCCGGCCCCGGCCCCGGCCGCTCCCCGCACCTGAGGCGCCTGTCGCGCGCAGGCCCGCGCCTGCTAAGCCCGGACACGGAGGAAGTGCCCGCCGCGCCGCCGCCGCCGCCGCCGCCCGCCGTGCCCCTGGAGCCCACGGAGCACGAGTGGCTGGTGCGGGCGGCGGGGGGCTGCTGGACCCACCAGCTGCACGGGCTGCTGCTGCGCGACAGCGGCCTGGCGGCCAAGCGCGACTTCATGTCGGGCTTCACGGCCCTGCATTGGGCCGCCAAGAGCGGCGACCGCGAGATGGCGCTGCAGCTGGTGGAGGTCGCGCGCCGCGGGGGCGCGCCGGTGGACGTGAACGCGCGCTCGCACGGGGGCTACACGCCGCTGCACCTGGCCGCCCTGCACGGCCACGAGGACGCCGCCGTGCTGCTGGTGGTGCGCCTGGGCGCGCAGGTGCACGTGCGCGACCACAGCGGGCGGCGCGCCTACCAGTACCTGCCGCCCGGCGCCTCCTACGCGCTGCGCCGCCTCCTCGGCGACCCCTGCCTTCCAGGCTCCGCCGACGCCGACGCCACCGGGGCCGGCAGTGGCGCCCATGCGGCCCGGCGCCCGGTGCAAGTGGCCGCCACCATCCTCAGTTCCACCACCAGTGCGTTCCTGGGTGTCCTGGCCGACGACCTGCTGCTCCAGGACCTGGCTCGAGGCATGAGGAAGTCGGGCTCCCTTAGCAAGTTCCTGGGTGCCTCGCCCACAGCCCCACGGAAAAAGACGAAGGCCCGCAGCGGCCTGCCGGCTTTTCCAGAAATCTCTCGTCGACCTACTCCCGGGCCCCTGGCTGGGCTAGTGCCCAGTCTCCCCCCCGCCACCTGACGGCCCCTGAGGCCCGGCTGGTGGATGTAACCCGGCCTGCCCCTCACAGCCTAAGCCTGCCCGAAACAGCCGCTCAGCACCGTCTCCAGCTTCGCGCAGTGCAGCCTGTTCTGCCCAGGCGGGCCTCCGCCTCTAGCTGCCGCCGGAAGCTTGACCTGCCTCTGCAGATGGGACCAAGACGTCAGGGAGAGCCTTCTATAAGGAGCTCCAGAAACCGGTCTTGAATATTGGGTCGGACTGAAGGGCCCCCGAATGAGTTAACTCGATGCCTCTGCAACCACACACTCCCAAGCCAGAACTAGAGCAAGGGTCTCTTTAAATGTGTTCTGTTGGACTGTCAGCTTTTAAGAGATCTAGTGGTTTTGTAGTTTGCTGCCTTTATCCTGTTTTTAAATTAAAATGAGGTAAAACAACTTTCCTAATAACCTTTTGAAATTATATTTTTCCATGTTTAGGCAAAATGCTCATTTTCAATCTTTTGCTAAGTATTTTGGAATTCTATTAAAAAACAAACAAACAGGTGATCATGATCTAAAGGAAAGTAGTCCCAACCAACAAAACCCTTAAACGTTTATCTACCTCATTTTAGGCGATTCTAGAGAGACTTGAACACAGAATGTGATCATTGTGAATGTAATTCATTTCAGTTGTACTGTGAATGCTAAATATTAGGAAACAAGTGCATCTGGGGAGTAAGAATCATTTAACAGTGAGAGAAAGGAGACATTTTGGCAAATACTTGTAATTTCTGGTTGTCTTCATGATGAAATATAAACTGTCTTCGGCACTAGTGGGTGATTATTTTGATCTGGCATGAATATTTAATTTTTTAAGTATGATTTACTTGTGAATGCACCATTGTGCCATGTTTCTGAATCTGGTTTTCCAATCTGGATGCACCTTTCAATGCAGTAGGTGAATATTTAAAGAAAAACAACATGTCATAGCATTATACCAGAAAAATAATTGGTTAAATAAAAGTAGATACACTTAAAGAGCAACTATTTTATATGAAAATTCTATAGAAACAAAAAATATATCCACTTTTAAAAGCCATCTGAAAGCAAACCACTTATTCCAAAATAGCAAATACAGAATTCTTTGCTCAGTGACCTTTCAGGGATGGCTTAACTTCTCTGGACCTTTGATCCTATCTGTAATTGAGAAGGTTTGCTATTACCAAGAGGTACCAGGTTCAACCCACTCTTAACTATAAGGTCTCTTTTTCTGTTTTAAAGATGGGGACTCTGTTTGCTCAACCAGACTTTTTTAGATATCATATTGTGGTCATGCTCTGCTTTTGCAAATTGTGTTTGCATGTCATTAGTTATATCAAATAGCTTTTGTGGCACAGGGGAGTGTGTCTTCTCCCTTCCATATATATCCTGTGTGACATTATTTAATGCAGTCCTTAATGGAATGTTTTGATTTAAGCCCTGAAATAAACAAGTCTCCCATTTTGTTCTTACTTGTGTGGTAATGTCTTTCCCTTAAACATTCTACAGCCCTTACTACTGTATTTTTCTTGTCTTTTTATCTACTTAATTTCTTCAGTTTTTCCTCATCCTCTTCTGCCTCTTCCAGGCATTCTGTTATTGAAAGAGTTTGGAATGATCTGCTAAATAAAGGCAACATCCACACACAGATATAGTATCCAAAAAAATAAAAAAATAACAGATGAATGTAGGCCCTGATCTGACCCTTTCCTTCCCACCTTCCTTGCCTGGAACTCTTGCTAAGCTGCATAAATTATTTAAAAATGCAAATTAAATCTGCCTCTGCAGAAAAATTGTAGGAGGCAATAATTATAGCAGTCTCAGTTGCTGCAGGTCTAGAAGGCAGAATAAAATATTAGAGATTTTCCATGGTAAGAGAAAGGCTTGACTGAGACAGGATAACAAAGGTCACAAACAGAGGTATGACCTGCCTTGAGAAAAACAAAATCTAAACCAGCGGAGTTGGGGATCCCTGGGTGGTGCAGCGGTTTAGTGCCTGCCTTTGGCCCAGGGCGTGATCCTGCAGACCCGGGATCGAATCCCACGTCGGGCTCCCGGTGCATGGAGCCTGCTTCTCCCTCTGCCTGTGTCTCTGCCTCTCTTTCTCTCTCTCTGTGTGACTATCATAAATAAATAAAAATTTTTAAAAAATAAACCAGTGGAGTAGTAATAACAATAACTAATGTTTACTGCACACTTAAATCAGAGGAGGGTTACTTAAACTGCCAGAATCTTTGTGTTTCAGAAGGGCATGCTGCAAGCCTTCCAAGTGAAGTAAAACGTTTGGCAAGAGTTTAGGATCAATAAGCCTAAAACTTAGGTATTAGAAACCATCGTTTTGTCCTTGCAGGTCAAGATGTTCCAGAACTATAAGTCAGTCAGAAGTTATACTTTGATATGTATATGGAAAGTTTTCAAGAACTACATATTGCCTAGCAGGAGGTACACCTGTGAGGGGTATTTTCAACAAATGACAAAAGAAAAGAAAAGAAAAAAAAAGAAAAATTGTTTCTAATTTAAGACAATTTAGCTGGCTAGAATTGTCATGGAGAAGAGAATCACTCCTTTTAATGGGGGAGAAGTTAATTGTTATATAGATGTGTATGAGTCATCTAGAACAAACTTTTAAATAAAGGTTTATACTTCCTTTAAAGGAGGTTGGAGGTTATTCTAGAACATGTCACACCTAATGGAGACCAGGATACGGATGATGCACATATGGCCTGTGTTTATTAAGTGCCAAGTACAGTTTTAACCACTGTGCAGGTATTAACCTCAACCTTACAAGGTATGTCCTGTTAGTATTTGGAATTTAAAGTGAGGGAATGGAAGCCTCAAGAAACTATGAGTAACTTGTCCAGGATTCACAGCTATAACTGTCACAGATGGGATGGCCTCCTGATTCTCTTTTCCCTGACAGTGTCCTGCTACAGAAAAGCAAGGTGGTCTCATCTCAGCCCTTACTCATCTAGTGACCTTAGGCAAGTCATCCAGTTCTCCAGACTCTATCTCCCTCCTCCGTGGGTGGTAAGACTGCAGCATCTATCCTACAGGCTGTGAGGACCGTAGAGCATAGGGAGGGAGTACCTAGAGCTCCTTGAGAACTGCAACACCATCTTGAAATACTACCACGGTGCCCAATTGGTCCCACTGGGGTTTGTGGCCTCAGTACCAAAACCAAATAGCTCTCATCTGTAGCTTGGCTTTACATGATCACCATTCTTATAATCACTAACCATGTTAGTATTTGTATACATAAATAACAATGGACTGGGGAGGGGATGTAGTCCCATCAAAGGGAGATTATTTCATGCTCTGCATGCTTCAGTTAAAAATAGACTTCACCATGTCTTTCTTAACATTCCCCTAGCATCCGTACCCCTGTCTTCTGAGCCTAAACAGGTCATCCAGCCAGCTGAGCTGAAAGCACTCCTCAACACAGTTATAAAGCTGGGCCCTCTCTGGACCCATATTTGACCCCCCCTTTTTGGGCCATTTCCTGGAAGAAATTATTTGGCCTTTCATAATAGTTTGATAAATAGACTTTTTATTGCTCTCCACATAGCTTTTTGCCTTGAACCTCTGTCCTGGCCTTACCCTTCCAGAACTGCCACACCTCTGGACTTGAACCTGTGAAGCCCAGGTGGTCTCAGTCGTTTCTGTAGGGAAGAGATAAAAAGGAGAAGGTCCCGATGTCTCCTCCAGAGGCGGGGGGGGGGGGGGGGGACGACCCACCATTTTCCTAGGGGGTAGGTGATGCTGATTTAAGTTTCAACGACAACCGCTAAGCACCTGCCCTGCCTGTAGCCAGGATGTGACGGTAACACTGCGGGGTCCCTGAGAGCATTTGCTTTAGAGCAGTCGCTGGCCCCCACCTCTTGCTCCTCCTGCCCCCACGCTCCCCCTTCACCTCGTCTCTCGGCGGCGCTCGAGCACAGGTGACCCACATTGCCACCCAGGCTGCCGATTCACACGTGAACGAACAGCAGCGCGTTTCGCTCCCGCGAGGATCCCTGAGGTTTACAGCAGCCGCTCCCGCAGGTGCGTGGTGCGCGGGACGCGCTGTTCCAGACCGAGCGGGCGCCGCCGAACGCTGCTTCCCTGTTCGGTTTCCGATTGACAGTCTGAAGGTAAAAAGTACTCTAATTAAATCCATATTAGGAGGAGCAGCGGGGGCGGGGCGCGGCGAGCGCGGGAGGTGGCCACGCGGCCGCCCGTTGCCTAGCAACAGCGCCAGCCAAAGCCTCCCCTCGGCAAAAACCCGCAGGGCCGCGCGGCGGGCAGCGGGGATGGGGGCGGAATCAACAGGCGGGGGCACCTGTGGCTTTGAGGAGGCGGAGGCAGAAACCCCAACAGAGACCCATGAAACCCTCTTTTCCACCCTGGGAGACAAAGTAAGGCTCTTTTTGATACTGATACTCCAGATCAGCGCCCCCGGCTTCCCTCCTCCCCCACTTCTCATTAACCAACAACTTTCCAACGAAGGCCTGGTGGCAAAGGAAGGCAAGCCAGCCTCGCCGTGGCTGGCTGGACGGAATTTGTTTCCAACAGAAGCAAAAAGGCTCACATCGAGTCTTCAGGCCTAACTAGCACTGCTCTGCAGGGAAGGCAAAGCCCCTGGGGTTAGCCCAGAGGGCCTACTGGGCTGGTGAGGAGGCTACGGTGAAGGGTAGGAGCCTTCATCACAAGGAGAACAGTGCCCTCTGCTGGCAGCGTCCTGGAGGGTGGAATTCACCGGGCTTCTGGCACCTGCCCACACAGCACCACCAAGTCTGAGTCTGGAGCCGCCTGGGTGGTTCAGTGGGTTAAGGTCGCCTTCAGGTCAGGTCATGATCTCAGGGTCCTGAAATAGAGCCCCTTACGGGGGCTACCCGCTCAGTGGGGAGTCTGCTTCTCCCTCTTCCTCTGCCCCTTCCCACGCGCTCTGTGCTCTAATAATCTTTAAAAAAAAAATCTTAGTCTATGGCATCAATACTGAACACCTGTGGTGCTCATTCTTGCACTCTGACGTTATAATGGTGTGGAAAGGACATTAAATGGGGCAGGAAGAACACAGAGGCAAGATGAAAGGGTGGGTGCAGGAGGTGTGGCCCTACTCTCCCCATCTGATAAGGACAAGCACAGGAACCTCATAATTCCCCCATGGAAAAACCCAGCACAGAACCAAAGTGCAGTTTAGCAGGACCACAGCAGACAGTGCTCCTCAAGCCCATCCAAGGCTGGAAGTGCTTTGTCTGAACAGCACACAATTTCTATTGGCCTAACTGATGACTGTTGTTTTTCCAAGAATATCACACTGGGAGAATGAGTGTGGCGGGGGAGGCTGTACAGGGCAAAAGGCAGAAATAAGTTTATTCCATCCGGACTATCTCAAAGAGAACTGCCCTGCTAGGCTGAGGACTTTGGAGTGGAGGCCCCGCCCACAGCATTCAAAGGAGAAAAGCAAAAGCATAATGTTAGAACCCGCAACTGCCTCAGCAGGAGTCCCATATGTTTTTTATAAAAAGGCACAATGTTAGCATTGTTCTGTGCTCAATAGTTCGACTGTTGGAACTAATGCTTTTGGTATGAATACAACCATTTAAAATTCCCAACCAGTTGCACTTAGTGACAATACGCATCAGAAAACAAGCCCAGAAGCAGAGATTTCTCACTTTGGGGTCAGTTGGCTTTAAATACACATACACATGCCTTTTAATGTGCCCAACTTCCAAAAATACACTGAACATTTGCATGAACAATGTTCTTGGCCCTGGCCTTTGCAGCTGCAAATACTAAAGCACATTTTCCCATGTATATTTGAGAACTTCACATTGACTCTGTGTACACAGGCCTGATGCACAAACAGAAGGGAGTGTGTGGCCTCTGTTTCATTCCACACCAGCACCTAACTCTCCGCTCCCAACCCCAGCTCACCCCCAGCTTAGCCTGTTCGGCCCACAAACAGAGCGGTCTCTCCACACCTCAGCCCCCACATTCTAGATCTCCAGGTCTCTCACGGCTCACCTTCAGCTCCCATGCCCAACAGCCCTCCTCAAGCCTGGTGGATCCAGTGGGGTTTCCAAAGAGAGCTGGATAAACTCACTTTTGATAAGATAATTGGAAGACAAAGTTCCTTCTGAGTCTTGGAATAAATGTCCCTGAATTCGTCAAGGTTTTTAGGCAGCGAAGCTACTGAATCTATTTTGTGTATGGGGATATTCCCTATCCCTTAAGTCTTGAAGGAAAGCAGTTACCCTCACTTCTGCTATTGAGCTTGGAGGCTTGGGTAAAAACCAGCAAAGGAGCAGGAGTCGGCCAATCAGGCCTAGGCTTTTGTGGTAGTGATGTGATCACCAGAAGTGCTAGGGATTCCTGGTGGCAGTGGAGCTGGAAGGCCTGGCATCCTCTTGGTCCCTCCTGGTTTCAAGCCTGTATCCCAGTCTTCCTAAGGATTCTCAGACCTGACTGATGTCCTCCAGCAAATCCCTCTTCTGCTCTAGTCAGGCAAGGTTGGTGTCCATTGTCTGTAAACAAGATTCCTTCCCCAAGCTAGGCTCCAGGTGACACACATACTTCCCACATCTATTATTAGTAAGATAGAAAAGAAAAAACTGTTTTGCATAGTAAGTTCAGATGCTCCTCTAATTTGTCTCCTCCTCTCTCCGATCAACCCAGACAGAGCCTCTCTCCTCACAAAAAGGGGGAATACTGTAGTTTTAAAATTCATAAATTAATCACCAAATAATCCACAAGAAATGGGTAAAACCACATGAAAACACTTAGAAGTGTCCTAGGAAGCCCTGGCCTGGGTCTTCCACACTGGCCCTGCCCCATCCCCATTCCTCCGCCCCGCAAAGGGAAAGCGCCAGTGTCACCCCCAATTAGGTGGGTGAGGGGCAGGGGCACTGCTCCCCACTCCCACTGTCTGTCATTAGATGAGGGGTGGCAGGAAGGGCGGTTTATCAGGAAGACAGGCCTCCGGGGGCCAGGCCAGCCTGGGAGGCAGGGGATGAGGGCCAAGGTCGCTCCTGACTGCGTCGAGCTGGTCCTGAAGGAGCCGGACCCGCTCATCCAGGCTGCGCTGCTGGGCCAGGACGGCCGCCTTGCCGACCAGCAGGGAGTGATAGGCGCTCAGCTCCTCGGGGGGCAAGGCCTGCACCAGCACCTCACGCAGGGCCCGTTCGCGCCGCGCCACGTGCTCCTTCAGCTCCTTGGCATCTTCCTGCTGCCGCTGCAGGAGCCCCAGGCGCTGCAGCAGAGAGGCCTGCAGCCGAAGGGAGAGCGTGCGGTGAGCAGAGCGGTGAGCCGCCGTTCTGGGGATGGTCCCAGACTGAATAGGCCCCTCCCCGCCCCACTCCAGCCCCTGTCACCTGCTCGTCTGGGTCGCTGTCCGCACCCGCCCGGGCCAGGGCGCGCCGCACCCGGGCCAGGCGACTGCCCAGCAGCAGCAGCAGGCCAAGCACACGCTCTATGTCGGCCATGAACCTGCTGAACCGCTCTAGGTCACGGGGAGCGCAGGCCTGCCCCACCGCGGCCTCCAGAGCAGCCCCGCGCCTGGCCCAAGCCTGGGCCGCCTGGTGCAGCTGCTCCTGCTCGGCCCGAAGGTTCCGCAGCATCGTTTGAAGGAGGTCGGCTAGCTCCATCTGCAGGGAAGGCGTGGGTACTTAAGGGTGAGGCCAGACCACCCTTCTCAGCCCCTACTCTTGCCCACCCCATCTCCACTAGTCCCTCCACACTCACCTTCTTGGCTTGGATGCTGCTATTTGGATCAGGGAGATGCTCGCCACAGGCCTGGTCAGGCACAGAGCGGGTGGTCTGGTTTTCAAACCTTGTCTCCTCCTGAGAAGTTGGCAGGAGCTGGCTGCAGCTAAAGAGACAGAACTTGAGGACAAAGCCACAGCTTCCTGGGCTGTCTTGCCCCAAATTGCAGGGACTTCGAATCCCCTGAGTCCCTGGTGCCCCCAACTCACCCTGGCTCAGGACTACCAGCAGCCTCTTTCCCAGCCTCCTTACAGGCTGGCCTCATTGCAGCCCAGACCTCGGCTAAAGGAATCAGCCCATCTAGCAGGTCCAGGGGTGGCTCTGGGCTGGGACAGGAAGTGAGAGTGTCACTCATAGAGGGATCCAGTCTGGCCAGCTCCTGAACCAGCTCCTCAAGGCGAGGACTGGGCCATGTTGGCCTAGAACCGGGCTGGCCAGCGGCCAAAGCCTCGGCAGTACAGCCAGGAGCTCCTGGGGTATTGTTGCTTGGAGGTCCCAGGACATCAACTGGGAGAGGTTTGAGCGGGTCACTCTCTGTAGCTGCAAGTGAGTCAATGGTCAGCAGTCCATTGGTGTGAAAGGTTGCTATGTCACCATTTGCAGTCCCAGGGGGCCTATAGTATATGGTCCCAGAGACACCCACAGAACCATGTATCCTCTGGTGGCAGTCATCTGCCCTTGCAGTCTCTGGGTGTTCATGGAGGGGATGCTCTGGGGGGACTGTAGCCTGGTCAGCCATCTGGCCTGAGCCAGTTCCATACCGCTGGTCAGAGACATGGATACTGGAAGTGGAAGAGACACTGAGTCAGAAAAAGCTCTGTCCAAAAGCAAGCAGTAGCCTCCAAGGGCCACCTGTCCCCATCCCCACCAGCCAGGCTCCCAGGGTCCAGCTAGGAGAGGGTTCCCTGCCCCTCTAGCATTTGGTTGATATGTGTAGGGAGGAAATGTCTCACTCAGCTTGGAAGCAAGAGGCAACTCACCTGGTTGGGCTTTCTGGGCAGGTATGGGTGTCTAGAGGTGATCTCATTTTGGCCAGGGGGACTTCTTCCAGGAAAACCTCATCATCTGGAAGGGATGGGAGCCGGGTACACCCAATGCATGTCTCTGAGGCCCTCTGTTCACAGTCAGCAGGACTACTTTGGGGGTACACTGCAGAACACACCACTGCAGCTTCCTTCTGAGTCAGGAACCTGTAGGAAGGGACACCTCAGTGACCAGGAAGGGAGCTCTTGGTGCTGCACCAGAGACACAGTGGTGTGGCACCGGGGTGGGGGTGGAGGGCAAGAGGAGGGGATATAGTTGGCAAAAGACAGAATTAGAAGGCTCAAACTGAGAATAGGTGAGAGGCCCTCTCTGTCTTGGGCAAGAACTATGAAAACTGCCTTTGTCGACCACTCCCTGGTGGTCCATGTCTCCCACCTGGCAAGTTGGGCCTGAAGCAATGGTCTGGGGGTTTCTGCTCCTTGGGGAACAGCCTGGAAAGGCAAATCATTGCTTGAAATGTAGCTCAAGTTTTCATTCTCCCAGATGTCTCCCACCCCAAGCCCGCAGCCCCTAACTTCCACACCTGGACAATGGGCATGACCCCTCCTGGACCTCCCCAGGGAGCCAAGACTTCCCCTGACGCGCTCTGGCTCCGACCGGAGGGCCTATAGGCGTCACCAAGCTTCGCGGACCCGGGTTCTGGGTCCTCCGTGCCTCGGGGCGGCGACTCAGGCAGCCATCTGGTCTGGTGGCCTTGGAATTCCGCCAGCACCCTCCGCTCCTGCTCCTGGGCCCCGGGCCTGGCGAGGCCAGAACTGCAGGCGGCCTCACCGGCCTCACCGGAGCGTTCCCCTGCCGACCCACCGCCCCGCCCCACGCGATCTAGCTCCCCGGGCTCGGAGAAGCACCACTTCCGCTGCTGGGTGGCGAGGCGCCCCCGGCCCACGTTTGCCCTGGCGGCGGTGGCCCCGGGGCGCGCGGGCTCCACCTCCCCGCCCCCGCCGGCCGGGTGGCTGAGCGAGGCGGAGCGCGGGTGCGCCGCGGGGGGCCGCGCGGGGGCGGCGGGCCGCAGGCGGGCGGGCAGGCTCATGCGGAGCTCCTTGCGCTGGAAGGACGTCTCCCGGAGCACTCGCCGCTGGGCGCCCTGCAGCCGCTGGCGGTACGCGGCCCGCGAGGCCGGTGGGCTGGGCGGCTCCTCCAGCCGCGCCGCCGCCGCCGCCGCCGCCTCCGCCTCGGCCGCCAGCGCAAAGAGCAGCGGGGTGGCCTGCCGGCTGAGCGGCCCCGGCGGCCCCTGGACCTCGGGCGGCCGCGGCCCAGTGCGCGCGGCGGCCGCGGGCCGGGGCTGCGCGGAGGTGCGAAGGCTGCCGGCGGGGCCCGGGCCACCCCACACCACGCGCACGTAGTCCCAGTCTAGGTAAGGGAGGAGGTCGGTCCCAGGCGACGGCGTGCGCGGCTCGGGGGCAACGGAGGCCGCGGAGAAGGAGCTGTAGGCCGAGTCGGCGCGCGCGGACAGCCGCCGCAGGTCCAGGCTGCGGGTGGACGAGGCTGGGGAGGCGCGGTCGCCCCCAGGCCCTGGGGCCTCCATGGCTGCGCAGGTGAGTGCGGGGCCTGGAGGAACACAGATGGCGAGGTGCGAGGTGCGGGAGGAGCCCCGGGTAAGGCTGGCCCCTCCGACAGGGACAGCCAGGGGCTTACACATCCCCTCCCTGGTCACACGATCTTTAGCGCTGCCCCTCTCCTGGGTCAGGGACGACACAGGTAGGGCTAGCCCCTAGCCTCTGGAGTTTGAGAGTCTTAGCTATTCCCCGTTGCTTGCAGGGGAGGGGGGGGACGGGGTGCACTAGGTGGTGGCTAGCCCATTACCTCCAGAGGCTCTCCAGGAGGCCAGCCCTGGCCTCTACCCTGGCACCTCCTGGAGCGCTGAGAATGTACCCATATTCCTTCCCTCCCCAACCCAGTCCCACCCAGGCAGCTTCCTGGCAGCTTTGTTAGTTTCTCCCTGTGATCTTCCCCTAATAAACAATGGTCAAGAACGTTCTGAGATCACAGGGGAGCCAAGAAAGGAAGGAGCAAGACCCAGGTCAGGTGACAGAGGCAGCTTCACAGCCTTCCCCCACCTCTGTGTCAGTTATGTTCCAGGTACATTATATAAATATTTATCTTGATCCTCACAACTACTATCTGCATTTTACAGATGAGGACACTGGAGTTTTAAGGGGGAAATGATTTGCCCAAGGGCACACAGCCTGTAAGAAGCAGAACCCTATCTGGAATTTGGGCCTGCCTCCAAGCTTACTGCAGCCAGAATCAATTTCCTAGAAGCAAACACTGCTGAAAGTTAGTTTACCTCCGTCCCTCAACTGCCAGAAGCCTTCAACAAAACCTGAACTCCACTGTGGGAAATTTATCCCCACCTGCTCTCAAAATACTAGCAGATTCCAAAATAATATGGTCTCTTCTTTGCAGCCTCACATCCCTGACTTTGTCCTGCTGCTCGCACTCCTCCTACTGGGCCCAGCTTAGGGGGGCTCCTGACCCTTTGGGATCCCCTACAGTGTTCAGAGCTTCCCTTCCATCCCCACCCCCCAACACAGTACTCATCACCTTGGAGTGTAATTGTTGGCAGGCTTGCGATTCCCTCTTCCCATTCCCACCCCTGAACTTCCTGAGAACAGGCCCTGTACTTACTAATCTCTGTACCCTCAGTGCCTGGCACGTAGTCGATGTTACAGAAATATTTGTTGAGGGGTGCCTGGACGGCTCCGTTGGTTAAGCGGCTGCCTTCAGTTCAGGTCATGATCACAGGATCCTGGGATCCAGTACTTCGTTGGGCTCCCTGCTAAGTGAGGAGCCTGTTTCTCCCCACTTCCCCTGCTTGTGCTTTCTCTGTCAAATAAATAAATAAAATCTTAAAAAAAAAAAGAGAGAGAGAGAGAGAAATATTTGTTGAATAGCAAGGAAAGGAGTAAACTTGCAATGAGTGGATGAGGTGGCTTTGGTGGAGAAGGAAGAGGGCTCCTTTGCTTCCCCACTCTTCTCTCCCTATTCATCTTTTTTCTTTTTCTTTTTTTTTTTTAAGATTTTATTTATTCATGAGAGACACACACACAGAGAGAAAGAGAGAGAGAGAGGCAGAGACGTAGGCAGAGAGAGAAGCAGGCTCCACGCAGGGACCCTGATGTGGGACTCGATCCTGGGACTCCAGGATCATGCCCTGGGTGGAAGGCAGGTACTCAACCGCTGAGCCACCCAGGCATCCCCCTATTCATCTTCTCGAAGAAGACAGAATGAATGAGGCTGCTGACACTGTAGAGTATCTCATGCATTGTTAGGAACCAAAAGAGCAGGCAAGCACAGGTGGAGCAGGCCAGGCCAAGAAATCATTACTTCCCCAGGGCCAGGGAGGGAGCAAAGGGAGTAAGGGGAGGAGAAGACCTCCAGCCTCTGGACTTCAGTGCTATGTCCATGCATATGGGTATGCATGGGTCAAGGGTGAAAGTAGCTTTGAGTCTTAGGAAGCTGGAGCTCCATATGGGCTATGGGGACTTTGGGAAGTGGGGAGGGCTCACTGTCCCTGAGCTGGCTTGTTGAGGAGTGCAGAGGAGGGCGACTGGCAGCTGGGGTGGGAACTGAAAAGCAGGCTCATTTGAGCCTCCTAAATACTATTTGGAACTCAGGGTCACCCTCTACCCCCTTCCCAAAGGCTGCAGACGCTACAGATTACAGGTCAAGGAAGGTAGGGGAGATTAGTGGTGTGAGGATATGGTGTTTCCCACAAGGGAGAGGCAGTGCCTGCAATATTCTCAAGGAGGAGCTCTCAGCTGATCTAGGACCAGAACGGTGGTGCCTACCTGGAGGTATCTGTATGACCATCAACACCAGCCCTGCAGGTTGATCCTCACAGTCAGGTTTGGGGACCTCTCTCCTTTAGGAAACCCACCCTAGACACCCAGGCACTAGCCCTCTCTCTTCCTAGTCTGAGCCCACCTTGGAGCATTGTTTTCCCTTTTCATGCCACCCTTGCCTGCCCATTGTTGGCTTCTTGCCTCTTACAGGCACCAGTGATTGTTCACATACGAAGAAGTTTCCTCCAAAAAGGCCTGAAAATGTCTATCTTGGGTACACCTAGATGGCTCAGTGTTTGAGCCTTTGACTCAGAATGTGATTCCGGGCTCCCTACAGGGAGCCTGCTTCTCCCTCTGCCTGTGTCTCTGCCTCTAAGTATTTACTTATTCATGAGGGACACAGAGAAAGAGAGGCAGAGACACAGGCAGAGGGAGAAGCAGGCTCCCTGCAGGGAGCCTGATGTGGGACTCAATCCTGGGACTCTGGGATCATGCCCTGAGCCAAAGCCAAAGGCTTAACCACTGAGCCACCCAGGAGTTCCAATAAATAAAATCTTTAAAAAAAAAAAATTTTTTTAATCTTGTGAGTTACTGTGTTCACAAAGGATTGAATTTACCAAAAGAAACCGCTTAATGGATAATAAAACTGTGTGTACATATGTTTGCTTTTTGCCCCTCACTTGTCTTGAGGATACTTCTGCAGTGGTGGCCTCAGTAGGCCAGTAACCCTGCAGGATACTCACACTGTGCCTTCTGCAAAACCTGTTACACTAGGAGGGTGCAACTCCGTTAATGTGTTTTGGGGCCTCAACACAAAGAGCAAGAAGTCTGCAAATGTATCTGGCTGCAGGGAGCCTCTTGCAGTCCAGCTAGCCACTGCGACTGTGGGTGGCAACACCCCAGAACCCTAACATTAGCGTCAGCTATAGGCTGGGCTGCAGAGCCAGGGCCTACAGAGCACTGAAGTCCAGAGGCTAGAGGTCAAGAAGCTCTTTAGGCCTTTGGCCAAGCCCCACCAAAGCTTCCCCAACGGGGAAGCAGCATGGAATCCCTGCCGGAAGAGTGCCAGGTTGGGATTGGGCAGTAGAGTGGTAGGGGGAGGTCACATATACTTGTCACCTGAATGAAAGAGCAAGAGAGGAAAAGGAGACAAAGATGACTTCGGTGTTCAGACTGGAGGCCTGGGAGGTAGGGATTCGGGTTCTCAGGAAGGAGGAAGCTGAGATGGGGTCTGGTCCAGGGTCCAGGGCTCATTCAGTCTGGGGCCTGTAGGCTTTGCAGTGTTTGTGGCAAGTCTGGGAAGCTGGGAAGTTGCAATGTGGGTCTAGACCTCGGCAGTTTAGACTAGGCAAGCAGGCCCACTCAGGTTTTTAGTGAGAGGTTGCTGGGTTAATAGATGAGGGCAGCTTCGGGCTGGTAGAGTCACACCCATGCAACGGGGCAGATCCAGGTCAGACGGCCAGAAAGGCAGGCACCCTCCAATGATGCGCAGTGATGGGGAATGAAAGCGTACCCCTCAAAGGCCGCCTCCCGTCACTCCTCTCCGTGGAGAGGTCGTCAGGCCGCCCGTCTCAGGTCTCCCCTGGGTGGCACGCTCTCTGGGGGCTCTCTGGGGGCAAGCGTCCCCGCCGGGCGGGGCTTGGAGCGGGCAGGCAGCGGGGAAGCTGCGCGGCTCCCCGTCCCCTGCGGGCCCCTTCTCCCAGCGCGGTCCGCGCAGACCCGGCAGCCCGCTGCAGCCCGCGTGGCCTCCGCTCCGCGTCGCTGTCGCCCCGAGGAGGTCCCCAGGGCCTCGAGCTCCGCGCTGCCTCCGCCCGCGGGCGGGAGGCGGCGGTCCCGGGCGGACTCGAGCCGAGGCGGGCGACCGCAGGGGGCGGCAGAGTCACGCGGCCCGGCGCGGCGCGACGGCGGGACCCGCGGACGCCGGGGGAGCCGCTGGCCGCCGGCGGGCGCCTCGCGGGGCCCTTCCCGCCCGGGTCACGGTCGGGGAGGCCGGGCCGGGACGCGGGGGGCGCGGCGCGGACTCCGGCGCGAGGGCCCCGCCTCCCCCCCAGCCCCGCCGCCCCGCGGGGGAGCCCCGCACCCGGCCCGCGCACGGCCCCCAGGCGCGCGGGCTGCTCCGCGGCGCCCCACCCCCACCCCCACCCCCGGCCGCGGGGCTCGCCCCCCCAGGGCGATCCCGCCGCCCGGCCCGCAGCGTACCTGAACTCCAGCCCGAGACGCGCTCCCGGGCGCCGGCGGCCGCGCGGTGACATCAGCGCCCGGGGCCCGGGCTCCCGACCCCACCTCCGGGCTCCAGCCGCCGCGGGGGAGGTGCCACGTCCGGCCGCGGGGGGCGGAGGGGAGGGGAGGGGAGGGGAGGGGAGGGGGCGGGAGCGCCGAGTGGCGGCGCGGCCCCGGGAGCTCCGCGCCCCACCCCCGCCCCACCCCCGCCCCGTGGTGGCCTCCGGCGGCGCGGCCCCGGGCTGGGGGCGGGGTGGAGGGCGAGGGGGTGGACGCTCGAGCTCCCGCCGGACCGCGGCCTCGGCTCCGGGCGGGAGAAGCGGGAGAAGGGGAGGCTGGGAGGGGCGACCCCGGCGCTCGCCCGCCCTCCTCCTGGCCGGGCGAGCCTTCAGCTCCGGGTGCGCCGGCTGGGGGGCCCCGGGGGTCCCGACGGCCCCCATTCCTTCCGGGTTTGGCGAGTAAGCCTGGGGCTCGCGCCTCTGTTGGCGTCCCTCTGAGTACCGTTCAGACGCCAAGTCCCTCCTTGACCAACTCTCCCTGCAGGTCCCCCAGTGCGCACACTCTTCCCGCTCTCTGCCGCCCACTGTGGACTCTTCTCTCCCATTTTGCCCCCTGTCTCCTTTTCTGCCTTCCTCCCACTATCCCGCATAGCCGAGGCCCGCGCCCTGAACCCCAGCCCGGGTAGCTGCAGCTATGCACACCCCCTACGGCTGGGACAGCGTTCACTCCAGCCTGGAGCCTGGCTCCCAAGGTCTCTGCCTTTGGGGTTCTCCAGACCTCGGAGAATGCTCTAAAGTCATCCGCCACCGTGCTTTCCTCCCAGCCATGTCCTCAGCTTTCCCTGCCCCGACTTCCCAAACCTCTCTCCTCTGAATCCTGGCTCCACCAAGAAATGCTCCATCCCTTTCAGTTCTCCAGTTCCTCTGCCCCTGGTGTGGGCACCCCTTGCTCTCCCACAGAAGCAGCCCGCATCCTGGCATCCTTGGATGACAATTTTTGTTGGTGGCATTAACAGGGACCCAGAACTCAGATGAGGGGTCAAAGCTGCCACTTTCTGGGCGCATGGGGAGCCTGGAGAACCCTGTCTGCTTGGGTCTTCTAGGGGTGGAGACAGACAGCAGGCACCTGAGCCTGGCTTCTGCTTGGCGCCCTCCTGTCTCTGCTTCTCCAAACACCACTCCCACTCTGGCATCAGCTTCAGCTGGAGCTGGATCCCTGGGCTCTAAGACAGTGGCTCAGAACCTCTTGGCTTTGAAGGCCCACTGCGTTTAAGTTCCTGATCCCCCTGGTTGGGCTCAGAGCATTATCACAATAGAGGAAACACAATCCAGCAACCAAAAGTCAATTAAAAACTGCTCACATTTTAAATGTATATTTTCAATTTTATATTGAAAAAAGTATCTTGAAAACCACAATGTGGACACCGTGATCACAGCAATTCTTATTAATTCTCTCAACCTTCCTGCTCCCTTACTTCTCTTACACACTCTACAGAAGCTCCGCCTATCTCCCAGAAGACTGAAATCCTGTCTATCCACTTCTCTCCTGCCTGCTGTCTTCTGAAGAAAAGCAGCCCCCTGACATCTGAAAGTTGACCTGTACTAGGAGCTGAGCTGACATTCATAGTCAAGGCCTTGGTGTTCTCCTGTTGCACGTAATCGATTTCATAGGACACCAACATTACATAAGGCTCCTCGGTAACCCTTTTGTAGTCACAGCAGAACACAGACAACCCATGAACCTTGTCCACATCATAAAAATGACCAAATAGCTTTCTGTCCTGGCTAATATGAGTAACTCCAGTTTCTTTACCAACTGTGGCTTTATTTTTGGTTTTAAAGATTTTATTTATTTGTTTATGAGAGACAGAGAGGCCGAGACATAGGCAGAGGGAGAAGCTGGCTCCCTCTGGGGAGCCTGATGCGGGACTCAATCCCAGGACCCCGGGATCACAACCTGAGCCAAAGGTAGCTGCTCAACCGCCGAGCCACCCAGGTGCTCCCCAACTGTGGCTTTAGCTTCATTCTCATTACTCTTCTTTCTAGATAAGACTTATTGATAACCCCAATCATGGACTTACTCTTCCTTCCTGATGGTATCAAACACTGGGAAAGGTCTTGTCTCCAAAGTCACTACACAAGCCCAAATTCTGTAAGTCCTTTCTAATGCCCTCTTACTGGCATGCCTGAGTGTTCCCCTTCACTTTGCTCAACTACAGGTGTGTTCCTGATGGTCTTCAACTGGAGAGCATTAATTTTCCTAGCTCTTATCTAATGGGTAGAGACCAGGGATGCTGCTAAACATCCTACAATGCACAGGACAGGTCTCCACAACATAGAATTATATAGCTCAAAATGTCAGTAGTGCTGAGGTACAGAAATGCCGATTTATACCCCTCCTTTCCCTGCCACAGGTGACAATTCAAATGTATTTGGCACGTATCGCCTTGTGTTTATTCTAAGGTGTGTATTGTTGCTTTCTTGCTGTGTATGCTTAATGTAAATGACATTATGTTAAAATCTCCAAAAAAAAAAAAAAACCCCTCCTAGATCTTTATTATAAAAGTGAAAAGAAGGGGCACCTGGGTGACTCAGTGGGTGAAGCAGACAACTCTTGTCTTCAGTTCAGGTCTTGATCTCAGGGTGGTGGGATGGAGCTCCAAGCTCCATGGGGAGTCTGCTTGTCCCTCACCTCCTCTCTCTACCTCTGCTCTAGCACCTGCACATGTGCTCTCTTATAAAATATTAAATGAAAATATTTTTTTAAAAAGAAGCTCAAAGAATCTTGGGATGGAGGGGAAGAGAAAAAACACTGCAAAGTTCAAGTTCACCTTTAACGGTGGTGGCTAGGGAGGAGGGGCTCTGAAGAGGATGGAGACATCCACATATTTATCACATTTTTCTACAGCCTAAGAAAACAGATGTCTGTGTCCGTTAGTATCTCAGTATTTTCCCAGGCTGGGGAAAGGTCTTTTTTAAAGAGCCTCCTAGGTGACAGGGCTTAGTCAGGATTGCAGTGCCAGCCAGGCCTTAGCTCAGGGAACTGATGGGTGGGGGAAGGTGATGGGCCACACTCCACATGGCTTGGCATCTGTAATCTGAACTGTTGAAACATACCTCAGTCACTGACCCCTCACAAGTCTCTGTGGCTGCTTGCTTTGATCCCTGCACCCCTACCTCCTTAGATTTGGTGATGTGATGTGACAAGGGTATAAATACTACACACCATGTCTTTGCGGCCAGGCACTGTGCTCAATCTGTGCTACTTACCTTTTTAACCCTGTTATTCCTGAGAAGTAGGTATCATTATACAAGTGAGGAAACTGAGGTTTGGGGAGATGAAATATCTTGTCAAGGTCAGGTAGCTCATAAAAAGTAGACGTGGGGCGCCTGGGTGGCTCAATCAATTAAGCAACTGCCTTTGGCTCAGGGTCCTGGGATTGAGCCCCATGTCCAGGTCTCTGCTCAAATGGGGAGCCTGCTTCTTCCTCTCTCTGCGCCTCCTCCCCGCTCATATGCTGTCTTTCTCTCTCTTAAATAAATAAAATCTTGGGACACCTGGGTGGCTCAGCAGTTGAGTGCATCTGCCTTCAGCTCAGGGTGTGATCCTGGAGTCCCGGGATCGAGTCCCACATCGGGCTCCCTGCATGGAACCTGCTTCTCTCTCTGCCTCTCTCTCTGTGTCTCATGAATAAATAAAATCTTTAAAAATAAAAATAATAAAATCTTTTAAAAAGTAGAGGTAAAATTTAACGCCATGATGGCTGGTTTCAAAGGCCATTTTCACGTAACCAGCAAAAAGAATTGCAAGATATGGATGTCCATGCACCCTTCTGGCCCATGTAGGAGAGCAGAATTTTGACTTCAGATTGAGCAGGACTAGAAAGTAAATGGGGAAGGTGAGAAATGAGCAGCAGCAAGATCCCAAACAGAATCCCTTCACTTTATGTCCTGAATGGTCTAATATACATCTGGGCTAAATTTCACATAGTTTCCATGGGTTTATTATAAAGAGCTGGTCAAAACTTTTCTTTCAAGAGATAACTTTTCCAGGTGTTCTGCAACTTGATTTTTTTTTTTTCCTTAAGAGAGGGAGAGGGGTAGTGGGGGAGGGAGATAAGGAGATAAAGAATCTTAATTACAGGTCGCCTGAGTGGCTCAGTGGTTGGGTGTCTGCCTTTGGCTCAGGACCTGATACTGGAATCCCGGGATCAAGTCCTGCATCGAGCTCCCTGAGGGGAACCTGCTTTTCCCTCTGCCTGTGTCTCTGCCTCTCTCTCTGTAGTCATCATGAATAAGTAAATACAATCTTAAAAAAAAAAAAAAATCTTACTCAGCCTCCACGCTTAGCATGGAGCCTGACACCATGCTCTATCTCACAACTCTGAGATCAGGACCTAACCTGAAATCATGAGTCCAGTGCTTAATCTACGGATATACCCAGGTGCCCCTGCACCTTGATTTTTTAAATTTGAAGTTATATCTTGGAGCTCATTCACTATCTGTACATAGAGCTGTATCATCCTAGAGCTGTATTATCCTATTTTAAAAGGATTTTGTATTATTTATTTATTCATGAGAGACACAGAGAGCAGTAGAGACATAGGCAGAGGGAGAAGCAGACTCCCTGCAAGAAGCCCAACGTGGGACTCGATCCCAGGATTCCAGGATCATGCCCTGAGCCAAAGGCAGACACTCAACCATTGAGCCACCCAGGCGTCCCTGTAGCATCCTTTTTAATAAGTGCATAGTTATCCATTACATGGGCATAAATAATTTGGGTTATTGATGGATATTTAGGTTAACCCTGTATTTTGCTATTAATAATTTTATAATAAGTACCCCTGATCATATACCTTTGCTGACATTTGTTTGTAGGATAAATTCCTAAAAGATGAATTGGAAATGGATCCTCCCAGCCACCCCAGCTGACACCATACAGATCAGAGAGGAACCAGCCAACCTAGCCTTTCTTCAATTTCTCACCTTCAAAATCACAAGCAAAATAATTGTTAATGTACTCATAAAGCTTTGGAGTAGTTTGTTATACAGTAAATTTCAATTTGAAATTTACAAATTACATTTGAAAATGTAAATTTTCAAATTTGGTTGATACTGTTAAATTTCTTACAAGGAAGTTGTACCAATTTGCATTTCTATCAATGTAGGAGAGTGACCATTTCCCTACATCCTCACTAGTAAAGAGTATTGTCAAAATTTGATGCCTGCAATCTGAAAGGCAAAAATAGTACCTCACTACTTTAGTTTACATTTTTAATAAATGAAAGTACACACCATTTTGTACATTTAGAAGCCATTTGTATTCACTTTCTTGATCTGTCAATTCCCTTTACCCATTTTTCTATTTGATTATTGGTCTTTTATTGATTTGTAAGATGTCTTTATATATTAAAGCAATTAATTGTTTTACTTATGTGTGGCGAATATTTTCCCAAGGCTGTGTCTTTTGACTTTGTGATGGCAATATATCTGTAATAAATATATAATCCCTTGCTGAATTAAAAGATTTATCTTTCTTTTAGACAGCAGCTACATAGCTGTCTTAATCATTTGAGATAGCCATGTATTGGTTAAAATACAGTAGAGTCTAGAAAGCTTTCAATAAAATCATGTTGCCTGTTTTTAAAAATCCAACAAAACATGAATCATTGCTTATACACAAATCTCTACTTAAATTGTAAATGCTCCCTTGCAGCAAGTTTGTTCGCTTTCTAATTATACAGTGAATTCACCACACTTGTTTAAAGATAAGACTTCACAGGAAGATAGCCATGAGATAAAAGCCCCCCTCCTGTGGGGGCTTCTGACAGGTAAGGTCTCTTGACAAGGCTGAGTAGGGACTGTCATGGATTAAACCAAAGTTCCCTTTCAGGTCAGCAGGAATGTTGGGCTGTCACATTCCTATTAAGTTCACATATATCAACTTTTCTCTACAGAGAGTGGGTGACATCTCAACCTCTGTTTGCTCTAACCATAATAATTCAGCTTTTCTCCTCTAGCCTAGCCCAAGCCTCAAGACTGGGACTGTTCCATCTTCCTGGTCTGCTTTTGTTCAGATGTTGCCTACATACCCTTGGACAAGAGAGGTTAAATGAGATAGATGGATAGAAGCCTCTCTTCTTTTCCTGCCCAGTGGATCCAGGACAGATGAGTAGTGGTCAACTAAGCATTTCTATTTTGCTCTTCTGGTCTCCTGGGACCCAGAGGAAGTGTCAGCTAAGCTTCATGCTGGTCTTCAAGAATATAAACTCAGGGCACCTGGGTGGCTCAACGGTTGAACGTCTGCCTTTGGCTTGGGTTGTGGTCCCAGGGACCCGGGATCGAGTCCCACATCGGGCTCCCTGCTTGGAGCCTGCTTCTCCCTCTGCCTGTGTCTCTGCCTCTCTCTCATGAATAAATACACACACACACACACACACACACACACACACACACTCAATCTCTGAACAAGACTCCCAACAGCATTGCCCAGAAAGGGCAACAGGTAGCTCAAGCTCAGAAATGGCCAAACCACCTCTTCTGTGCTCAAGCCCTGACAAAGCCATGAGATGCTCCCCCAAAGGGCCCTCTCCTAAAAGTGCCCTCTCTTTGAGCTCGATCTCCAAGGTCTCTGCTTGCCAAGAAGTTGCTGGGTCAGCATTTGTAAGGGGAGAGTAATCCAATTCTAGAGCCCTGGTTCCAGAGCTGCACACAAAAGCCACTTGCTGGACTTGGGGCAGGATTGGGTCAGAGCATGCCATGTGCATGTGGGAGAAATTGTGGTCATGGTTGGCTCTGGAAGTGGATCATGCAGCTATTTCACATTCAGGTAGGAAATGTTAATTTTAACTGATGTATCTGATCAGTTACTCACACGAAGGAGACTTCGTTCTAAAACCTATAGGTGCCCATGTCCAGCATCCATCATGTTCCATGCATTTTTAGAACCCTGTCGGGGGTGAATGTGACAACGCACACACCCTCTAGTTGGCCGCTCTTTGTACCTCAAGAGAGGATTGAGTTAGAAAAGAAAAACCAAGGTAGGAAGTTACTTTTGACTTTTCTAGCAAATCAGCTAACAAGGTCATGGGGGAATGTACCTATTGATTGGGTACGTTCCCAAAGGAATTCTGGGGTTAAATAGCAATGAACAGTAATTGCCTGGGGGAAGCAGAGATGGATTTAGAGGCAGGCTTTTGGCCACCCTATGATTTCTCCCCACGAAACAGGGATATGTTCTCCAATTCAGTGCGTCCCAGGTATAGGAAAACCGGGAAGTGGGAAGAAGGGTATGAGCTTACAGCCCGGCAGACTCAATGTGAACGCCAGTCTCTGTATGACCCCGGAGAGACCCCAACCTTCCTGGTCCTCCATTTCCTCATCTGTAAAACAGAGATATGACTGCAGATTTGCTGGGTACAGATTAAATGAGATTTCATCACATATATTCAGCAGCAGGCCATCAGTAAATGATGTCAACTACTATTCCTCACTTCAGCCTCCCCTATGGGGAATACAATATCACCTAATCCCAGCCTCAATTTTATCTCGAAGGGTGGTTTATGTATCACCAGAGGCTTCCCATGAGTGTTGGTCATGCTATTGGTTGCTTACTACTAAACTTTGGTTACTACTCCCCCCAAACAGGGCTGCAGTGGACAAACACTTCCCTCTTGGGGGAATCCCACATTGTGATGTAAAGACAAGGCCCCACCTCCAACTCTGAAAGCCTCAGATCAGGACTAAGACCAGGGCTTGACCAATCTGACACCCCTGCCAGGATTCTCATGTGAGTGGCATAGAGACACAAGGACAGGTGAGAAGCTACCAAAAGTCTGGGGGTACAGTGACATTGGAGGTTAGGACCAGCTGTCTCCTGCTCTTGTTGCCCAGGCTCTTTTGGTTACTGTCCATTTTCATAGACTGGTCCTCCTGCTTTCTAGTCAATTCTATGAACTACCACACTTCCTTCTAATACATTCCTTTTGTTGAGTGAGTCAGACATAACTGGTTGTTGTTGCTTGAAACTAAGAAGTTTCTGATATGGAGCCAAGACCTCTTTCAACACTGGGATACCAGTGTTAGGCAGGAGGAAATCTAGTCAGACTTGGGTATTGCAAGCTACTCTTTCCCTGGAAGAAGTAACTACCAGGCAACGGAGCAAGAGAGCTCTCGCACAGCTGCTCTGGGGCTAAGGGGAGGCCATCCCAGGCCTTTGATGTGGCTGGAGACCCCTGAGCAGGTCTTACACAACCTCCAAACTACCAACTCAGGAAACAAGATAAAGCAGTGCAGGAGAAACACAAGGCAGGCAAGTTCCTGGTTCAAAGTCACAAACATTCACTACAAAAGTGAAAACAAGATTTCCCTTAACAAACATAAAATCAAAGACAGGAAAATTTCAATGTTTCTTTTTCCTATTCTTGCAAAGAGGATTGACCTGGATTCTACCTGTTTCTTCATACCAGAATGGACCAAAGGTCCAAGCTGAGGTCAGGCCAAGCTGGGCTTACCTTGAGACCCAGAATCATAGGCTCCCTCCCATAGCTACTTCCTACAGAGAGCTGGGCATATGTTCAAGTTTCTTCTTTTTGTTCCTCCCCCACTAGCAAACATCCCTAGTGAAGACCCATCTTGACACTGAATTACACAACCCTCAAAGTATCACCTCCTCAGTGAAGCTTCTCCAATATCTCTAGGCAGAGTTCATTGCTCGCTGCCCCATCTAATGCTACACTGCAGAATAGTCATTTGTCTGCCCCATTAGACAGAATATAAACTCTTGAAAGGATGCTTGGCTGTGCCAGATTCAGAACTACTACCAGGACTTGTTGAACAAATGCTTCTAGGAACCCTGATCTGGACAGATAGCTGTGTCATTCCTCCATTCTGTGAGTTCACAGCTGGTAGCAACATCCAAGGATGTAGGTCTTGGTTTCCATGATCTAGTAACTAGCATGTATATGTGTACATGTGTGTACGTGTGCTTCAGGGGAGGTGTGAGGGAATGCCCACACAAGCAGCATTCTAGGTATCAAGTGGCCCTCCAGTGGAAGTGATGGTGTAAAAAGTAATCACTTAATAAGCAAGTTATTGTGTGTACCAACTGGCTCATAGCTTAAAATTAGAGGCAGGAGACACAAACCCTAGGAGCCAAGAGCCAGAAAGGAAGTCAGCAGCATCCTTCCTGCCACAGAGAGCCATTTTCGGTAACATGTATCCACTCCAGCATCAGCATCCTTCAGAGGGGCTGCCCGCTATGCTCATGAGCAGACTGGCTGGAAGAATTTGTGTTAGAACTACCAAAAGGAGAAAACAAAATGAGAATTACAGAGACCTGAAGGAAATGACCAGTCCAGGATCTAATGTTGCTTTAAAGCCTGTTCTCCCAGTGAGGGCTGGACTCCTAGCCACTCCCCTTGGGCTGGCCAGCAAGGTCTGGATCATCTGCTTCTTCCACCTCATCTGCTCAGTGGGGGAATAAGCAGGTATCTACTATTCTTGCTTTGCTTTCTCCTTTTGGTAGTTTTAACAAAAAGATGTGACTTACCATACTAGAAGGGGCTAACTTTTCTTTCAGAGTAGATTGCTTTACTCATTTGCTTGGGCATAACAGAAAGAGATCTGGGATGCTGTGCCAAGGATGGAATCAAGGATTTCCAAGAGCATCCAATAGAATTTCCCAACCCTCTGTTTGATTCTTAGGATTAAATCAATAATCTTTATTAGTGGTGGCAGTAGGTACTATTTCAGTCTCTAAACAATGGTGGTTTCTGGGCACCTCAGTGGCTCAGTTTTTAAGCATCGGACTTTGGTTCAGGTCATGATCTTAGGGCTCTGGGATGGAGCGTTGGGCTCTGAGCTCAGTGGCGGTTGTCCCTCTTGCCCTCTCCTGTGCTCTCTCTCAAATAAACAGAATATTAAAAAAAAAACAAAACAAAAACAAAAACAAAAAAAACAATGGTTGTTTCCAAAGACTTAAACATGCCTGCAAAGAATTAAAAATAAAGCCAAACTGCAACCATCTGGTCTCCCTGGAGCAGTGAGTGCTTTATCTAAAGTAAATTTACCTTAATAATACACTTAACGGCTTGCAAGTCAACAATAAGACAAATAATCCACCTTTTTTGTTAATAGGCAAAGGATTTGCATAGACATTTCTCCCAAGAAGATATACTAATGGCCAATAAGCACATGAAAAAGATGCTCAGTATCAAATATAAATCAAAACCACAATAAGATACCACTTAGCACCCACTAGAATAGTTAGAATCAAAAAGACGTTTATTAAAACGTTGGTAAGAACCTAAAGAAACGGGAACCTTCATGCACTGCTGCTGGGAACGTAAAATGGTGCACCCGTTTTGGAAACAGTTTGTCAGTTTATCAGTTACCCTATGACTGGGCAATTCTACTCTTAGGTATATAACCAACAGAATTGAAAACATGTACATACAAAAACTAGTATGTGTTTATAACAGCATTATTCATAACAGCCAAAAAGTACAAACAACCCAAATGGCCATCAACAGATGAATAAACACAATGTTGTATATTCATACTATGGAGTATTCAACCATAAAAAGTAATTAAGTACTGATACATGGATGAACCTTGAAAAGATTATGCCAAATGGAAAAAGACAAAACGACAACATATTGTGATTCTATTTATATGTAATGTCCAGAACAGGCAAATCAATAGAGGCAGAAAGCAGAGGGGGGCTGGGAGGAGGGGGATGGGGGAGTATTAATTGGTATGAAGTTTTTGGAAGAGAGGATAGAAGAGTTCTGGAGTTAGATAATGGTGATAGCTGCATAACATTGTGAAAAAACAAAATCACAAATGGTACAGTTTTTAACACTGAATTTTATAGTATGCCAACTTTTCTTTCTGTATGTGTATGTATATACACATAGATAAATATAGGATAAATGCACATATACACATGGAGTTAACAGTTGTTGCTGACATTGGCCAATACTTGCTCAAGATCTTCATATACAAAACAAGGGTTACCCTCCAAGTGCTCTAACCACTCTGACATTTTGAGTGTTAATGTTTAAAGGCAAAAAAGGGGGGGGGGGCACCCGGGTGGCTCAGTCAGTTAAGCAGTTAAGTGGCTACCTTCAGTTCAGGTCATGGTTTCAGGATCCTGGGATCGAGCCCCATGTGGCTCTCCCTGTTCAGCAGAGTCTGCTTCTCCCTCTGCCCCCTGTTCCTAGTCTTTCTCTTGTTCATGTGCTCTCTTCTTAATAAAGTCTTTAAAAATAAAAGCAAAAATAAAGTTCACATACTCAACCTCTTTTACTCACTTAGTTCACAGCAGAGATCTGCCCAGAGACCTAAAGCATCTTGCAACCCAGGCGATCTGAGGCTTATCTGTGGGCTACATGTTCTGATATTCATAGGCATGAAAGTCTTAGGACTTTTAAGAAACTACTATTGAGGATCAATTAAAGTCTACTAATTACATAAAAACGAATATTTAGCAGTAATACAAAAGCAGCCTGTTTACAAGTATATAGCCTTGGGATGCCTGGGTGGCTCAGCTCAGGGCATGATCCTGGAGTCCCGGGATCGAGTCCCACATCAGGCTCCCTACATGGAGCCTGCTTCTCCCTCTGCTTATGTCTCTGCCTTTGTGTGTCTCTCATGAGTAAATAAAATCTAAAAAAAAAAAAAAAAAAAAAAAAGTATACAGCCTAGTGCCATCTGTTAATTTTGATCTGACTTGATAAAATCATTAGAATATCTAAATTAGGGATCCCTGGGTGGCACAGCGGTTTGGCGCCTGCCTTTGGCCCAGGGCGTGATCCTGGAGACCCGGGATCGAATCCCACGTTAGGCTCCCGGTGCATGGAGCCTGCTTCTCCCTCTGCCTGTGTCTCTGTCTCTCTGTGTGTGACTATCATAAATAATAAATAAAAATTAAAAAAAAAATATATCTAAATTATTCTCAGGACCTACCAAGTTATAGCATATCTTATTCTGACAGCACTTATGTGTCTACATGGTAGACATGTAGAACATGTAGACATGAAAGAAAAGGAACTTGCAGGACAGATCCTGAGTGCTCTTGGTAGGCAGACTTTTATGGTACGTCAACTCCTTTGACTCGGACAGGGCAGATAATCAGCCTGAGAACTGTGATCCAAAGGTAGCTACAGGAAATGAAAGCATGTTTCACATGTATCTCTATCTGTGCCTCTCTCCTCCAATTGAGATGGTTTTCACCAGTGAGAGTTGGGATTCATCTCTTACTATCAGTGGTTCCACCATGCTTGGGCAGTTCAAGAGTGGGAGAGAAGTACCCCTGATCATTATTCAAGAGAAAGATACTGCATAATAGGAGGGAAGTGTATCAGATTAATAAATATATAACACGAGTACTTTATTTTATTTTATTTTTTAAAAGCCACCTGGCTTTCTTTTTTTTTTTTTTATTAATTTTTATTTATTTATGATAGTCACAGAGGGAGAGAGAGAGAGGCAGACACAGGCAGAGGGGGAAGCAGGCTCCATGCACCGGGAGCCTGATGTGGGACTCGATCCCGGGTCTCCAGGATCGCGCCCTGGGCCAAAGGCAGGCGCCAAACCGCTGCGCCACCCAGGGATCCCAACACGAGTACTTTAGAAGTGTCATGAGCTCTACCTTGGGAAACAATGTCAGTTTGGAGTGTACAGTGAAATCCTATGAGGAAGAGATTGTTGTTCTGTCCAGTAAAAATACTATGAGCCACACATGCAGTTTTAAATAATCTCATAGCCTCATTTAAAATTTAGATGAATTTTTATAATACATATTTAATATATCCAAATAGATCCAACATGTCAGAAAGTCATCACTTTAACACCTAATCAATATAACATTTAGATATTTTACATCTTTTCATAGTAAGTCTTAAAGAGCTGTTGTATATGTTACATTCACAGCTTTTTTCCCTTTTGAGTAGCCCTATCTTAAAAGCTCAATAGTCACATATGGTAATGACTAGGACAGTACAGCTTCAGAGCATCTTAGTTATGGTACTAATAAAAACAGCATGCACTGAGAATTTATTTGCTGGACACTGTTCTCAGCTCTTTACACGTATTAACTCATTGAATCCTCCCAACAACCCTATTAAATGGGTACTCTTAGTATCTCCATTTCACTGATAAGGAAGCTGGGTTCAGAGATGTTAGCTCAAGTGCCCCAAGATACAGCCAAGGTGGTTCCAGGGCTTGTGGTTTTCATTCCTCTCTTGCCTAGGTCTACTGTTTCTCTCTCCGGTGGGATTTTTTTTTTTTTAAAGATTTTATTTATTCACAGGAGACACATAGAGACAGAGACATAGGCAGAGGGAGAAGTAGGCTCCTGGTGGAAAGCATGATGGGGAACTCGATTCCAGGACCTGGGGATCAAGACCTGAGCCAAAGGCAGATGCTCAACCACTGAGCCACCCAGGCATCTCCCTCCAGTAGGATCTTGATGAGTGGTCATAAACAAAGTGCTGCTCTGCTTGGGATCCCTTTTGCCCCACTTGCCAGTAGAGTTGTTGGAAAAAAAGAGCTGAAAAAGATGAAGCTATGAACCCTTTGGTTCCAGGGAAAGGTCCCTGTGTGCCATCGCTTTAGTCCACCTCCAAGAATCCTTCATCGCCACCAGTTGGCTTTAGCCCTTTGTAAGTATTTCACAAACTGACAATGGTCAAGGGCATGAACACAATGACAACTTGTGACCCTGAGCATTTTCTTCTCCAACCATGCAATGAATTGCTAAGTTTACAGCACAAATTTTCCTGGCAAATGACACAATGAAAGTTGGGCACATTAACCTTTATTTTGACTTTAACAAACTGTTTTCCCCTTTTTAAAACGTACAAATGAATTCAAATTTTCTACATTGAGGCAAAACTTTCAATTGCTTATTGACAAGTAGACTAATCTTAATACTATCTAATGAGGTACTTTAAAAAAATCAAATATGGCATGCAGTCCCCATACTGGATATTCTCCTGCCTTAGAAATAAGTCCACTTTTTTTGTATATATTTTTTAAAGATTTTATTCATTCATGAGAGACACAGAGAGGCAGAGACACAGGTGGAGGGAGAAGCAGGCTCCATACAGGGAGCCTGACGTGGGACTCTTTTCCCAGACTCCAGGACCACGCCCTGGGCCAAAGGCAAGCGCTAAACCGCTGAGCCATCCAGGGATCCCGTAAGTTCACTTTCTTTACCCAAAACTGACCCGACCTCAAGGATGAGGTGGAGAAGTCTAAGGAAGCTACCAAACAGGAACATGTAAAAAGTTCTTTGCAGATTACAAAGGGATTAGAGTTTGCTCTAGTTTTCTAATCAATTTTCTCTAAGTTTTGAACAGAGACTTTACATGGGACTTTTCATATGCCTTCATCTCTACTCCCTTCCACTGCCATTAGAGCAAGTGATTACCAAATATACTCCCAGGGACAAAGGATAGGAGAGGAGAGTTTGGAAGATGAGTGTGAATAAATTTGGGGGTGGTGGAGATTGGCTGCAAGAGCCAGCAGCACCCATGAAAAAGGAAACCTAAACCTGCTATGGATGGGGATGTCAACAAGACGCTACCTGAGGTGAAGAGAGAAGCCCGGGAAATATCAGGAAATAAAGAGGCTGCATACCATAGAAGGCAATGGTGCCTGCTAGGATGCTGAGTATTGACAGAGTCTGGAGATACCACGATTAGACTCCAATGTACACTCCCCCACTCCGAGCAGCTAGGTGAACAACTCCACCCCAGTAGAGCAGAATGAAGGTTGATTCTGTGTAAGTATGTAATCAAAGAGGCTCCAGACAAGTCAACTCCAGGTGTGGTGAAGATTGGGGGAAGGGGGGTGGAATCACCATATGGGGATAAGAAGATTAGGTAAAAGCCCATAGTCCCTTGTATTACTGAGGTCTACAACCATCAGCTGCAGTCTGTATTTTGTCCCCTCTTCTTCCCATCAGAAGATACAGTAATTCTTCTGTGCAGAAACCTATAGAAACCATTAGAAGCCTCAAATGTACAAGCCTTAAATTAAAACAATTCCTGCCCTCTCACCCAGATATTCCCACAGCTTTCTAGGGCCTTGGACTTCTAGATGCACAACAGAAGATTTCTTGGAAACACCTCTAACACGAAAGGGAAAGACCAAACACACAGAACTTTTAGTATTTTTTTTTAAAGATTTTTGAGAAAGAGTGCAAGCATGCATGAGTGGGTTAGGGGCAGAGGGAGAAGCAGACCCCCACTGAGCAGGGAGCCCTGGGATCATGACCTGAGCTGAAGGCAGACCTTAACCGACAGACACCCAGATGCCCCCAAACCAATAAAACTCTTAAGAAATATGAAGAAAACCAAAAGAACCATCAAAAGTTATAATTAAGACACAGCTCATGTGGATGGGAATATGAAGCCAGGGAATGGGAGAAGTTTTATTCTCTTGCGTCACCACATGCACCAGAGTTTCTTCTGTCTAGAAGGTTGCAACCCTACAACCTCAGAGGGATGTGCCCAGTAACAAAAATCAAGAACCCACGGAAAAACATGCCAAGTTTTTCACCTCTGAATCCCCATCTCCGCTGCCATAATCCAAGTCAGCATCATCTCTCCCTTGGATGCTGACAAGAGCCCCCTAAAGCCATTTTCATGCTTCAGACTAGGTTCTTTCAAACAACTGCACATGTGACATAGAGTGATCTTTAAAAAAAAAAAAAAAAAGTGAATTCAACTATTTCCGGTCCCTGATTTAAGATTGTCAGTGGTTTCCTAGCCAATCCCTTTGTGCTGGCTAAACAAGGTCTTTATCATCTATCTGGTCAGTCTGCTCTTCAATCTCCTCTCCTCCCACTCCACTTGGCATTCCACCCTTCCCTCCTTTCCTACTTGCCAGTCACACCCAGTTCTTTCGGTTCTTAGAACACAAGCTCATTCTCACCTCAGTTTGTTCTGCCTAGAAGCTCCTGATGTTTGTATGTTGCCTGTTCCATTCCACTGTAATATAAGCGTCATAGGAACAACTACCATGTTTATCTTATTTACCATTATTAAACTACTTAGAGGAGTACCTAACGTGTGGTATATGGTCAATATGTACTTCCTGAATAAATAAAACTATAGTTTTAAGGATTCCAAGTTTCAAGGGTAGGAGTGAAATGGCAGAAGATGAAAAATTATTCAATCATTAATATAAAAATATTAGTATAACAAAACACCAGGATCTATTAAGACTTTGATGTTGGGATGAACATTTCCCTTCAACCAGTAGGTTTCAATGTGTGTGTGTGTGTGTGTGTGTGTGTGTGTGTGTGTGTGTATGTGTGTGTGTGTGTGTATGTGTGTATATATATATATATAAAATCTATCAACAACAGTATCCTTGAGATAGCATGCTACAGTTTCACAAGATATTATTGAGAAAACTGGACAAAAGATAAACATGGTATCTCTGGTATTTCTTACTATTGCATATTTATCTACAATTACCTTAAGTTTTAAAGAATTCCAACCTAAAAATACTATTCATTCAGCCTGCTTATGTAGTATCACCTCAAAGTATATTCTTCCAAAGAATGTTCTCTGGTGATAAAAGCTCACTTTTGGAATTTAGAGTAATAAAGGAAGTTTCTGTTTCCGGTACGTGATGTATTTTTCCTGCAGCTGAGAACATTAGACTCCGTTCTTAACCACACATAGCACCTGGCCCATAGTCTGTGTTCAATAAATATTTATTCAGTGAGCTATTTCTGAGAAAGCCAAAATGACCGAGGCACAGACTGTGAACTCCTAACAGTGTCCGTCATAGCATTCCAAAGGGAAAGACACCAGCACCAAAGACAGATCTGTAAAGAACTCTAGACTGTTCACGTAGCACTTCACAAGCAATGTCTAAAATACTGTTGACTCTTACCCACGTATATTACTCAATAGTTACATGCTAGTTGCATTACATATTCAAAAGGGACACAAATACTTGTAGACGACCTAAAAAAAATCCCATTCTTTAAGTACTGAAATAGCCCTGGTCTAACATATTAAGGCCCTTTCCAAAGATTAATAAATCTGTGCTTTGGGAAAGACAACTGCATCAGGAAGTAATTAAACACACAGAGAGCCTACTTGACCTGTCAATTCTGGTCAAGAATGAAGTGTTTGAATCCTCTAGTTGTGTTTTTTTTCCTTCTATTTAGAGAACAGTTTAAAACAAACAAACATGCTGTTTGATCCATTAAGATTTTATGTATTTATTCATGAGAGAGAGAGGGGCAGAGACACAGGCAGAGGGAGAAGCAGGCTCCATGCACGGAGCCTGATGTGGGACTCGATCTCTGGATTTCAGGATCACACCCTGAGCTGAAGGCAGACACTTAACTGCTGAGCCACCCAGGTGTCCCGAACAGCATACTTTTGGCCAGGGTTCTTGTGTTCGTTCTCTGTCAGATAAATAAAATCTTTAAAAAAATGTTTTGGGGACTAACATCCTCTAAAATAATATCTGAAGTATTTTCATTTCACTTCGTTTATCATTTTATAACTTACAATCCTCAAATTACCAATTTAAATGGATTACTTACAATTTGGATATAAATCAAGTTCTGAACATTTTGCTTTTATCATTTGTATAACCATGAACACTTCCTCCGTTACCCACCCCACCACAGAGTAGCTTTATTTTTCCCCTACAGACTGTCTAAACTGAGTCTAAACCAAGTCCAGTTGCTGCCACCCTTGAACCTAGTTAGTAACACACCAAGTATTCAGTGTAACACAGGAGTTGATTTAAACAGATAAGGAACAGGAAACCCAGAGCTGAAGTAAAACTGGCTCCTGACATGCCCCATTGTTCCTTGGCATACTAAAGCACCCATCCCATTAGGTAACCTCCTATCTCATCTGGACTAAATACCAAAGCTGAATGCATCTCTTTAAGGCACATGTAGCCTCATCCTTGAATTTCCAGATTTCAATCACCATTGTCCTTTCTCATTTCTTTTCTCAAGCGGCAGCTTTTCTAAGAGTAACTAAAGAAAAACAGGTTTCATTTGAAGGCGGTACTTGGGAGACTAGTGTATATCCTCCTGTGCTGAGCAGAAGAGAATTTTTTCAAGTTTAAATTGAGCAGATTTATCATCCCTTAGTATTAGCACTGTCCCATGAATGAAGAAACTAGATTAACAAGCAACCTCCCCACCAAAAAAAAGCCCAAAATAACAGGGAAGCCAAACTTACAGTTCATTCTGTCACAACACCATTGTAGCATCTAAATACTATACACAATTAAGTCTCCTTTAGAACTTACCTCTAAAGATGAGCTACTTTTCTGCCCCTAATTTTGGCTTTGACCCTAACACTTAGCTTCTATCAGAACTACTTTTTTTTTTTTTTCTAAACCTTCAGGTTGCAAACCATATCCCTACTCAACCACAGAACTAGACCATGAGGGGATCCCTGGGTGGCTCAGTGCCTGCCTTTGGCCTAGGGCATGATCCTGGAGTCCTGGGATCGAGTCCCACATCAGGCTCTCTGCATGGAACCTGCTTCTACCTCTGCCTGTGTCTCTGCCTCTCTCTCTCATGAATCAGAACACAAAAGAACAGGGGATCCCTGGGCAGCTCAGCAGTTTGGCACCTGCCTTTGGCCTAGGGCGCAATCCTGGGGTCCCGGGATTGAGTCCCACGTGGAGCTCCCAGCATGGAGCCTGCTTCTCCCTCTTCCTGGGTCTCTGTTTATCATGAATAAATAAATCTTTAAAAAAAACAAAACAAAAAACCCAACTAGGCCATGAATAAGAATAAAATCCCTTTTTTGGGGGGGGGGGATTTTTAAGTTTAGTTTGAATAATGAGGAATACTTTAACATGATACATATTTTATGTGGTCCTTTGGAAAACAGCCGTCTTTAAGGGAGACTTAACCTTCAAGTAAGTTCAATTGTATATCGCCACCGTTACTCATGCCTTTTTTTTTTTTTTTTAACACCCTCAAGAATGACAGAGGACCAGACAAAACCCTTGAAACACCATCTCTTAGACTGGCCAGCCTCATTTACGACAGAATAAGGACGCCTTCAGGTTAAACAACAAGGTGGCAAAGTTACTTGGAAACTGAGCCACCTAAAACTTCTCCCCTTGTTTCAGTCTTTTTCCTTCACGTTTTTGAGAGAAACAAAACGTACGCAAATAAGCAGGGCGAGGAGCAGAGGAGAAACAGATTCCTTTACCAACTTAGCCACCCAGATGCCCCAGGTTCTTTTTTAAAAAATGTTGAGAGTAAGAAATCATGAGCAGCTAAGGGCACTCCTGTCCGTTTGTGCAGGCTTGTGACATGTATGGAAGATGGCACCACACCAGGAAACAGAAAAGGAAATTAAAAATTCTATTCCCAGTCACAGCAAGAATACTTAGAATTTAACAATATCAAGTGCAAAACTTACACTCGGAAAGTGCAGAACATTGTTGAGAGCAATGAAAGACGACCTCAATCAAAAGGAAAAGCTTCCCATGCTCAGGGATTATAAGACTTAACATTGCTAAGATGCTAATACTTCCCAAACTGACAGATTCAACACAATCCCGATCAAAATCCCAGCTGGCTCCTTAAGCAGTAAGCACTAACTACTAAGAAAAGATTATTTACAAGAATGAGAGTGCAGGGTGGTTGGCTGGCTCATTTGGAAGAGCAAGCTACTCTTGATCATGCAGTTCTGAGTTCCAGCCCCATGTTGGCTGAAGAAATTACTCAAATAAAACCTTAAAGAATTAAAAGTACATCTTGCATTTAGGAGTTACTTTGGTCTGTGTATTAGGGTGTTAGAAATGCTGAAACAGGCATCACTGCATTAATCCTAACTCTGTACCTCTAGGGCTCTCCCAAGGTAGGATTTATTGAAAACCTACATATAAACCATCATATCCAAATAGGCCTGTTCTGTAATGTAACCTCATCACTCCCAGGTTAGTTTAATGGCAACACTCCCAAATCCACCTGGAAAAAATTTATGGGGTCAGTGATGGTAGCTGAGGGAAATCTGCAAAAACAAACAAAAAGGAAAAAATGTTCCTTGACTTCCTTCCATGAGGTCAGAGGTTTTAAATACATAAAAGAGAAAATATTCTAAAAATCTTCAACATTGTCATCTTCTTGTAAAAATCTGCAAAACAATTTGTTAAAAAAAATAGGACAAATGTTGGGGTTTATGTGAGCCACCCTATTTATAAGTGCCACCTGACGAGCTGAAATAGCATATGGTACACCCATCACACTAACAAATGGACATAGGTTATGTGCTTACAGTCCCAATAAATACCCTTCAGGTTTCAGGTGGAGAAGCTAGCTTCTCTTTTACTCTAAAAAGACAAAATTAAGCCAAAACTAGCTTATAGGTATGCTTCTCCCTCCCAAAAGACCATTTGAAAGCAATCCTTTAAAACAAAAGGCACACACATGGTAAATTTATGCCATAAAGAGGGATTTATTCTTCCAGGAAATAAAACTATAGCACTCTGAACTATTTAGAGCTGCAATTCCATCCAAGATTTATGTTAAGATTTTTCTCTTCATTCAAAAACAAGACTCCAAGAAAAAAATCGCTCAGGGAAAAAAGTTGAAAGCCCTCCAAAATTATTTTGTTTACATCTGGAAATAAAGGCAGATGTTACCACTTTACACGGACAGGTGCCACACCATGGGTTCATCCACACAGGCTCCTCCTTATACAACTCGTACTGCACTTAAAGTGATTTGACACCCAGAACTCTCCCTCGAAGGCACAGATAGGCGCTCAGGACTTCCTCTGCTGAAGAGGCTCAAAAGCTTTAATTTCAAGAAGCCTATGTTAACGACAAGTGCACTTGGTGGCTATCATATCTTCATATTCTTTGTAAGCAATTGAGCCATCTGGCTCAATGGTCAAAACACTGAGAGGGCTGTATTTGGCAGGTACACATGATGGTCTTGGCACTGACGAGTTGAGCTTCTCATGGATGATGTTCTGCACCATGGTGTGCACTGGCGAGCCATACCGATGTCCAACTGCCCTTGGACAGTCCCCTTTACAGTATCGAGGGTTGTATCTGTGCGGGGCCACGATCCAGTTGTCCCACTTCAGCTGACTAAAGCTCAGCCTGAAGTCGTGGAGCTCACACTCGTGTTGGGGGAAAAGAAAGTGTTTCAAGTATTCACTCAGATTGAAAGAAGCGGGAGCCAGAGGCTTGTTCAGTTCCAAGCTGACGGTGTCCTGACCTCTCCGGTGACGGGAAGATCTTCCACCTTCAGTCGATTCCTCTCCCATGGGACAGGCAGACAGACCTCCCTTCTGGTCAGCCCTCTGTGAAGATCTCCTTTTATAGTGAAGGGAATCCCACCTGTGATGAGCCTGAGCACTTGTGTCATTCAGATATAAAAGCAGGGACGGGGGTACCAGCAGAGTCATATTCCACGGCCCATCCTGTGCCACAGGATCCTGCTGCTGGTTTCTCACACAGGTAAAATTTACAGACATGTGAACACTTCTCTTGTGCGAGGCCACTAGAGGCCGGAGAGCAGTGGTCACATCAACCTCAAACCATTTGTATTTCTTTTTCAATTCAAACTGTGAGTTAAAGGTCAATAAGGATGGAGCTCTCTGGGGGGTCCAGCTAGAAAACTCTGGCTCTTTGATCACCAGGTGGCACAGACATTTAACGGCAGAGGGGAAAGAAATGGAATTGCTGAAAGAGTACAGCAAACCTGACTTCAGTAAGTGTTCAACGGCAGGAACACGATCCAGGTTAAAGAGCAGGTCCACAGGTGGAACAGAGCCTGAGAAGAAAAACAACCCGCCAGTAGTGCTTGCATACAAACACAACATAACAAGCAGTCAAGGCATTTGTCCTTGTCATGTGCTTTCTCCCTTCTCTTTCCCCACTTCCCCCAGCCTTAAAGAGGAGGGGGGGGGGGGAGGTGAGTCAGAAAATACCTGCTACAGGTACCACGCTAACTGCCAGAGTGTCCAACCTAGCTATTTTATCAACAGAAAGTCTGAACGGCTTTGGTGGTGAACAACCATAGAAAATCATTGTTTCCCAATCTCAATCTTTGGCTCCAAATCTAGAAGCAGCTAATACTATTTTTCTCCTGGAGAGTCTCTAGAGAGAAAACTCAAACACATTTATCGGTCTTAAGATGACTTTTTAAGCCCTAATGAACAGAATCAACGAAGAACTTAATGGTCTAATTGGGAACACTTGAGAATGATAACAAATGGAGGCTCTAAAGCCACTGTAATAAGACTTCGAGAAAGGAGAAAGGGTTTTTTTTTTTTTTTTAAGATTTTGCTTATTCATGAGACAGAAGGGGGGGGGGAGAGAGAGAGAGAGAGAGAGAGACAGGCAGAGGGAGAAGCAGGCTCCATGAAGGAAGCGTGATGTGGGACTCCATCCCGGGTCTCCAGGATCATACCCTGGGCTGAAGGTGGCGCTAAACCACCAAGCCACCAGAGCTACCCAGGAGAAAGGGTTTAAAACAGCCACAGCTGACCTGTTGGGTTAGAACCTGTTTGTGTCAGGGGCACCTGGGTGGCTCAGTGGTTGGGCATCTGCTTTTGGCTCAGGTCAGGATGCCGGGGTCCTGGGATGGAGTCCTGCATCAGGCTCCTCTTCAGAGAGAAGCCTGCTTCTCTCTGCCGGTCTCTCATGCATAAGTGAATAAAATCTTAAAAAAAAAGAAAAAATAAAGAAAAACAGTTTTGGTCATGAGCTAGTAAGAATGTAGAGCGATTTTTGTTTTGTTTTTTAAAGCACTGCTCCTTTCTCACATAGGACTCCAAAGTGCTGGGTCAGGTTGATGACCAACACCTGGTTCTTCAGAGGACCTACTGTTCCAAATGCAGACTTCAGTTTTCCTCATAGAAAGCAGTAAAATCCTATTTAACACAATAAATACTTCAGTAGCTAGGAGATGTTTTAGACACAGTTCCAGGTCAACACTGATAGAATGGTAAGAATAAGCCAAGAGAGGTCAAAATACCTGGTTTCTAGTCTGGATTTTGTGACCCTGGATAAGAAGCCAACCTCCAGCCACACACTGTTCAGCTTTTAGAGCTGTTAAGTCTCTTCTAGCTCTAAAGTTCTACCATAGGAGCCCACCTTATTCCAGGAGAGCATTAGGAAGAAACAGTAAGATCAAGTACCAGATTTGTTGCAATGTAGACACTGAGGATCATGCAAAGTAATACGTAATTCGAGGAGCAAGGCCCAGCTCCTTTCTAATAACTGCAACACAGACAAGTCTATCATCTTCCCACCACCCGTTAACCAGTCTGCTCCTACACACCTGTTGCCTGGTCCCCAGGAGCCTGCGTGTGCTGGGCACAGGATGTGAAGAGCCGAACAGTGTTGTAGAGAGGGCTTCTGTTGGATTTAGGGATCCCCTCCTTGGTAGCATAGGCCTTATAGAGCCTCTTCATGTAGCGCAAAGCTCTAGGCGTGCCACCTTGCCCATCATATAGAACCTTGAAAAGAGGAGAAAGGAAGCCAGATCTGTCTCTTCCATCTGGAGGCCGCAACAATGACCAAGGCTCAGCCACAGATTCTGACTCAGCTTCAGCTGCAGCCCGAGCTTCTCCTCTTGAAACTTGAGAACCAAGACTAATAGGAAAACACAGCAACGTAAAGCAGAAAAACCAAAGGAAGAAGTTGCTGAGAAGTGCCATGGCCTGGAAGAGCTAGCCAGGGATACATTTCCCCATACCAGTCTTCTTCCTAAAAGCCCGGAAGTGCCTAGGTTGGTCTCTTAAATAAATTTTAAGTGTGTGTGGGGGGGTAGGCTAGGGTTACTTCTGTAATCAACCTCAAGGACGCCTAGCTGAAGACAATTTTTATCAGCTGTGCATCAAACTGCTGATAACGTCCTATTTATCTAATTTGTGCTCATTAGATACAAATGTATCTGTTATTTCGCTTTCCTCTCCCTTCTTTCCTCTCTCCCTTTTAGAGGCATTTATTTAAAACCTCTTCAGTTATTGTTATGCCAATGGACTAGTTATGCAAGCTGAAAGGCCAACAGAATTGAGAAATGATCATAAAACCACCCATTTTTTTGAGATTAGGATTCTTAAAAAGTTCCTTAGAGACTTGCTGGGACTTCCAAAGCAAGTGGGAAAGCTAATTATTCATGATGATATGAAGGTCTGTTGCTATGTAATTTATTGGGTTGTTCCCTCTTGCTCTCCCTTCATCCTCATCACCTCCCCCACTGCCAGGTGGTTAGAATAATTACTTACTGCATATTGCTTTGGAGAGTGAGAAAAAAGTCACAATTGACATTAAAACTCCAGAGGGGATCCCTGGGTGGCGCAGCGGTTTGGCGCCTGCCTTTGGCCCAGGGCCTGATCCTGGAGACCCGGGATCGAATCCCACGTCGGGCTCCCGGTGTCATGGAGCCCGCTTCTCCCTCTCCCTCTGCCTATGTCTCTGCCCCTCTCTCTGTATGACTATCCTAAAAAAAAAAAAAAAAAAAAAACTCCAGAGAGCAGAGAACCGTTGGGTTGCCCAATTCTCAGGGAGCTTCCTATGGATTATGTACTTGGAATCCTGCACTATGTTTTAATAAAGGACATCACCTTTATTATTTTTTTTAATTTTTTTTAAATTTATTTATGATAGTCACAGACAGAGAGAGAGAGAGAGAGGCAGAGACACAAGCGGGCTCCATGCACCGGGAGCCTGATGTGGGATTCGATCCCGGGTCTCCAGGATCGCGCCCTGGGCCAAAGGCAGGCGCCAAACCGCTGCGCCACCCAGGGATCCCCAGGACATCACCTTTAACCTTGACTCATCTTTAAATGTAAGATCTTGATCCTTTACTTTGGTCCGCACATTCACCTACATAGATTTTGGTTGAAAGATTTGAAGATGTTTGCAGGGTTTTTTTTTGTTTCTGTTTTTTTTTAAACCTAAATTTTAATTTTTAATTTAACTTGCTAGGGTGTTTTTGATTTAAGGACTTACGTTCTTGGAGCTGAGACAAAGCTAGAGCTGATGTTTTAGGAACAGGAGACTGAGCTGTGCCGTGAAAGGCTGAAACGAGGGCTTATCCGTAAGGAGACCGTGCTGGAAGGACGTCAACCCGCATTCACGAGCACTCTGTGCGGTACCTACTAGGGTCATGAAACTGAGGCATGTCTGCGAGTTTTCAGTTCGATTGCGTGCCAAGGCGCCCTGAGCCCCGGCTAGGAGGCAGGGTTCCACAAAACACCTGCCACCTGTTGAGTGACAGCGTGCTCCGACCTCACACGCGGCGGCCAAGTCACAGACTCCGCGCGTCGAGCGGAACGGCCCGGCCGGCAGCAGCCTCCCGCAGAGGGCGCTTCCCGGAAATCCCGAGGCGGCCGCCGGGGCAGGGGAGAAGCGGGGGCGCACCGCAGCGCGTCGGGGCCGGACTGGCTGCGCGGCTCCGAGGTGGCCTCGGCCCTGCCCCCGCCATTCCTCGGGGACTCCGGGGGCGCCACCGGGGGAGACGTTTCTACCCAGGCAAGCGCACACCGCCAGAGGCCTGTCGGCCCGAGGCCGCCGAGAAGGCCCCACATCACGTCCGCGCTCCTGGTGCTGGCGTCGCCGCTGTTCTGGAGAGAGCGGAGCCCCTTCGACGCCCGGACTGGAGCGCGGAAGGTCGCGGCCGGAGGTCACTACATCTCTTTGTTCCCCTCGGCCCCGGCCGCTTCCAGGGGGGCAGGAGGCAGAGGGGAAGCGCCCCCCGGGCCCCAAAGCCCGCTCCGTACTCCGCGTCCCGCGCCGGCCCCGCCCGCTCCCGGGGCCACGGGGCACAACACTTCTCTGCAGAACGGGGAGCAACGGCGCCTCCCCCCGGAGACGGCCGGAAACTGGTATCCCCCGGAAGTGACTTCACGGCCTCCCGGAAGTGACGGACGGACGCCGGCGGTTCCCGCGACGGTGGAGGGCGAAGTGACCCCTGTGCGGGAGTGAGGTGGGTCGCGGGGTCTGGGTGGTCACCGGGGAGGGTGGGGGCGCCGCGGCGGCGGCGGCGGGGGAGGGCGTGCGGGGGCTGAGGCAGGCGCCGGTCCACCCTTGGTCTTGCAGGCGCCGCCGCGACCATGGGCCGCCAGTTTGGGAACCTGACCCGGATGCGGCATGTGATCACCTACAGTTTGTCGCCCTTCGAGCAGCGCGCCTTCCCGCACTACTTCAGCAAAGGCATCCCCAACGTGCTGCGCCGTACGCGGGCGTGCGCCCTTCGCGTCGTGCCCCGTGAGTGCCTTGGCCGGGTCGGAGGATGCTGAGTGACAGCGGAGCCCTCCCTCGGGGAGCCCTCTCCGTGGCGCCGGCGCTCTGCAGCCTGCCCCTCCCGCGGTTTCTCACTGGAAGCCCTCGCCCTAGTGTATTCTCCCCCCCCCCCCCCGCCCGTCCTACAAGGGAGCAAACTGAGGCACAGGCCAACACTTGGTCCCTTGTGTGGTGCCAGCGTCTCCCTCCGAGGTGGCCACTTCGTAGCGATGAACTGTTAGGTGTTAGCGGATAGGGATGACGGGAGCACAGCGTTGTGAATTGGCGCATGCACAAAAAAAGCCACAGAAGTGACCACTAGTTGTTAAATGGTGAAGTACATGTTACCTGAATTATCTCATTAACGTTTTTTGTGTGCGTGTGTGCAATGGAAGAGAGAGGAAAGGTTGGGTGACAGATTTTCCTGGCTGGCCCTTTCTTTTGGTCGCCTGTGAAATGGGTGTGTGATGTAACCTTAAAAGATTTGGGCGGCCTGGGTGGCTTGGCGGTTTAGCACTGCCTTCGGCCCAGCACGGGACCCTGGAGACCCGAGATCGAGTCCCACGTCAGGCTCCCTGCATGGAGCCTGTTTATGTCTCTGCCTCTTTCTCTCATGAATAAATAAAATCTTTAAAAAAAAAAATTTATCCGTGAGACACACAGAGAGGGGCAGAGCCACAAGGTAGAGGGAGAAGCAGCTCCCTGCAGGGACTCCATCCCAGGCCTCCTGGATCACCATCTGAGCAAAGGCAGACGCTCAACCACTGAGCCGCCCCCGTGCCCCAAACCTTCCTTGGTTTGAAACCATCTGGTTTCAAAGTGGCTTCTTGGAAGCTAGAGACAGTAGGATGGAGCATGCAGTGAGTGGGAAAAGACTGACCCCTGGGCTCACTCCTGTCACTTTTGATTTTTAAAGCGTTCATAGCGTTTTACCTTGTCTACACATGGGGAACCCAGGAGTTTGAGAAATCCAAGAGGAAGAATCCAGCTGCCTATGAAAATGACAAATGAGCCACTCATATGGATCGTAGTTCCCAGTGTCTGGAAGACTTGAAGAAGTAATAAACTTATTATGGACTGCACTGTTGTGATTTTTGCATTTTTGTGAGCAAGTCCTTGGTGTGACTGCTGCTGCTCAAGCTCATGAACTCCCCTTGTCGCATGAGTCCTGAAAAGTTTGGCTACTCTGTGAGTTGGGTGAAGGATTTGGGCTTAGTGTTTGTTCTATAATCTTCAGGAAATAAGCAGCAGCTACTCCTGCAGCTGGTCACTTGTGGGTGGCATCACCTGTGCGGTTGGTTCCCAGGGGTCTGCTCCTATAGTAACCATAAGATCCGGTAACTATATTGTAATTACCATGTGTCAGGTACTCAGCCCTTTACACAAATAAGTGTACTGCCTTTGAATTAAGTATCATTGTACTCATTTTGCAGATGAGGAACACAGTGAGAGTAAGTAATTTGAGCAAAATGACACAGCTAACGAATGGTAGAGTCTGTTACTAAAGTTTTGGCTCTTTTAAAGATTTTATCTATTTATTCATGAGACAGAGAGAGGCAGAGACATAGAGGGAGAAGCAGGCTCCCTGTGGGAAGACCGATGCGATACTCAATCCCAGGACCCCATGATCACAGCCTGAGCCAAAGGCCTACTGTCACCCACTGAGCCACCTAGGAGCCCCTGAAGTTTTTGCTCCTAAAGCTGTCCTAGACAGGCCTTTCTTAATCTGAGGGGAAGGAAGTCAGCTATAAAGGAGGGGGGAGGTCTCCCCTTGGTCTCTTAAGTTAAACTGCCTGTGTTTGTACCAGGTTGTGTTCATAGTGGGTTTTAGTCACATATGGTCCATAATGCTTAAAATATTTACTCTGGTCCTTTATTGAAAAGTTTACCCCTGTTCTAGAGCCTTTGAATTACTTTTTTAGTAGAAAGGTAACCCTTTTTCCATCACCAGGAGATGGTAGAAGTAGGTGTTGGTAGCTTTATACTTCTGGTTCCCTGCTCCATTTCTAGAAACTTCCTCACTTCTGCAGACAACTGCTTGCTGGGCCGGAACAGCAACTTTTACAGTGTAGTTAAGTTTCTATCTTTTTTCTTATTCTAATGATTATTATCTTTTAGGAACCAGAGGTAAAATACTTCAAAACAAAAAGATGGTGCTATAAATTGCATTGAGGGGCACATGGGTTGGTCATTTCGATTGTGTCTGCCTTCAGCTCAGGTCGTGATCCCTGGGTCCTGGGATCCAGCCCTGCTTTGTGGCTCCCTGCTCAGCGGGGAGTCTTTTTTTTCTCCCTTTCCTTCTGCCTCCTCACTCTGCTCATGCTCATGGTGTCTCTCAAAATCTTTTTTTTTTTTTTTTTAAAGATTTTATTTATTCATGAGAGAGAGGGGCAGGGACACAGGCAGAGGGAGCAGACTACATGTAGGGTGCCCGATGTGGGACTTGATCCCAGGTCTCCAGGACCACACCCTGGGCTGAAGACGGCGCTAAACCGCTGAGCCACCTGGCTGCCCTCAAATAAAATCTTTAAAAAATTGTATTGATTGGGAGGGTAGGATAAAGAACTTCTGAGTTAGGTGACCTTGGGTCCATACCCTTTATCCTGTGCTTCACTATATGATACAAGTAACCTGCATTCCTGAGCTTTGACCTTTTCACGGGTAAGGTAATCTTAAAACCCTAGGGTTGTGGTAATGGTGAAATAAGTGATCTGTAGGTCTGGCAGGTGTCACAAAGGACCGCTATATGATAAAAAACTCCAGCCTCACCCAGCATGGTCTGACTCTCTTGGGCTCCATCCAAGTTTGTTGCCAGGGTTTACCGCATGTTTGTGTCATAGACTTGAGAGTCCAGTGAAGCTGTGGACCTGAAGATGTAAATGTACCACCCATCCTTCACTTTGCATAGTTTGAGCAGGTTCAGGTGCCAGGGGAGGGTCCTGCCTTGACGGGACATTATTCTTTCTCTCTGATTAGCCCCAAGCTTTGGGGAGATGGCTACCCTCTCCCATCGTGGCTTCATTTTACCCCAAGACTATTCCTGGTTCCTTGGTGCCTTTGGAGATTACAGCTCAAAAGCAAACATACCCTTTCTCAGCTCTGACCAGGCATCAAGTCCAGGTCTGAATCCATTTTCTCCCAGGAACATGCTGAGAAGACCCTGCTGTAAGCCCTTTTACGTGCTGAGCTGCTTTAGAAGAAAATGGTGAAAGTCAATCCTAAGCCTGTCTCTCACCAAAGGGCTTTGTTCTCTGAGCTGGGGGGAAAGGGGGGCATGGAGCCTGTGTAGTGGGATAATGAAGTGGGTGGGAGGCTAGAATGTAGGGAGTTGTCCTAGCTTAGTGCTCCTGTACGTGATAGGGGATCTGGGATTATTTCAGGGACCGGTGGATCTGGCAAAATCCATAAAGAAAAAAACATGTGTGGGGATCCCTGGGTGGCGCAGCGGTTTGGCGCCTGCCTTTGGCCCAGGGCGCGATCCTGGAGACCCGGGATCGAATCCCACATCAGGCTCCCGGTGCATGGAGCCTGCTTCTCCCTCTGCCTGTGTCTCTCCCTCTCTCTCTATCTCTGTGACTATCATAAATAAATAAAAAAATAAAAAAAAAATAAAAAAAAAACATGGGTGAAGTCTCAAGGAAGAAGGGGACCACTGCTGTGGGTCCCAAAGCCTAGAACCCTGCACTTGGAGCCTCCAGGCCTGGGTGTGGCTCCTTTCTCTGCTCCGGGCCACAGCCACTTACTCATTTAGCCCGTTTTGACCTCAGCAGCACCCTGCCCCCAGCAGGGCTTTTATCTCTGGGCTGTACAGGGTGGCAAAGTGAACTTCAGTTTGCCAACCAAGTTCTCACGACGCAGGCATCGCCTGTGGAGGCCCGGAAGTCTGTGCCAGGTCCAACCAGCAAAAAAGCAAATACACTTTGACCCTTGAAGTTTTACCTGGAAAAGTTTTTCATTTCAGAGTCTTTAATTTTTTATTAGGCATATCCTGCTCAGGGATAGCAAAAAAGTCTCCAGTTACTGCCAAGCCTTTAATGGTCTCCTCTCCACCTGGAATGTGTTTCAAACTGCTCAGGTAGCTACACCCTCTTCCTCCCATTTCATCCTACGCACTTAACAGCAGAAATCCCTGGGTGTTGTCCTAGAGTTACTAAGCTAGAAGCTATCAAACATGCTTCTCATTGCCTTCCTGTAAATTAATTACTTGAACACCAAATGTCAGTGCCTGAGAGGCCTCAGATCTACTCCCATGTCGTTGAGAGAACACAAGACTAAAGCTCAAAGGGAAAGGGCTGGCTTGTGGTCAATTAACCTAGCCCCCCCCCCCCCTTGCCTCTCAGCCAGGCATTCTTTCTCCTATGCCTGAAACTGTTAAAGGCTGCTGAGACCTTTCTGCTGGAGGAAGGAGTATGTAGCTGTGTTTATTCATTCAGCAAAATACTTGACTGTGGAGAGCCCATGAATTCTTCATATTTATTAATTTCAGGAATAGGATTTCACAACTATTCAAGGGCTATGGGATGGCTGTGGACAACTGCTGTTACTTCAGCTAATACAGTCTGGATGCTACTTTGCTTTTAAAGCTTTGATTTTTGCTCCATGTTTATTTTTTATTTTTTAAGATTTTATTTATTTATTCACGAAAGACACAGAGAGGCAGAGACACAGGCAGAGGGAGAAGCAGGCTCCATGCCGGGAGCCCGATGTGGGACTCGATCCGGGGTCTCCAGGATCACGCCCTGGGCTGAAGGCAGGCGCTAAACCGCTGAGCCACCCGGGGATCCCCTCCACGTTTAATTTAAAACAATGACAGGTAACATAGACATATGTTGAAATACTTTTCCTAACTGGTTCCTTCCTTGGACAGTAACGGGTTTTTTCTTTTGGGGGTTGGGGCGGCATGCAAGATAGAGGCTCAAACCCCAGAGGCTTCCGCAGTGTTGTCACACTTGTGATGATGAATGGTACTTCTTTCCCCCTATGCACACCATAGCCTCAGGCCCTTTCCTTGGCTGGTGTACTGGCTATATAAATGAACACAGAAGGCTACTTTGATTTTGCTTGAAGTACAGGAAGGCAGAAAGGATTAAACATGGGGAGAAAGTACCCATGTTTGTAACTAGTTTCCAAATGCCATTTGGCATCTCCCTCTCTTAAGAGCAAGCTGGCACTGTGGCCGCAGACCCAGCTGTGTCTAGGACATCACGTTGTTCAGTCTCTTATCTAATCGGGTTTGTGTTCTTACCCAATGTTCATTAGGTCATCACGTATAGCTTCTTCTCCACCCCACAAAGGCTCCTAGTTAAGCCCCTACGTGGGGTGATTGAGCATCCAAGCTCAGGGATAAAGAGAAAGAGCAGCTGACTCCTCCTGCCTCTCCACGTTCCTTAAGTGCAAGCAGTGGTGCCTGCCTCTGGGCTTGGCTCCACGGTCCTAATGGACCTGAACCAGGACAGACAGAACTGTGGAGTCATACCACCCTTGCCCCCTGTCCCAGTTCTGAGGTCCACCTTACCAACCTCTTCTCCCTTGACAAGAGGACTGGTGACCATCCTGTTCCACCTTCAGTTGTGCCTCATCTCCTCCACTTCACCTTGTGGAACAAGCAGGCTCAAACTAAATATCCAACTTCTGAAAATGATAAGGGCTTTGCGAAGAGGTTATCAGTCAAGCTTCGAGAAAGACACCAGTTAGAGAAATAATCTTGTTACATTTGTCTTGTTGGCTCATTCTTCCAGGTCATAGGAAGATCTGAAGTGCTATAAATCTTCCTGAGAAGTTACACCTTTCCCCCAAATTTATTAAAATGTCCATGTGATTTAATGAGTACCCACACCTCCTCCTTAGGTACACGCACTTTCTTGTTCTGCAGCACTTCCTACTTAAGTTGATGGATGTTTTGGGCTGTAGTGATTGAAGTTCAGCCCTATGTTAGCTCCCCAAAGCTGCTAGAAGGCTATGCTCCACAGGGGACCCCAGCCAACTACTGGAAGGAGAGCCCATAATTCAAGGATTGCATTGTGACTTGTCACCGTCAAACAATCCCACTGGTTTAGGAGCTCCTTAACTCCTTGTTCACATTTTTAAAAACAAAGAATCCACCAGTACTCTCATTCATTCTATTCACCCACAGTTCAAGTCCCACACCACTCATGATGGCCTTTCCCCTGGGAGAAGGCAGGTAGATCACACTTTGAACTTGCCACAGCTGGGTCCATTCTTCTAGGGAGACGATCTGGAGAAAGTAACTAGCATGACAGGCCATCTATACAAAAGGGGGGATCTGCAGCACTGTTCAATCACACTTGGCTGGCGTAAAGTCCCACAGAGGGGAGGTAAGGCCCTATCCAGTTGCCTACAACACAAGAGATTGGTGCTTCTTTCCCAGACAAGGCTGAAAGGGGTCAACCTCATTATGAGAATTCTATTTTGATTACAGTGATCTCACTGAGCTATTTTGGAATCAAAATGTGGCTAGGTGCCTGGTTTCCCTCAGTGGCTTCACGTGGCTTTCAAAGGTAAGTAGGGGGTTGTGCTGACTTTTGGTGAAAGGGTCCAAGCCAGCAACACAATCATCCAAAGTCCAGATGAGGGATCAGTAAATACAACATGCCTGAAAGGCAAGCCTTGAGCACATTCTTCTGGTAGACATTAACTTATTAAATCGACCCTGATGGCAAATATAAACTTTGCCCCATCTCACTTGGCAACCATAAAAGAAGTGAATTTCAGTCTATAAAAGGAAGTGGGAGCTGCCGCTGGATTTTGGGCTCCAACAACCTCCATCTGTCAAGATGTGGCACCTCAAACTCTTTGCAGTGCTCATGATCTGCTTGCTGCTGTTGAACCAGGTAAGAGATGGACGTGCAAAGACTGTGGTTGGGGGAGAGGGGACTCTGCTCTGGAGTCTACAGCCTCCTGGGGGTGATCCTTTTCCCAGGGTGTGTGGGAGGGTGTATGCTTCCATACCTGAGGCTGATTGGTCTTCACCCTACAGGTAGATGGCTCCCCCATAATGGAACTGAGTTCAACCAAGAGAAGGCCACGGAGAATGACCCCGTTTTGGAGAGGGGTTTCCCTAAGGCCCATTGGATCCTCCTGCCGGGACAATTCTGAGTGTATCACGAGGCTGTGCAGGTATTCTACAAACCTGAGAGTAGGGCAGAGGAAAGAGCAGCACACACACAGACCTAAGAATAAAACTGGGCTGGCGATTGCCTGGGCTTTAGTGGGGAGCTCCATGGCAAATCCCCCAGGACTGCAGAACCAAGAACAGCTCCATACAGATCCCACCAGAGTGGTGCTTTTCCTTTCTGCAGTTTGTCCTGAGGCTGGATAGAGCAAACAGAGGAAGGAAATGCACCAGAGGTGGCTGGCTCTGGGCACTGCTAAACCATTGTCTTAAAAACCACCTTTTCTTTTCCTTTAGAAAAAGACGCTGTTCCCTAAGTGTGGCCCAGGAATGATGTCCAACCAGGGGAAAGGAGAAAAGCACTTACCTACCACAATGCTCCGTTCTATGGAATATTGATTAACTGCATTTTGGCTGGAGACACTTAAATGAAGCAATCTTGTATTTTTAATATTTAAAGACAGATATGTGCTTTAAACTGGTTTCCATTTCTTCTTAGAATGTTATGTAGATATGCATTACTAAACTTTGTTAGAGTTTATTTTTCTATGTATACTATTAAATGTCTCAAAATTTTCAGTCTGGAATTCAAGCTTTTTAGGGGAAAATGATTCATTTTGTATGTTACAGAAAAAGAAAAAAAAAAAAAAACCAGCATTGCCTAATAGCAGACTTCTCAATCTGCAAAGTACAGTGAAAGTGAACATTTAAGAAACAAAGAACATGACGACAGGCTGAAAGATGAAAGTTTAGTAATAGCCATGTGATCTGCCATGGCACATTCACAAGCTGTGGCTCTGAATCCTGGCCCTGCGCTGTGTCAGAACTCTTCAGTGAGGTGTCAAAGGTGGGCAGTGTTGGCATGTGCGACCTAATGATGTGCCCGAGTTTGTCTAGGACTGAAGAGAAGGCAGAGAATTGCACGAGAAACCTAGTTTAATAAAAACAATAAAAGCCCAAGCCCCCAAGAACAGCAGAAAAGACTTTTTGAAGATTTCTGCTGGAACAGGGCGAACTGTGATCTATGCAAAAGGACTCATGGCCAGCAAGTTCAGAATTTCTGTAATCAGAAAATGAGAGGTGGACTGGGGGACCAGACTTCTCAAGCAGAGTAGCTACCAGCAGACACTAAGATACAAAACAGAAGTTACATGAAAAGGCAAAGTAAGAGTTGAAGAAGTTTAAAGAGCACAGTGTTTATAAACTTTAATACAGAAAATCTATTTGATATTTATTAAACTTAGTTTCTCCAGCTATGGTTTGGCATTATACAAAGCATCTTAATGACACAGTAGAGTTAAAAAGATCTTTACAAATTGAAATGTGATACCCTTGTCTCCAAATATTTTAATTGCCATAAATTTGTTTAAAAATACACATTAAACGCATGTTTGACACTCTAAACTTTCTATAATCTCAATACCACAAAATACATATAATATACTATACAGATGTGGAAAAATCTAGTTAGTATATAATACTTTGCTCACCATTAACAGCTTTATTATGTGAAATGCACATACTTAGAAATCCTAGCTTTTGAGCCCCAAAGTACCTCTGAAATTTTAATGTATTGCAACAAATAAAAATCACAGTATATAATTGAAATTTTGGTTGAAAATGTCAGATGCCTAAATATTTTGGATAAAAGAAATGTAAAACAAAGATTTGGATCATGTACAAAACAAAGGCATCCTATCAGACAGTAACAGTACCTTTCTGTAAAATCAACAAGGCTTTTATTTTATCAGTGACATTACTTCCCCTCCAAAACCCTCCCCAAATATCAAACTGTTATTCACCAAATAATTTTAATTTCAAATAAGATAAAAGGATTCAATAAATATATAAGCATTTCCATCCTCCATATACAAAATTTCTTAAAACCATCAAAACGGAGGCTAGATAGAAATTTCCATAACCGCGCTAACCAACCTCACATCTGGTCCTCAAAGGTAGTGCCTTTCCAGGCATTGCCCATTGGGCCAGCTCTGTTGGTGAGCCCTCCCACCACCCCCCCAACCCCAGTACTGTTGAACGCTCATGTCAATGATTTGCCAGGTGTGTGCATCAAGTTATAAAATGGGGACACTTCTTGAACAGCAACAACAAACTCAACAGTATGGATAACCATGGCATAGATATGAAAGGCAGCATTTCCAAACAGGTATTTTCCAGAGAGGAACATAGCAGGTAGAAAGTTCCAGTGGTTAAAAGCTGAAAAGAAACCCCACATGGAAGCAGTAACAGGTCAAAACTGCAGACTACTAGAATTTCTGGGTGGGAACATTTTTTTCCCCCATGCTCATTTAGAGAGCTTTTTTGTTTGTTTCTTTTTTAAGAATAGCAATTTATGCTTAGCTGAGCAAAGGTGGCACGGAGAGGTCAATGCTGACAGTCCCAAAGTCAGCTCATTACATGATGTTTAGGCTGCTATTTCAGGATGCTTAAACATCTAGAAGACTTGTTTTAGACTTAACTCGAATGCTTTTATTCTGTGACCAGATTTCATCGAAAGGAAAAGATTTAGATATTTTTCACGGTTTTTCTAAAGACAGTGACTTCTTTTTTAATTAACCATGTGGTTCAAATGAAGAGACTCAGCATCTGCTTTACCTACTGGTGATAACTTACTTCCTGTCACTTGCCAGCTTGGGTCTAGGGTCTAGAAGTCTAAACTGAATTTCTCCATTACTGAGTACAGGAAAGATAAGCACACAAAAAAACATAACCAACTTGGCCTCTTCCTCTGGATACTCCAAATCGTTTGATACTTATCTCTTCTCTTTATTTTACTGAATAGCAATCTTAGATGTGCAGCATCATTTATTTTTGGAAAAAATTCTGCCTCTCCAACACATTAATACATGAAATCAAAA